>NC_084488.1:20477934-20823291 GCF_030035675.1 Rhineura floridana | reverse complement strand
AACTCGCATCATATGATGCATGAGATCCGAAAGGTCAGAAAAAGTTTGCGGAACCTGTTTCCCTGCTCTAGATTCTGAACAAGCTGCAGAAACCTGAGTGCAGCTCAGGAGAGAAAAAGAAGGCAAAAACTGTGACCCGCGGGTCAGGATTTTTTCAAAAAAATGAAAAGTATCCAAAGCGTCTCAAACTCACGTCATATGATGCCCGAGATCCGAAAGGGCAGAAAGAATTTGCGGAACCTGTTTCCCTGCTCTAGATTCTGAACAAGCTGCAGAAACCTGAGTGCAGCTCAGGAGAGAAAAAGAAGGCAAAAACTGTGACCCGTGGGTCAGGATTTTTTCAAAAAAATGAAAAGTATCCATAGCATCTCAAACTCGCGTCATATGATGCCCGAGATCCGAAAGGGCAGAAAAAAATTGTGGAACCTGTTTCCCTGCTCTAGATTCTGAACTAGCAGCAGAAACCTGAGTGCAGCTCAGGAGAGAAAAAGAAGGCAAAAACTGTCTGATGAAGCTGCAGAAATCTGAGTGAGGCTCAGAAGAGAAAAGGAAGGCAAAAACTGTGACCCGCGGGTCAGGATATTTTCAAAATAATGAAAAGTATCCAAAGCATCTGAAACTGGTGTCATATGATGCCCGAGATCCAAAACGGCAGAAAAAGTTTACGGAACCTGTTTCCCTGCTCTAGATTCTGAAAAAGCTGCAGAAACCTGAGTGCAGCTCAGGAGAGAAAAAGAAGACAAAAACTGTGACCTGCGGGTCAGGATTTTTTCAAAAAAATGAAAAGTATCCAAAGCATCTGAAACTGGCGTCATATGATGCCCGAGATCCGAAAGGGCAGAAAAAAATTGCGGAACCTGTTTCCCTGCTCTAGATTCTGAACAAGCTGCAGAAACCTGAGTGCAGCTCAGGAGAGAAAAAGAAGGCAAAAACTGTCTGAAGAAGCTGCAGAAACCTGAGTGCAGCTCAGGAGAGAAAAAGGAGGCAAAAACTGTGACCCGCGGGTCAGGATTTTTTCAAAAAAATGAAAAGTATCCAAAGCGTCTCAAACTCGCGTCATATGATGCCCGAGATCCGAAAGGGCAGAAAAAGTTTGCGGAACCTGTTTCCCTGCTCTAGATTCTGAACAAGCTGCAGAAACCTGAATGCAGCTCAGGAGAGAAAAAGAAGGCAAAAACTGTGACCCGCGGGTCAGGATTTTTTCAAAAAAATGAAAAGTATCCAAAGCGTCTCAAACTCGCGTCATATGATGCCCGAGATCCGAAAGGGCAGAAAAAAATTGCGGAACCTGTTTCCCTGCTTTAGATTCTGAACAAGCTGCAGAAACCTGAGTGCAGCTCAGGAGAGAAAAAGAAGGCAAAAACTGTCTGAAGAAGCTGCAGAAATCTGAGTGCAGCTCAGAAGAGAAAAGGAAGGCAAAAACTGTGACCCGCGGGTCAGGATTTTTTCAAAATAATGAAAAGTATCCAAAGCATCTGAAACTGGTGTCATATGATGCCCGAGATCCGAAACGGTAGAAAAAGTTTACGGAACCTGTTTCCCTGCTCTAGATTCTGAACAAGCTGCAGAAACCTGAGTGCAGCTCAGGAGAGAAAAAGAAGGCAAAAACTGTGACCCGTGGGTCAGGATTTTTTCAAAAAAATGAAAAGTATCCATAGCATCTCAAACTCGCGTCATATGATGCCCGAGATCCGAAAGGGCAGAAAAAAATTGTGGAACCTGTTTCCCTGCTCTAGATTCTGAACTAGCAGCAGAAACCTGAGTGCAGCTCAGGAGAGAAAAAGAAGGCAAAAACTGTCTGAAGAAGCTGCAGAAATCTGAGTGCAGCTCAGAAGAGAAAAGGAAGGCAAAAACTGTGACCCGCGGGTCAGGATATTTTCAAAATAATGAAAAGTATCCAAAGCATCTGAAACTGGTGTCATATGATGCCCGAGATCCAAAACGGCAGAAAAAGTTTACGGAACCTGTTTCCCTGCTCTAGATTCTGAAAAAGCTGCAGAAACCTGAGTGCAGCTCAGGAGAGAAAAAGAAGACAAAAACTGTGACCTGCGGGTCAGGATTTTTTCAAAAAAATGAAAAGTATCCAAAGCATCTGAAACTGGCGTCATATGATGCCCGAGATCCGAAAGGGCAGAAAAAAATTGCGGAACCTGTTTCCCTGCTCTAGATTCTGAACAAGCTGCAGAAACCTGAGTGCAGCTCAGGAGAGAAAAAGAAGGCAAAAACTGTCTGAAGAAGCTGCAGAAACCTGAGTGCAGCTCAGGAGAGAAAAAGGAGGCAAAAACTGTGACCCGCGGGTCAGGATTTTTTCAAAAAAATGAAAAGTATCCAAAGCGTCTCAAACTCGCGTCATATGATGCCCGAGATCCGAAAGGGCAGAAAAAGTTTGCGGAACCTGTTTCCCTGCTCCAGATTCTGAACAAGCTGCAGAAACCTGAATGCAGCTCAGGAGAGAAAAAGAAGGCAAAAACTGTGACCCGCGGGTCAGGATTTTTTCAAAAAAATGAAAAGTATCCAAAGCGTCTCAAACTCGCGTCATATGATGCCCGAGATCCGAAAGGGCAGAAAAAAATTGCGGAACCTGTTTCCCTGCTTTAGATTCTGAACAAGCTGCAGAAACCTGAGTGCAGCTCAGGAGAGAAAAAGAAGGCAAAAACTGTCTGAAGAAGCTGCAGAAATCTGAGTGCAGCTCAGAAGAGAAAAGGAAGGCAAAAACTGTGACCCGCGGGTCAGGATTTTTTCAAAATAATGAAAAGTATCCAAAGCATCTGAAACTGGTGTCATATGATGCCCGAGATCCGAAACGGTAGAAAAAGTTTACGGAACCTGTTTCCCTGCTCTAGATTCTGAACAAGCTGCAGAAACCTGAGTGCAGCTCAGGAGAGAAAAAGAAGACAAAAACTGTGACCCGCGGGTCAGGATTTTTTCAAAAAAATGAAAAGTATCCAAAGCATCTGAAACTGGCGTCATATGATGCCCGAGATCCGAAACGGCAGAAAAAGTTTACGGAACCTGTTTCCCTGCTCTAGATTCTGAACAAGCTGCAGAAACCTGAGTGCAGCTCAGGAGAGAAAAAGAAGACAAAAACTGTGACCCGCGGGTCAGGATTTTTTCAAAAAAATGAAAAGTATCCAAAGCGTCTCAAAATCGCGTCATATGCTGCCCGAGATCCGAAAGGGCAGAAAGAATTTGCGGAACCTGTTTCCCTGCTCTAGATTCTGAACAAGCTGCAGAAACCTGAGTGCAGCTCAGGAGAGAAAAAGAATGCAAAAACTCTGACCCGAAAAACTCTGGTCAGGATTTTTTCAAAAAAATGAAAAGTATCCAAGGCGTCTCAAACTCGCGTCATATGATGCCCGAGATCAGAGAGGGCAGAAAGAATTTGCGGAACCTGTTTCCCTGCTCTAGATTCTGAACAAGCTGCAGAAACCTGAGTGCAGCTCAGGAGAGAAAAAGAAGGCAAAAACTGTCTGAAGAAGCTGCAGAAATCTGAGTGCAGCTCAGGAGAGAAAAGGAAGGCAAAAACTGTGACCCGCGGGTCAGGATTTTTTCAAAAAAATGAAAAGTATCCAAAGCATCTCAAACTCTCGTCATATGATGCCCGAGATCAGAAAGGGCAGAAAGAATTTGCGGAACCTGTTTCCCTGCTCTAGATTCTGAAAAAGCTGCAGAAACCTGAGTGCAGCTCAGGAGAGAAAAAGAAGGCAAAAACTGTGACCCGCGGGTCAGGATTTTTTCAAAAAAAAGAAAAGTATCCAAAGCGTCTCAAACTCGCGTCATATGATGCATGAGATCCGAAAGGGCAGGAAAAGTTTGCGGAACCTGTTTCCCTGCTCTAGATTCTGAACTAGCAGCAGAAACCTGAGTGCAGCTCAGGAGAGAAAAAGAAGGCAAAAACTGTCTGAAGAAGCTGCAGAAATCTGAGTGCAGCTCAGAAGAGAAAAGGAAGGCAAAAACTGTGACCCGCGGGTCAGGATTTTTTCAAAATAATGAAAAGTATCCAAAGCATCTGAAACTGGTGTCATATGATGCCCGAGATCCGAAACGGCAGAAAAAGTTTACGGAACTTGTTTCCCTGCTCTAGATTCTGAACAAGCTGCAGAAACCTGAGTGCAGCTCAGGAGAGAAAAAGAAGGCAAAAACTGTGACCTGCGGGTCAGGATTTTTTCAAAAAAATGAAAAGTATCCAAAGCGTCTCAAACTCGCGTCATATGATGCCCGAGATCCGAAAGGGCAGAAAAAAATTGTGGAACCTGTTTCCCTGCTCTAGATTCTGAACTAGCAGCAGAAACCTGAGTGCAGCTCAGGAGAGAAAAAGAAGGCAAAAACTGTCTGAAGAAGCTGCAGAAATCTGAGTGCAGCTCAGAAGAGAAAAGGAAGGCAAAAACTGTGACCCGCGGGTCAGGATATTTTCAAAATAATGAAAAGTATCCAAAGCATCTGAAACTGGTGTCATATGATGCCCGAGATCCAAAACGGCAGAAAAAGTTTACGGAACCTGTTTCCCTGCTCTAGATTCTGAAAAAGCTGCAGAAACCTGAGTGCAGCTCAGGAGAGAAAAAGAAGACAAAAACTGTGACCTGCGGGTCAGGATTTTTTCAAAAAAATGAAAAGTATCCAAAGCATCTGAAACTGGCGTCATATGATGCCCGAGATCCGAAAGGGCAGAAAAAAATTGCGGAACCTGTTTCCCTGCTCTAGATTCTGAACAAGCTGCAGAAACCTGAGTGCAGCTCAGGAGAGAAAAAGAAGGCAAAAACTGTCTGAAGAAGCTGCAGAAACCTGAGTGCAGCTCAGGAGAGAAAAAGGAGGCAAAAACTGTGACCCGCGGGTCAGGATTTTTTCAAAATAATGAAAAGTATCCAAAGCATCTGAAACTGGTGTCATATGATGCCCGAGATCCGAAACGGTAGAAAAAGTTTACGGAACCTGTTTCCCTGCTCTAGATTCTGAACAAGCTGCAGAAACCTGAGTGCAGCTCAGGAGTGAAAAAGAAGACAAAAACTGTGACCCGCGGGTCAGGATTTTTTCAAAAAAATGAAAAGTATCCAAAGCATCTGAAACTGGCGTCATATGATGCCCGAGATCCGAAACGGCAGAAAAAGTTTACGGAACCTGTTTCCCTGCTCTAGATTCTGAACAAGCTGGAGAAACCTGAGTGCAGCTCAGGAGAGAAAAAGAAGACAAAAACTGTGACCCGCGGGTCAGGATTTTTTCAAAAAAATGAAAAGTATCCAAAGCGTCTCAAAATCGCGTCATATGCTGCCCGAGATCCGAAAGGGCAGAAAGAATTTGCGGAACCTGTCTCCCTGCTCTAGATTCTGAACAAGCTGCAGAAACCTGAGTGCAGCTCAGGAGAGAAAAAGAATGCAAAAACTCTGACCCGAAAAACTCTGGTCAGGATTTTTTCAAAAAAATGAAAAGTATCCAAGGCGTCTCAAACTCGCGTCATATGATGCCCGAGATCAGAGAGGGCAGAAAGAATTTGCGGAACCTGTTTCCCTGCTCTAGATTCTGAACAAGCTGCAGAAACCTGAGTGCAGCTCAGGAGAGAAAAAGAAGGCAAAAACTGTCTGAAGAAGCTGCAGAAATCTGAGTGCAGCTCAGGAGAGAAAAGGAAGGCAAAAACTGTGACCCGCGGGTCAGGATTTTTTCAAAAAAATGAAAAGTATCCAAAGCGTCTCAAACTCACGTCATATGATGCATGAGATCCGAAAGGGCAGGAAAAGTTTGCGGAACCTGTTTCCCTGCTCTAGATTCTGAACTAGCAGCAGAAACCTGAGTGCAGCTCAGGAGAGAAAAAGAAGGCAAAAACTGTCTGAAGAAGCTGCAGAAATCTGAGTGCAGCTCAGAAGAGAAAAGGAAGGCAAAAACTGTGACCCGCGGGTCAGGATTTTTTCAAAATAATGAAAAGTATCCAAAGCATCTGAAACTGGTGTCATATGATGCCCGAGATCCGAAACGGCAGAAAAAGTTTACGGAACTTGTTTCCCTGCTCTAGATTCTGAACAAGCTGCAGAAACCTGAGTGCAGCTCAGGAGAGAAAAAGAAGGCAAAAACTGTGACCTGCGGGTCAGGATTTTTTCAAAAAAATGAAAAGTATCCAAAGCGTCTCAAACTCGCGTCATATGATGCCCGAGATCCGAAAGGGCAGGAAAAGTTTGCGGAACCTGTTTCCCTGCTCTAGATTCTGAACAAGCTGCAGAAACCTGAGTGCAGCTCAGGAGAGAAAAAGAAGGCAAAAACTGTGACCCGCGGGTCAGGATTTTTTCAAAAAAATGAAAAGTATCCAAAGCATCTGAAACTGGCGTCATATGATGCCCGAGATCCGAAACGGCAGAAAAAGTTTACGGAACATGTTTCCCTGCTCTAGATTCTGAACAAGCTGCAGAAACCTGAGTGCAGCTCAGGAGAGAAAAAGAAGACAAAAACTGTGACCCGCGGGTCAGGATTTTTTCAAAAAAATGAAAAGTATCCAAAGCGTCTCAAAATCGCGTCACATGCTGCCCGAGATCCGAAAGGGCAGGAAAAGTTTGCGGAAACTGTTTCCCTGCTCTAGATTCTGAACAAGCTGCAGAAACCTGCTTGCAGCTCAGGAGAGAAAAAGAAGGCAAAAACTGTGACCCGCGGGTCAGGATTTTTTCAAAAAAATGAAAAGTATCCAAAGCGTCTCAAACTCGCATCATATGATGCCCGAGATCCGAAAGGGCAGAAAAAGTTTGCGGAACCTGTTTCCCTGCTCTAGATTCTGAACAAGCTGCAGAAACCTGAGTGCAGCTCAGGAGAGAAAAAGAATGCAAAAACTCTGACCCGAAAAACTCTGGTCAGGATTTTTTCAAAAAAATGAAAAGTATCCAAAGCGTCTCAAACTCGCGTCATATGATGCCCGAGATCAGAGAGGGCAGAAAGAATTTGCGGAACCTGTTTCCCTGCTCTAGATTCTGAACAAGCTGCAGAAACCTGAGTGCAGCTCAGGAGAGAAAAAAAAGGCAAAAACTGTGACCCGCGGGTCAGGATTTTTTCAAAAAAATGAAAAGTATCCAAAGCGTCTCAAACTCGCGTCATATGATGCCCGAGATCCGAAAGGGCAGAAAAAGTTTGCGGAACCTGTTTCCCTGCTCTAGATTCTGAACAAGCTGCAGAAACCTGAGTGCAGCTCAGGAGAGAAAAAGAAGGCAAAAACTGTGACCCGCGGGTCATGATTTTTTCAAAAAAATGAAAAGTATCCAAAGCGTCTCAAACTCGCGTCATATGATGCCCGAGATCCGAAAGGGCAGAAAAAGTTTGCGGAACCTGTTTCCCTGCTCTAGATTCTGAACAAGCTGCAGAAACCTGAGTGCAGCTCAGGAGAGAAAAAGAATGCAAAAACTCTGACCCGAAAAACTCTGGTCAGGATTTTTTCAAAAAAATTAAAAGTATCCAAGGCGTCTCAAACTCGCGTCATATGATGCCCGAGATCAGAGAGGGCAGAAAGAATTTGCGGAACCTGTTTCCCTGCTCTAGATTCTGAACAAGCTGCAGAAACCTGAGTGCAGCTCAGGAGAGAAAAAGAAGGCAAAAACTGTCTGAAGAAGCTGCAGAAATCTGAGTGCAGCTCAGGAGAGAAAAGGAAGGCAAAAACTGTGACCCGCGGGTCAGGATTTTTTCAAAAAAATGAAAAGTATCCAAAGCATCTCAAACTCTCGTCATATGATGCCCGAGATCAGAAAGGGCAGAAAGAATTTGCGGAACCTGTTTCCCTGCTCTAGATTCTGAAAAAGCTGCAGAAACCTGAGTGCAGCTCAGGAGAGAAAAAGAAGGCAAAAACTGTGACCCGCGGGTCAGGATTTTTTCAAAAAAATGAAAAGTATCCAAAGCGTCTCAAACTCGCGTCATATGATGCATGAGATCCGAAAGGGCAGGAAAAGTTTGCGGAACCTGTTTCCCTGCTCTAGATTCTGAACTAGCAGCAGAAACCTGAGTGCAGCTCAGGAGAGAAAAAGAAGGCAAAAACTGTCTGAAGAAGCTGCAGAAATCTGAGTGCAGCTCAGAAGAGAAAAGGAAGGCAAAAACTGTGACCCGCGGGTCAGGATTTTTTCAAAAAAATGAAAAGTATCCAAAGCGTCTCAAACTCGCGTCATATGATGCCCGAGATCCGAAAGGGCAGAAAAAGTTTGCGGAACCTGTTTACCTACTCTAGATCCTGAACAAGCTGCAGAAACCTGAGTGCAGCTCAGGAGAGAAAAAGAATGCAAAAACTCTGACCCGAAAAACTCTGGTCAGGATTTTTTCAAAAAAATGAAAAGTATCCAAAGCATCTGAAACTGGCGTCATATGATGCCCGAGATCCGAAACGGCAGAAAAAGTTTACGGAACCTGTTTCCCTGCTCTAGATTCTGAACAACCTGCAGAAACCTGAGTGCAGCTCAGGAGAGAAAAAGAAGACAAAAACTGTGACCCGCGGGTCAGGATTTTTTCAAAAAAATGAAAAGTTTCCAAAGCGTCTCAAACTCGCATCATATGATGCATGAGATCCGAAAGGGAAGAAAAAGTTTGCGGAACCTGTTTCCCTGCTCTAGATTCTGAACAAGCTGCAGAAACCTGAGTGCAGCTGAGTAGAGAAAAAGAAGGCAAAAACTGTCTGAAGAAGCTGCAGAAATCTGAGTGCAGCTCAGGAGAGAAAAGGAAGGCAAAAACTGTGACCCGCGGGTCAGGATTTTTTCAAAATAATGAAAAGTATCCAAAGCATCTGAAACTGGTGTCATATGATGCATGAGATCCGAAAGGGCAGAAAAAGTTTGCGGAACCTGTTTCCCTGCTCTAGATTTTGAACAAGCTGCAGAAACCTGAGTGCAGCTCAGGAGAGAAAAAGAAGGCAAAAACTGTGACCCGCGGGTCAGGATTTTTTCAAAAAAATGAAAAGTATCCAAAGCGTCTCAAACTCACGTCATATGATGCCCGAGATCCGAAAGGGCAGAAAAAGTTTGCGGAACCTGTTTCCCTGCTCTAGATTCTGAACAAGGTGCAGAAACCTGAGTGCAGCTCAGGAGAGAAAAAGAATGCAAAAACTCTGACCCGAAAAACTCTGGTCAGGATTTTTTCAAAAAAATGAAAAGTATCCAAAGCGTCTCAAACTCGCGTCATATGATGCCCGAGATCAGAGAGGGCAGAAAGAATTTGCGGAACCTGTTTCCCTGCTCTAGATTCTGAACAAGCTGCAGAAACCTGAGTGCAGCTCAGGAGAGAAAAAGAAGGCAAAAACTGTCTGAAGAAGCTGCAGAAATCTGAGTGCAGCTCAGGAGAGAAAAAGAAGGCAAAAACTGTGACCCGCGGGTCAGGATTTTTTCAAAAAAATGAAAAGTATCCAAAGCGTCTCAAACTCGCGTCATATGATGCCCGAGATCAGAAAGGGCAGAAAGAATTTGCGGAACCTCTTTCCCTGCTCTAGATTCTGAACAAGCTGCAGAAACCTGAGTGCAGCTCAGGAGAGAAAAAGAAGGCAAAAACTGTGACCCGCGGGTCAGGATTTTTTCAAAAAAATGAAAAGTATCCAAAGCGTCTCAAACTTGCGTCATATCATGCCCGAGATCCGAAAGGGCAGAAAAAGTTTGCGGAACCTGTTTACCTACTCTAGATCCTGATCAAGCTGCAGAAACCTGAGTGCAGCTCAGGAGAGAAAAAGAATGCAAAAACTCTGACCCGAAAAACTCTGGTCAGGATTTTTTCAAAAAAATGAAAAGTATCCAAAGCATCTGAAACTGGCGTCATATGATGCCCGAGATCCGAAACGGCAGAAAAAGTTTACGGAACCTGTTTCCCTGCTCTAGATTCTGAACAAGCTGCAGAAACCTGAGTGCAGCTCAGGAGAGAAAAAGAAGACAAAAACTGTGACCCGCGGGTCAGGATTTTTTCAAAAAAATGAAAAGTATCCAAAGCGTCTCAAACTCGCGTCATAAGATGCCCGAGATCCGAAAGGGCAGGAAAAGTTTGCGGAACCTGTTTCCCTGCTCTAGTTTCTGAACAAGCTGCAGAAACCTGCGTGCAGCTCAGGAGAGAAAAAGAAGGCAAAAACTGTGACCCGCGGGTCAGGATTTTTTCAAAAAAATGAAAAGTATCCAAAGCGTCTCAAACTCGCATCATATGATGCATGAGATCCGAAAGGGCAGAAAAAGTTTGCGGAACCTGTTTCCCTGCTCTAGATTCTGAACAAGCTGCAGAAACCTGAGTGCAGCTCAGGAGAGAAAAAGAAGGCAAAAACTGTCTGAAGAAGCTGCAGAAATCTGAGTGCAGCTCAGGAGAGAAAAGGAAGGCAAAAACTGTGACCCGCGGGTCAGGATTTTTTCAAAATAATGAAAAGTATCCAAAGCATCTGAAACTGGTGTCATATGATGCCCGAGATCCGAAACGGCAGAAAAAGTTTACGGAACCTGTTTCCCTGGTCTAGATTCTGAACAAGCTGCAGTAACCTGAGTGCAGCTCAGGAGAGAAAAAGAAGACAAAAACTGTGACCCGCGGGTCAGGATTTTTTCAAAAAAATGAAAAGTATCCAAAGCGTCTCAAATTCGCGTCATATGATGCCCGAGATCCGAAAGGGCAGGAAAAGTTTGCGGAACCTCTTTCCCTGCTCTAGATTCTGAACAAGCTGCAGAAACCTGAGTGCAGCTCAGGAGAGAAAAAGAAGGCAAAAACTGTGACCCGCGGGTCAGGATTTTTTCAAAAAAATGAAAAGTATCCAAAGCATCTGAAACTGGCGTCATATGATGCCCGAGATCCGAAACGGCAGAAAAAGTTTACGGAACCTGTTTCCCTGCTCTAGATTCTGAACAAGCTGCAGAAACCTGCGTGCAGCTCAGGAGAGAAAAAGAAGGCAAAAACTGTGACCCGAGGGTCAGGATTTTTTCAAAAAAATGAAAAGTATCCAAAGCGTCTCAAACTCGCGTCATATGATGCCCGAGATCAGAAAGGGCAGAAAGAATTTGCGGAACCTCTTTCCCTGCTCTAGATTCTGAACAAGCTGCAGAAACCTGAGTGCAGCTCAGGAGAGAAAAAGAAGGCAAAAACTGTGACCCGCGGGTCAGGATTTTTTCAAAAAAATGAAAAGTATCCAAAGCGTCTCAAACTCGCGTCATATGATGCCCGAGATCCGAAAGGGCAGAAAAAGTTTGCGGAACCTGTTTACCTACTCTAGATCCTGAACAAGCTGCAGAAACCTGAGTGCAGCTCAGGAGAGAAAAAGAATGCAAAAAGTCTGACCCGAAAAACTCTGGTCAGGATTTTTTCAAAAAAATGAAAAGTATCCAAAGCATCTGAAACTGGCGTCATATGATGCCCGAGATCCGAAACGGCAGAAAAAGTTTACGGAACCTGTTTCCCTGCTCTAGATTCTGAACAAGCTGCAGAAACCTGAGTGCAGCTCAGGAGAGAAAAAGAAGGCAAAAACTGTGACCCGCGGGTCAGGATTTTTTCAAAAAAATGAAAAGTATCCAAAGCATCTCAAACTCGCATCATATGATGCCAGAGATCCGAAATGGCAGAAAAAGTTTGTGAAACCTGTTTCCCTGCTCTAGATTCTGAACAAGCTGCAGAAACCTGCGTGCAGCTCAGGAGAGAAAAGGAAGGCAAAAACTGTGACCCGCGGGTCAGGATTTTTTCAAAAAAATGAAAAGTATCCAAAGCGTCTCAAACTCGCGTCATATTATGCCCGAGATCCGAAAGGGCAGAAAAAGTTTGTGGAACCTGTTTCCCTGCTCTAGATTCTGAACAAGCTGCAGAAACCTGAGTGCAGCTCAGGAGAGAAAAAGAAGGCAAAAACTGTGACCCGCGGGTCAGGATTTTTTCAAAAAAATGAAAAGTATCCAAAGCGTCTCAAATTCGCGTCATATGATGCCCGAGATCCGAAAGGGCAGGAAAAGTTTGCGGAACCTCTTTCCCTGCTCTAGATTCTGAACAAGCTGCAGAAACATGAGTGCAGCTCAGGAGAGAAAAAGAAAGCAAAAACTGTGACCCGCGGGTCAGGATTTTTTCAAAAAAATGAAAAGTATCCAAAGCATCTGAAACTGGCGTCATATGATGCCCGAGATCCGAAAGGGCAGGAAAAGTTTGCGGAACCTGTTTCCCTGCTCTAGATTCTGAACAAGCTGCAGAAACCTGAGTGCAGCTCAGGAGAGAAAAAGAAGGCAAAAACTGTCTGAAGAAGCTGCAGAAATCTGAGTGCAGCTCAGGAGAGAAAAGGAAGGCAAAAACTGTGACCCGCGGGTCAGGATTTTTTCAAAATAATGAAAAGTATCCAAAGCATCTGAAACTGGTGTCATATGATGCCCGAGATCCGAAACGGCAGAAAAAGTTTACGGAACCTGTTTCCCTGCTCTAGATTCTGAACAAGCTGCAGAAACCTGAGTGCAGCTCAGGAGAGAAAAAGAAGAGAAAAACTGTGACCCGCGGGTCAGGATTTTTTCAAAAAAATGAAAAGTATCCAAAGCGTCTCAAATTCGCGTCATATGATGCCCGAGATCCGAAAGGGCAGGAAAAGTTTGCGGAACCTCTTTCCCTGCTCTAGATTCTGAACAAGCTGCAGAAACCTGAGTGCAGCTCAGGAGAGAAAAAGAAGGCAAAAACTGTGACCCGCGGGTCAGGATTTTTTCAAAAAAATGAAAAGTATCCAAAGCATCTGAAACTGGCGTCATATGATGCCCGAGATCCGAAACGGCAGAAAAAGTTTACGGAACCTGTTTCCCTGCTCTAGATTCTGAACAAGCTGCAGAAACCTGCGTGCAGCTCAGGAGAGAAAAAGAAGGCAAAAACTGTGACCCGAGGGTCAGGATTTTTTCAAAAAAATGAAAAGTATCCAAAGCGTCTCAAACTCGCGTCATATGATGCCCGAGATCAGAAAGGGCAGAAAGAATTTGCGGAACCTCTTTCCCTGCTCTAGATTCTGAACAAGCTGCAGAAACCTGAGTGCAGCTCAGGAGAGAAAAAGAAGGCAAAAACTGTGACCCGCGGGTCAGGATTTTTTCAAAAAAATGAAAAGTATCCAAAGCGTCTCAAACTCGCGTCATATGATGCCCGAGATCCGAAAGGGCAGAAAAAGTTTGCGGAACCTGTTTACCTACTCTAGATCCTGAACAAGCTGCAGAAACCTGAGTGCAGCTCAGGAGAGAAAAAGAATGCAAAAACTCTGA
The DNA here is from genome assembly GCF_030035675.1 of Rhineura floridana. Taxonomy (NCBI): domain Eukaryota; kingdom Metazoa; phylum Chordata; class Lepidosauria; order Squamata; family Rhineuridae; genus Rhineura; species Rhineura floridana. The sequence continues at coordinate 20,810,134 of NC_084488.1, read as the reverse complement.
CCCGAAAAACTCTGGTCAGGATTTTTTCAAAAAAATGAAAAGTATCCAAAGCATCTGAAACTGGCGTCATATGATGCCTGAGATCCGAAACGGCAGAAAAAGTTTACGGAACCTGTTTCCCTGCTCTAGATTCTGAACAAGCTGCAGAAACCTGCGTGCAGCTCAGGAGAGAAAAAGAAGGCAAAAACTGTGACCCGAGGGTCAGGATTTTTTCAAAAAAATGAAAAGTATCCAAAGCGTCTCAAACTCGCGTCATATGATGCCTGAGATCAGAAAGGGCAGAAAGAATTTGCGGAACCTCTTTCCCTGCTCTAGATTCTGAACAAGCTGCAGAAACCTGAGTGCAGCTCAGGAGAGAAAAAGAAGGCAAAAACTGTGACCCGCGGGTCAGGATTTTTTCAAAAAAATGAAAAGTATCGAAAGCGTCTGAAACTCACGTCATATGATGCCCGAGATCCGAAAGGGCAGAAAAAGTTTGCGGAACCTGTTTACCTACTCTAGATCCTGAACAAGCTGCAGAAACCTGAGTGCAGCTCAGGAGAGAAAAAGAATGCAAAAACTCTGACCCGAAAAACTCTGGTCAGGATTTTTTCAAAAAAATGAAAAGTATCCAAAGCATCTGAAACTGGCGTCATATGATGCCCGAGATCCGAAACGGCAGAAAAAGTTTACGGAACCTGTTTCCCTGCTCTAGATTCTGAACAAGCTGCAGAAACCTGAGTGCAGCTCAGGAGAGAAAAAGAAGGCAAAAACTGTGACCCGCGGGTCAGGATTTTTTCAAAAAAATGAAAAGTATCCAAAGCATCTGAAACTGGCGTCATATGATGCCCGAGATCCGAAACGGCAGAAAAAGTTTACGGAACCTGTTTCCCTGCTCTAGATTCTGAACAAGCTGCAGAAACCTGAGTGCAGCTCAGGAGAGAAAAAGAAGGCAAAAACTGTGACCCGCGGGTCAGGATTTTTTCAAAAAAATGAAAAGTATCCAAAGCATCTCAAACTCGCATCATATGATGCCCGAGATCCGAAATGGCAGAAAAAGTTTGTGAAACCTGTTTCCCTGCTCTAGATTCTGAACAAGCTGCAGAAACCTGCGTGCAGCTCAGGAGAGAAAAAGAAGGCAAAAACTGTCTGAAGAAGCTGCAGAAATCTGAGTGCAGCTCAGGAGAGAAAAGGAAGGCAAAAACTGTGACCCGCGGGTCAGGATTTTTTCAAAAAAATGAAAAGTATCCAAAGCGTCTCAAACTCGCGTCATATGATGCCCGAGATCCGAAAGGGTAGAAAAATTTGGCGGAACCTGTTTCCCTGCTCTAGATTCTGAACAAGCTGCAGAAACCTGAGTGCAGCTCAGGAGAGAAAAAGAAGGCAAAAACTGTGACCCGCGGGTCAGGATTTTTTCAAAAAAATGAAAAGTATCCAAAGCGTCTCAAACTCGCGTCATATGATGCCCGAGATCCGAAAGGGCAGAAAAAGTTTGTGGAACCTGTTTCCCTGCTCTAGATTCTGAACAAGCTGCAGAAACCTGAGTGCAGCTCAGGAGAGAAAAAGAAGGCAAAAACTGTGACCCGCGGGTCAGGATTTTTTCAAAAAAATGAAAAGTATCCAAAGCGTCTCAAACTCTCGTCATATGATGCCCGAGATCCGAAAGGGCAGAAAAAAATTGCGGAACCTGTTTCCCTGCTCTAGATTCTGAACAAGCTGCAGAAACCTGAGTGCAGCTCAGGAGAGAAAAAGAAGGCAAAAACTGTCTGAAGAAGCTGCAGAAACCTGAGTGCAGCTCAGGAGAGAAAAAGAAGGCAAAAACTGTGACCCGCGGTTCAGGATTTTTTCAAAAAATGAAAAGTATCCAAAGCGTTTCAAACTCGTGTCATATGATGCCCGAGATCCGAAAGGGCAGAAAAAAATTGCGGAACCTGTTTCCCTGCTCTAGATTCTGAACAAGCTGCAGAAACCTGAGTGCAGCTCAGGAGAGAAAAAGAAGGCAAAAACTGTCTGAAGAAGCTGCAGAAACCTGAGTGCAGCTCAGAAGAGAAAAGGAAGGCAAAAACTGTGACCCGCGGGTCAGGATTTTTTCAAAATAATGAAAAGTATCAAAAGCATCTGAAACTGGTGTCATATGATGCCCGAGATCCGAAACGGCAGAAAAAGTTTACGGAACCTGTTTCCCTGCTCTAGATTCTGAACAAGCTGCAGAAACCTGAGTGCAGCTCAGGAGAGAAAAAGAAGACAAAAACTGTGACCTGCGGGTCAGGATTTTTTCAAAAAAATGAAAAGTATCCAAAGCGTCTCAAACTCACTTCATATGATGCCCGAGATCCGAAAGGGCAGGAAAAGTTTGCGGAACCTGTTTCCCTGCTCTAGATTCTGAACAAGCTGCAGAAACCTGAGTGCAGCTCAGGAGAGAAAAAGAAGGCAAAAACTGTCTGAAGAAGCTGCAGAAATCTGAGTGCAGCTCAGGAGAGAAAAGGAAGGCAAAAACTGTGACCCGCGGGTCAGGATTTTTTCAAAAAAATGAAAAGTATCCAAAGCGTCTCAAACTCTCGTCATATGATGCCCGAGATCAGAAAGGGCAGAAAGAATTTGCGGAACCTCTTTCCCTGCTCTAGATTCTGAACAAGCTGCAGAAACCTGAGTGCAGCTCAGGAGAGAAAAAGAAGGCAAAAACTGTGACCCGCGGGTCAGGATTTTTTCAAAAAAATGAAAAGTATCCAAAGCGTCTCAAACTCGCGTCATATGATGCCCGAGATCCGAAAGGGCAGAAAAAGTTTGCGGAACCTGTTTACCTACTCTAGATCCTGAACAAGCTGCAGAAACCTGAGTGCAGCTCAGGAGAGAAAAAGAATGCAAAAACTCTGACCCGAAAAACTCTGGTCAGGATTTTTTCAAAAAAATGAAAAGTATCCAAAGCATCTGAAACTGGCGTCATATGATGCCCGAGATCCGAAACGGCAGAAAAAGTTTACGGAACCTGTTTCCCTGCTCTAGATTCTGAACAAGCTGCAGAAACCTGAGTGCAGCTGAGGAGAGAAAAAGAAGGCAAAAACTGTCTGAAGAAGCTGCAGAAATCTGAGTGCAGCTCAGGAGAGAAAAGGAAGGCAAAAACTGTGACCCGCGGGTCAGGATTTTTTCAAAATAATGAAAAGTATACAAAGCGTCTGAAACTGGTGTCATATGATGCCCGAGATCCGAAAGGGCAGAAAAAAATTGCGGAACCTGTTTCCCTGCTTTAGATTCTGAACAAGCTGCAGAAACCTGAGTGCAGCTCAGGAGAGAAAAAGAAGGCAAAAACTGTCTGAAGAAGCTGCAGAAATCTGAGTGCAGCTCAGAAGAGAAAAGGAAGGCAAAAACTGTGACCCGCGGGTCAGGATTTTTTCAAAATAATGAAAAGTATCCAAAGCATCTGAAACTGGTGTCATATGATGCCCGAGATCCGAAACGGTAGAAAAAGTTTACGGAACCTGTTTCCCTGCTCTAGATTCTGAACAAGCTGCAGAAACCTGAGTGCAGCTCAGGAGAGAAAAAGAAGGCAAAAACTGTGACCCGTGGGTCAGGATTTTTTCAAAAAAATGAAAAGTATCCATAGCATCTCAAACTCGCGTCATATGATGCCCGAGATCCGAAAGGGCAGAAAAAAATTGTGGAACCTGTTTCCCTGCTCTAGATTCTGAACTAGCAGCAGAAACCTGAGTGCAGCTCAGGAGAGAAAAAGAAGGCAAAAACTGTCTGAAGAAGCTGCAGAAATCTGAGTGCAGCTCAGAAGAGAAAAGGAAGGCAAAAACTGTGACCCGCGGGTCAGGATATTTTCAAAATAATGAAATGTATCCAAAGCATCTGAAACTGGTGTCATATGATGCCCGAGATCCAAAACGGCAGAAAAAGTTTACGGAACCTGTTTCCCTGCTCTAGATTCTGAAAAAGCTGCAGAAACCTGAGTGCAGCTCAGGAGAGAAAAAGAAGACAAAAACTGTGACCTGCGGGTCAGGATTTTTTCAAAAAAATGAAAAGTATCCAAAGCATCTGAAACTGGCGTCATATGATGCCCGAGATCCGAAAGGGCAGAAAAAAATTGCGGAACCTGTTTCCCTGCTCTAGATTCTGAACAAGCTGCAGAAACCTGAGTGCAGCTCAGGAGAGAAAAAGAAGGCAAAAACTGTCTGAAGAAGCTGCAGAAACCTGAGTGCAGCTCAGGAGAGAAAAAGGAGGCAAAAACTGTGACCCGCGGGTCAGGATTTTTTCAAAAAAATGAAAAGTATCCAAAGCGTCTCAAACTCGCGTCATATGATGCCCGAGATCCGAAAGGGCAGAAAAAGTTTGCGGAACCTGTTTCCCTGCTCCAGATTCTGAACAAGCTGCAGAAACCTGAATGCAGCTCAGGAGAGAAAAAGAAGGCAAAAACTGTGACCCGCGGGTCAGGATTTTTTCAAAAAAATGAAAAGTATCCAAAGCGTCTCAAACTCGCGTCATATGATGCCCGAGATCCGAAAGGGCAGAAAAAAATTGCGGAACCTGTTTCCCTGCTTTAGATTCTGAACAAGCTGCAGAAACCTGAGTGCAGCTCAGGAGAGAAAAAGAAGGCAAAAACTGTCTGAAGAAGCTGCAGAAATCTGAGTGCAGCTCAGAAGAGAAAAGGAAGGCAAAAACTGTGACCCGCGGGTCAGGATTTTTTCAAAATAATGAAAAGTATCCAAAGCATCTGAAACTGGTGTCATATGATGCCCGAGATCCGAAACGGTAGAAAAAGTTTACGGAACCTGTTTCCCTGCTCTAGATTCTGAACAAGCTGCAGAAACCTGAGTGCAGCTCAGGAGAGAAAAAGAAGACAAAAACTGTGACCCGCGGGTCAGGATTTTTTCAAAAAAATGAAAAGTATCCAAAGCATCTGAAACTGGCGTCATATGATGCCCGAGATCCGAAACGGCAGAAAAAGTTTACGGAACCTGTTTCCCTGCTCTAGATTCTGAACAAGCTGCAGAAACCTGAGTGCAGCTCAGGAGAGAAAAAGAAGACAAAAACTGTGACCCGCGGGTCAGGATTTTTTCAAAAAAATGAAAAGTATCCAAAGCGTCTCAAAATCGCGTCATATGCTGCCCGAGATCCGAAAGGGCAGAAAGAATTTGCGGAACCTGTTTCCCTGCTCTAGATTCTGAACAAGCTGCAGAAACCTGAGTGCAGCTCAGGAGAGAAAAAGAATGCAAAAACTCTGACCCGAAAAACTCTGGTCAGCATTTTTTCAAAAAAATGAAAAGTATCCAAGGCGTCTCAAACTCGCGTCATATGATGCCCGAGATCAGAGAGGGCAGAAAGAATTTGCGGAACCTGTTTCCCTGCTCTAGATTCTGAACAAGCTGCAGAAACCTGAGTGCAGCTCAGGAGAGAAAAAGAAGGCAAAAACTGTCTGAAGAAGCTGCAGAAATCTGAGTGCAGCTCAGGAGAGAAAAGGAAGGCAAAAACTGTGACCCGCGGGTCAGGATTTTTTCAAAAAAATGAAAAGTATCCAAAGCATCTCAAACTCTCGTCATATGATGCCCGAGATCAGAAAGGGCAGAAAGAATTTGCGGAACCTGTTTCCCTGCTCTAGATTCTGAAAAAGCTGCAGAAACCTGAGTGCAGCTCAGGAGAGAAAAAGAAGGCAAAAACTGTCTGAAGAAGCTGCAGAAATCTGAGTGCAGCTCAGAAGAGAAAAGGAAGGCAAAAACTGTGACCCGCGGGTCAGGATTTTTTCAAAATAATGAAAAGTATCCAAAGCATCTGAAACTGGTGTCATATGATGCCCGAGATCCGAAACGGCAGAAAAAGTTTACGGAACTTGTTTCCCTGCTCTAGATTCTGAACAAGCTGCAGAAACCTGAGTGCAGCTCAGGAGAGAAAAAGAAGGCAAAAACTGTGACCTGCGGGTCAGGATTTTTTCAAAAAAATGAAAAGTATCCAAAGCGTCTCAAACTCGCGTCATATGATGCCCGAGATCCGAAAGGGCAGAAAAAAATTGTGGAACCTGTTTCCCTGCTCTAGATTCTGAACTAGCAGCAGAAACCTGAGTGCAGCTCAGGAGAGAAAAAGAAGGCAAAAACTGTCTGAAGAAGCTGCAGAAATCTGAGTGCAGCTCAGAAGAGAAAAGGAAGGCAAAAACTGTGACCCGCGGGTCAGGATATTTTCAAAATAATGAAAAGTATCCAAAGCATCTGAAACTGGTGTCATATGATGCCCGAGATCCAAAACGGCAGAAAAAGTTTACGGAACCTGTTTCCCTGCTCTAGATTCTGAAAAAGCTGCAGAAACCTGAGTGCAGCTCAGGAGAGAAAAAGAAGACAAAAACTGTGACCTGCGGGTCAGGATTTTTTCAAAAAAATGAAAAGTATCCAAAGCATCTGAAACTGGCGTCATATGATGCCCGAGATCCGAAAGGGCAGAAAAAAATTGCGGAACCTGTTTCCCTGCTCTAGATTCTGAACAAGCTGCAGAAACCTGAGTGCAGCTCAGGAGAGAAAAAGAAGGCAAAAACTGTCTGAAGAAGCTGCAGAAACCTGAGTGCAGCTCAGGAGAGAAAAAGGAGGCAAAAACTGTGACCCGCGGGTCAGGATTTTTTCAAAAAAATGAAAAGTATCCAAAGCGTCTCAAACTCGCGTCATATGATGCCCGAGATCCGAAAGGGCAGAAAAAAATTGCGGAACCTGTTTCCCTGCTTTAGATTCTGAACAAGCTGCAGAAACCTGAGTGCAGCTCAGGAGAGAAAAAGAAGGCAAAAACTGTCTGAAGAAGCTGCAGAAATCTGAGTGCAGCTCAGAAGAGAAAAGGAAGGCAAAAATTGTGACCCGCGGGTCAGGATTTTTTCAAAATAATGAAAAGTATCCAAAGCATCTGAAACTGGTGTCATATGATGCCCGAGATCCGAAACGGTAGAAAAAGTTTACGGAACCTGTTTCCCTGCTCTAGATTCTGAACAAGCTGCAGAAACCTGAGTGCAGCTCAGGAGAGAAAAAGAAGACAAAAACTGTGACCCGCGGGTCAGGATTTTTTCAAAAAAATGAAAAGTATCCAAAGCATCTGAAACTGGCGTCATATGATGCCCGAGATCCGAAACGGCAGAAAAAGTTTACGGAACCTGTTTCCCTGCTCTAGATTCTGAACAAGCTGGAGAAACCTGAGTGCAGCTCAGGAGAGAAAAAGAAGACAAAAACTGTGACCCGCGGGTCAGGATTTTTTCAAAAAAATGAAAAGTATCCAAAGCGTCTCAAAATCGCGTCATATGCTGCCCGAGATCCGAAAGGGCAGAAAGAATTTGCGGAACCTGTTTCCCTGCTCTAGATTCTGAACAAGCTGCAGAAACCTGAGTGCAGCTCAGGAGAGAAAAAGAATGCAAAAACTCTGACCCGAAAAACTCTGGTCAGGATTTTTTCAAAAAAATGAAAAGTATCCAAGGCGTCTCAAACTCGCGTCATATGATGCCCGTGATCAGAGAGGGCAGAAAGAATTTGCGGAACCTGTTTCCCTGCTCTAGATTCTGAACAAGCTGCAGAAACCTGAGTGCAGCTCAGGAGAGAAAAAGAAGGCAAAAACTGTCTGAAGAAGCTGCAGAAATCTGAGTGCAGCTCAGGAGAGAAAAGGAAGGCAAAAACTGTGACCCGCGGGTCAGGATTTTTTCAAAAAAATGAAAAGTATCCAAAGCATCTCAAACTCTCGTCATATGATGCCCGAGATCAGAAAGGGCAGAAAGAATTTGCGGAACCTGTTTCCCTGCTCTAGATTCTGAAAAAGCTGCAGAAACCTGAGTGCAGCTCAGGAGAGAAAAAGAAGGCAAAAACTGTGACCCGCGGGTCAGGATTTTTTCAAAAAAATGAAAAGTATCCAAAGCGTCTCAAACTCACGTCATATGATGCATGAGATCCGAAAGGGCAGGAAAAGTTTGCGGAACCTGTTTCCCTGCTCTAGATTCTGAACTAGCAGCAGAAACCTGAGTGCAGCTCAGGAGAGAAAAAGAAGGCAAAAACTGTCTGAAGAAGCTGCAGAAATCTGAGTGCAGCTCAGAAGAGAAAAGGAAGGCAAAAACTGTGACCCGCGGGTCAGGATTTTTTCAAAATAATGAAAAGTATCCAAAGCATCTGAAACTGGTGTCATATGATGCCCGAGATCCGAAACGGCAGAAAAAGTTTACGGAACTTGTTTCCCTGCTCTAGATTCTGAACAAGCTGCAGAAACCTGAGTGCAGCTCAGGAGAGAAAAAGAAGGCAAAAACTGTGACCTGCGGGTCAGGATTTTTTCAAAAAAATGAAAAGTATCCAAAGCGTCTCAAACTCGCGTCATATGATGCCCGAGATCCGAAAGGGCAGGAAAAGTTTGCGGAACCTGTTTCCCTGCTCTAGATTCTGAACAAGCTGCAGAAACCTGAGTGCAGCTCAGGAGAGAAAAAGAAGGCAAAAACTGTGACCCGCGGGTCAGGATTTTTTCAAAAAAATGAAAAGTATCCAAAGCATCTGAAACTGGCGTCATATGATGCCCGAGATCCGAAACGGCAGAAAAAGTTTACGGAACATGTTTCCCTGCTCTAGATTCTGAACAAGCTGCAGAAACCTGAGTGCAGCTCAGGAGAGAAAAAGAAGACAAAAACTGTGACCCGCGGGTCAGGATTTTTTCAAAAAAATGAAAAGTATCCAAAGCGTCTCAAAATCGCGTCATATGCTGCCCGAGATCCGAAAGGGCAGGAAAAGTTTGCGGAAACTGTTTCCCTGCTCTAGATTCTGAACAAGCTGCAGAAACCTGCTTGCAGCTCAGGAGAGAAAAAGAAGGCAAAAACTGTGACCCGCGGGTCAGGATTTTTTCAAAAAAATGAAAAGTATCCAAAGCGTCTCAAACTCGCATCATATGATGCCCGAGATCCGAAAGGGCAGAAAAAGTTTGCGGAACCTGTTTCCCTGCTCTAGATTCTGAACAAGCTGCAGAAACCTGAGTGCAGCTCAGGAGAGAAAAAGAATGCAAAAACTCTGACCCGAAAAACTCTGGTCAGGATTTTTTCAAAAAAATGAAAAGTATCCAAAGCGTCTCAAACTCGCGTCATATGATGCCCGAGATCAGAGAGGGCAGAAAGAATTTGCGGAACCTGTTTCCCTGCTCTAGATTCTGAACAAGCTGCAGAAACCTGAGTGCAGCTCAGGAGAGAAAAAAAAGGCAAAAACTGTGACCCGCGGGTCAGGATTTTTTCAAAAAAATGAAAAGTATCCAAAGCGTCTCAAACTCGCGTCATATGATGCCCGAGATCCGAAAGGGCAGAAAAAGTTTGCGGAACCTGTTTCCCTGCTCTAGATTCTGAACAAGCTGCAGAAACCTGAGTGCAGCTCAGGAGAGAAAAAGAAGGCAAAAACTGTGACCCGCGGGTCATGATTTTTTCAAAAAAATGAAAAGTATCCAAAGCGTCTCAAACTCGCGTCATCTGATGCCCGAGATCCGAAAGGGCAGAAAAAGTTTGCGGAACCTGTTTCCCTGCTCTAGATTCTGAACAAGCTGCAGAAACCTGAGTGCAGCTCAGGAGAAAAAAAGAAGGCAAAAACTCTGACCCGAAAAACTCTGGTCAGGATTTTTTCAAAAAAATTAAAAGTATCCAAGGCGTCTCAAACTCGCGTCATATGATGCCCGAGATCAGAGAGGGCAGAAAGAATTTGCGGAACCTGTTTCCCTGCTCTAGATTCTGAACAAGCTGCAGAAACCTGAGTGCAGCTCAGGAGAGAAAAAGAAGGCAAAAACTGTCTGAAGAAGCTGCAGAAATCTGAGTGCAGCTCAGGAGAGAAAAGGAAGGCAAAAACTGTGACCCGCGGGTCAGGATTTTTTCAAAAAAATGAAAAGTATCCAAAGCATCTCAAACTCTCGTCATATGATGCCCGAGATCAGAAAGGGCAGAAAGAATTTGCGGAACCTGTTTCCCTGCTCTAGATTCTGAAAAAGCTGCAGAAACCTGAGTGCAGCTCAGGAGAGAAAAAGAAGGCAAAAACTGTGACCCGCGGGTCAGGATTTTTTCAAAAAAATGAAAAGTATCCAAAGCGTCTCAAACTCGCGTCATATGATGCATGAGATCCGAAAGGGCAGGAAAAGTTTGCGGAACCTGTTTCCCTGCTCTAGATTCTGAACTAGCAGCAGAAACCTGAGTGCAGCTCAGGAGAGAAAAAGAAGGCAAAAACTGTCTGAAGAAGCTGCAGAAATCTGAGTGCAGCTCAGAAGAGAAAAGGAAGGCAAAAACTGTGACCCGCGGGTCAGGATTTTTTCAAAAAAATGAAAAGTATCCAAAGCGTCTCAAACTCGCGTCATATGATGCCCGAGATCCGAAAGGGCAGAAAAAGTTTGCGGAACCTGTTTACCTACTCTAGATTCTGAACAAGGTGCAGAAACCTGAGTGCAGCTCAGGAGAGAAAAAGAATGCAAAAACTCTGACCCGAAAAACTCTGGTCAGGATTTTTTCAAAAAAATGAAAAGTATCCAAAGCGTCTCAAACTCGCGTCATATGATGCCCGAGATCAGAGAGGGCAGAAAGAATTTGCGGAACCTGTTTCCCTGCTCTAGATTCTGAACAAGCTGCAGAAACCTGAGTGCAGCTCAGGAGAGAAAAAGAAGGCAAAAACTGTCTGAAGAAGCTGCAGAAATCTGAGTGCAGCTCAGGAGAGAAAAAGAAGGCAAAAACTGTGACCCGCGGGTCAGGATTTTTTCAAAAAAATGAAAAGTATCCAAAGCGTCTCAAACTCGCGTCATATGATGCCCGAGATCAGAAAGGGCAGAAAGAATTTGCGGAACCTCTTTCCCTGCTCTAGATTCTGAACAAGCTGCAGAAACCTGAGTGCAGCTCAGGAGAGAAAAAGAAGGCAAAAACTGTGACCCGCGGGTCAGGATTTTTTCAAAAAAATGAAAAGTATCCAAAGCGTCTCAAACTTGCGTCATATCATGCCCGAGATCCGAAAGGGCAGAAAAAGTTTGCGGAACCTGTTTACCTACTCTAGATCCTGATCAAGCTGCAGAAACCTGAGTGCAGCTCAGGAGAGAAAAAGAATGCAAAAACTCTGACCCGAAAAACTCTGGTCAGGATTTTTTCAAAAAAATGAAAAGTATCCAAAGCATCTGAAACTGGCGTCATATGATGCCCGAGATCCGAAACGGCAGAAAAAGTTTACGGAACCTGTTTCCCTGCTCTAGATTCTGAACAAGCTGCAGAAACCTGAGTGCAGCTCAGGAGAGAAAAAGAAGACAAAAACTGTGACCCGCGGGTCAGGATTTTTTCAAAAAAATGAAAAGTATCCAAAGCGTCTCAAACTCGCGTCATAAGATGCCCGAGATCCGAAAGGGCAGGAAAAGTTTGCGGAACCTGTTTCCCTGCTCTAGTTTCTGAACAAGCTGCAGAAACCTGCGTGCAGCTCAGGAGAGAAAAAGAAGGCAAAAACTGTGACCCGCGGGTCAGGATTTTTTCAAAAAAATGAAAAGTATCCAAAGCGTCTCAAACTCGCATCATATGATGCATGAGATCCGAAAGGGCAGAAAAAGTTTGCGGAACCTGTTTCCCTGCTCTAGATTCTGAACAAGCTGCAGAAACCTGAGTGCAGCTGAGGAGAGAAAAAGAAGGCAAAAACTGTCTGAAGAAGCTGCAGAAATCTGAGTGCAGCTCAGGAGAGAAAAGGAAGGCAAAAACTGTGACCCGCGGGTCAGGATTTTTTCAAAATAATGAAAAGTATCCAAAGCATCTGAAACTGGTGTCATATGATGCCCGAGATCCGAAACGGCAGAAAAAGTTTACGGAACCTGTTTCCCTGCTCTAGATTCTGAACAAGCTGCAGAAACCTGAGTGCAGCTCAGGAGAGAAAAAGAAGACAAAAACTGTGACCCGCGGGTCAGGATTTTTTCAAAAAAATGAAAAGTATCCAAAGCGTCTCAAATTCGCGTCATATGATGCCCGAGATCCGAAAGGGCAGGAAAAGTTTGCGGAACCTCTTTCCCTGCTCTAGATTCTGAACAAGCTGCAGAAACCTGAGTGCAGCTCAGGAGAGAAAAAGAAGGCAAAAACTGTGACCCGCGGGTCAGGATTTTTTCAAAAAAATGAAAAGTATCCAAAGCATCTGAAACTGGCGTCATATGATGCCCGAGATCCGAAACGGCAGAAAAAGTTTACGGAACCTGTTTCCCTGCTCTAGATTCTGAACAAGCTGCAGAAACCTGCGTGCAGCTCAGGAGAGAAAAAGAAGGCAAAAACTGTGACCCGAGGGTCAGGATTTTTTCAAAAAAATGAAAAGTATCCAAAGCGTCTCAAACTCGCGTCATATGATGCCCGAGATCAGAAAGGGCAGAAAGAATTTGCGGAACCTCTTTCCCTGCTCTAGATTCTGAACAAGCTGCAGAAACCTGAGTGCAGCTCAGGAGAGAAAAAGAAGGCAAAAACTGTGACCCGCGGGTCAGGATTTTTTCAAAAAAATGAAAAGTATCCAAAGCGTCTCAAACTCGCGTCATATGATGCCCGAGATCCGAAAGGGCAGAAAAAGTTTGCGGAACCTGTTTACCTACTCTAGATCCTGAACAAGCTGCAGAAACCTGAGTGCAGCTCAGGAGAGAAAAAGAATGCAAAAAGTCTGACCCGAAAAACTCTGGTCAGGATTTTTTCAAAAAAATGAAAAGTATCCAAAGCATCTGAAACTGGCGTCATATGATGCCCGAGATCCGAAACGGCAGAAAAAGTTTACGGAACCTGTTTCCCTGCTCTAGATTCTGAACAAGCTGCAGAAACCTGAGTGCAGCTCAGGAGAGAAAAAGAAGGCAAAAACTGTGACCCGCGGGTCAGGATTTTTTCAAAAAAATGAAAAGTATCCAAAGCATCTCAAACTCGCATCATATGATGCCAGAGATCCGAAATGGCAGAAAAAGTTTGTGAAACCTGTTTCCCTGCTCTAGATTCTGAACAAGCTGCAGAAACCTGCGTGCAGCTCAGGAGAGAAAAGGAAGGCAAAAACTGTGACCCGCGGGTCAGGATTTTTTCAAAAAAATGAAAAGTATCCAAAGCGTCTCAAACTCGCGTCATATTATGCCCGAGATCCGAAAGGGCAGAAAAAGTTTGTGGAACCTGTTTCCCTGCTCTAGATTCTGAACAAGCTGCAGAAACCTGAGTGCAGCTCAGGAGAGAAAAAGAAGGCAAAAACTGTGACCCGCGGGTCAGGATTTTTTCAAAAAAATGAAAAGTATCCAAAGCGTCTCAAATTCGCGTCATATGATGCCCGAGATCCGAAAGGGCAGGAAAAGTTTGCGGAACCTCTTTCCCTGCTCTAGATTCTGAACAAGCTGCAGAAACATGAGTGCAGCTCAGGAGAGAAAAAGAAAGCAAAAACTGTGACCCGCGGGTCAGGATTTTTTCAAAAAAATGAAAAGTATCCAAAGCATCTGAAACTGGCGTCATATGATGCCCGAGATCCGAAAGGGCAGGAAAAGTTTGCGGAACCTGTTTCCCTGCTCTAGATTCTGAACAAGCTGCAGAAACCTGAGTGCAGCTCAGGAGAGAAAAAGAAGGCAAAAACTGTCTGAAGAAGCTGCAGAAATCTGAGTGCAGCTCAGGAGAGAAAAGGAAGGCAAAAACTGTGACCCGCGGGTCAGGATTTTTTCAAAATAATGAAAAGTATCCAAAGCATCTGAAACTGGTGTCATATGATGCCCGAGATCCGAAACGGCAGAAAAAGTTTACGGAACCTGTTTCCCTGCTCTAGATTCTGAACAAGCTGCAGAAACCTGAGTGCAGCTCAGGAGAGAAAAAGAAGACAAAAACTGTGACCCGCGGGTCAGGATTTTTTCAAAAAAATGAAAAGTATCCAAAGCGTCTCAAATTCGCGTCATATGATGCCCGAGATCCGAAAGGGCAGGAAAAGTTTGCGGAACCTCTTTCCCTGCTCTAGATTCTGAACAAGCTGCAGAAACCTGAGTGCAGCTCAGGAGAGAAAAAGAAGGCAAAAACTGTGACCCGCGGGTCAGGATTTTTTCAAAAAAATGAAAAGTATCCAAAGCATCTGAAACTGGCGTCATATGATGCCCGAGATCCGAAACGGCAGAAAAAGTTTACGGAACCTGTTTCCCTGCTCTAGATTCTGAACAAGCTGCAGAAACCTGCGTGCAGCTCAGGAGAGAAAAAGAAGGCAAAAACTGTGACCCGAGGGTCAGGATTTTTTCAAAAAAATGAAAAGTATCCAAAGCGTCTCAAACTCGCGTCATATGATGCCCGAGATCAGAAAGGGCAGAAAGAATTTGCGGAACCTCTTTCCCTGCTCTAGATTCTGAACAAGCTGCAGAAACCTGAGTGCAGCTCAGGAGAGAAAAAGAAGGCAAAAACTGTGACCCGCGGGTCAGGATTTTTTCAAAAAAATGAAAAGTATCCAAAGCGTCTCAAACTCGCGTCATATGATGCCCGAGATCCGAAAGGGCAGAAAAAGTTTGCGGAACCTGTTTACCTACTCTAGATCCTGAACAAGCTGCAGAAACCTGAGTGCAGCTCAGGAGAGAAAAAGAATGCAAAAACTCTGACCCGAAAAACTCTGGTCAGGATTTTTTCAAAAAAATGAAAAGTATCCAAAGCATCTGAAACTGGCGTCATATGATGCCTGAGATCCGAAACGGCAGAAAAAGTTTACGGAACCTGTTTCCCTGCTCTAGATTCTGAACAAGCTGCAGAAACCTGCGTGCAGCTCAGGAGAGAAAAAGAAGGCAAAAACTGTGACCCGAGGGTCAGGATTTTTTCAAAAAAATGAAAAGTATCCAAAGCGTCTCAAACTCGCGTCATATGATGCCTGAGATCAGAAAGGGCAGAAAGAATTTGCGGAACCTCTTTCCCTGCTCTAGATTCTGAACAAGCTGCAGAAACCTGAGTGCAGCTCAGGAGAGAAAAAGAAGGCAAAAACTGTGACCCGCGGGTCAGGATTTTTTCAAAAAAATGAAAAGTATCGAAAGCGTCTCAAACTCACGTCATATGATGCCCGAGATCCGAAAGGGCAGAAAAAGTTTGCGGAACCTGTTTACCTACTCTAGATCCTGAACAAGCTGCAGAAACCTGAGTGGAGCTCAGGAGAGAAAAAGAATGCAAAAACTCTGACCCGAAAAACTCTGGTCAGGATTTTTTCAAAAAAATGAAAAGTATCCAAAGCATCTGAAACTGGCGTCATATGATGCCCGAGATCCGAAACGGCAGAAAAAGTTTACGGAACCTGTTTCCCTGCTCTAGATTCTGAACAAGCTGCAGAAACCTGAGTGCAGCTCAGGAGAGAAAAAGAAGGCAAAAACTGTGACCCGCGGGTCAGGATTTTTTCAAAAAAATGAAAAGTATCCAAAGCATCTCAAACTCGCATCATATGATGCCCGAGATCCGAAATGGCAGAAAAAGTTTGTGAAACCTGTTTCCCTGCTCTAGATTCTGAACAAGCTGCAGAAACCTGCGTGCAGCTCAGGAGAGAAAAAGAAGGCAAAAACTGTCTGAAGAAGCTGCAGAAATCTGAGTGCAGCTCAGGAGAGAAAAGGAAGGCAAAAACTGTGACCCGCGGGTCAGGATTTTTTCAAAAAAATGAAAAGTATCCAAAGCGTCTCAAACTCGCGTCATATGATGCCCGAGATCCGAAAGGGTAGAAAAATTTGGCGGAACCTGTTTCCCTGCTCTAGATTCTGAACAAGCTGCAGAAACCTGAGTGCAGCTCAGGAGAGAAAAAGAAAGCAAAAACTGTGACCCGCGGGTCAGGATTTTTTCAAAAAAATGAAAAGTATCCAAAGCGTCTCAAACTCGCGTCATATGATGCCCGAGATCCGAAAGGGCAGAAAAAGTTTGTGGAACCTGTTTCCCTGCTCTAGATTCTGAACAAGCTGCAGAAACCTGAGTGCAGCTCAGGAGAGAAAAAGAAGGCAAAAACTGTGACCCGCGGGTCAGGATTTTTTCAAAAAAATGAAAAGTATCCAAAGCGTCTCAAACTCTCGTCATATGATGCCCGAGATCCGAAAGGGCAGAAAAAAATTGCGGAACCTGTTTCCCTGCTCTAGATTCTGAACAAGCTGCAGAAACCTGAGTGCAGCTCAGGAGAGAAAAAGAAGGCAAAAACTGTCTGAAGAAGCTGCAGAAACCTGAGTGCAGCTCAGGAGAGAAAAAGAAGGCAAAAACTGTGACCCGCGGTTCAGGATTTTTTCAAAAAAATGAAAAGTATCCAAAGCGTTTCAAACTCGTGTCATATGATGCCCGAGATCCGAAAGGGCAGAAAAAAATTGCGGAACCTGTTTCCCTGCTCTAGATTCTGAACAAGCTGCAGAAACCTGAGTGCAGCTCAGGAGAGAAAAAGAAGGCAAAAACTGTCTGAAGAAGCTGCAGAAACCTGAGTGCAGCTCAGAAGAGAAAAGGAAGGCAAAAACTGTGACCCGCGGGTCAGGATTTTTTCAAAATAATGAAAAGTATCAAAAGCATCTGAAACTGGTGTCATATGATGCCCGAGATCCGAAACGGCAGAAAAAGTTTACGGAACCTGTTTCCCTGCTCTAGATTCTGAACAAGCTGCAGAAACCTGAGTGCAGCTCAGGAGAGAAAAAGAAGACAAAAACTGTGACCTGCGGGTCAGGATTTTTTCAAAAAAATGAAAAGTATCCAAAGCGTCTCAAACTCACTTCATATGATGCCCGAGATCCGAAAGGGCAGGAAAAGTTTGCGGAACCTGTTTCCCTGCTCTAGATTCTGAACAAGCTGCAGAAACCTGAGTGCAGCTCAGGAGAGAAAAAGAAGGCAAAAACTGTCTGAAGAAGCTGCAGAAATATGAGTGCAGCTCAGGAGAGTAAAGGAAGGCAAAAACTGTGACCCGCGGGTCAGGATTTTTTCAAAAAAATGAAAAGTATCCAAAGCGTCTCAAACTCTCGTCATATGATGCCCGAGATCAGAAAGGGCAGAAAGAATTTGCGGAACCTCTTTCCCTGCTCTAGATTCTGAACAAGCTGCAGAAACCTGAGTGCAGCTCAGGAGAGAAAAAGAAGGCAAAAACTGTGACCCGCGGGTCAGGATTTTTTCAAAAAAATGAAAAGTATCCAAAGCGTCTCAAACTCGCGTCATATGATGCCCGAGATCCGAAAGGGCAGAAAAAGTTTGCGGAACCTGTTTACCTACTCTAGATCCTGAACAAGCTGCAGAAACCTGAGTGCAGCTCAGGAGAGAAAAAGAATGCAAAAACTCTGACCCGAAAAACTCTGGTCAGGATTTTTTCAAAAAAATGAAAAGTATCCAAAGCATCTGAAACTGGCGTCATATGATGCCCGAGATCCGAAACGGCAGAAAAAGTTTACGGAACCTGTTTCCCTGCTCTAGATTCTGAACAAGCTGCAGAAACCTGAGTGCAGCTGAGGAGAGAAAAAGAAGGCAAAAACTGTCTGAAGAAGCTGCAGAAATCTGAGTGCAGCTCAGGAGAGAAAAGGAAGGCAAAAACTGTGACCCGCGGGTCAGGATTTTTTCAAAATAATGAAAAGTATACAAAGCATCTGAAACTGGTGTCATATGATGCCCGAGATCCGAAATGGCAGAAAAAGTTTACGGAACGTGTTTCCCTGCTCTAGATTCTGAACAAGCTGCAGAAACCTGAGTGCAGCTCAGGAGAGAAAAAGAAGACAAAAACTGTGACCGGCGGGTCAGGATTTTTTCAAAAAAATGAAAAGTATCCAAAGCGTCTCAAATTCGCGTCATATGATGCCCGAGATCCGAAAGGGCAGGAAAAGTTTGCAGAACCTCTTTCCCTGCTCTAGATTCTGAACAAACTGCAGAAACCTGAGTGCAGCTCAGGAGAGAAAAAGAAGGCAAAAACTGTGACCCGCGGGTCAGGATTTTTTCAAAAAAATGAAAAGTATCCAAAGCATCTGAAACTGGCGTAATATGATGCCCGAGATCCGAAACGGCAGAAAAAGTTTACGGAACCTGTTTCCCTGCTCTAGATTCTGAACAAGCTGCAGAAACCTGAGTGCAGCTCAGGAGAGAAAAAGAAGGCAAAAACTGTGACCCGCGGGTCAGGATTTTTTCAAAAAAATGAAAAGTATCCAAACCGTCTCAAACTCACGTCATGTGATGCCCGAGATCCGAAAGGGCAGAAAAAGTTTGCGGAACCTGTTTCCCTGCTCTAGATTCTGAACAAGCTGCAGAAACCTGAGTGCAGCTCAGGAGAGAAAAAGAAGGCAAAAACTGTGACCCGAAAAACTCTGGTCAGGATTTTTTCAAAAAAATGAAAAGTATCCAAAGCGTCTCAAACTCGCGTCATATGATGCCCGAGATCAGAGAGGGCAGAAAGAATTTGCGGAACCTGATTCCCTGCTCTAGATTCTGAACAAGCTGCAGAAACCTGAGTGCAGCTCAGGAGAGAAAAAGAAGGCAAAAACTGTCTGAAGAAGCTGCAGAAATCTGAGTGCAGCTCAGGAGAGAAAAAGAAGGCAAAAACTGTGACCCGCGGGTCAGGATTTTTTCAAAAAAATGAAAAGTATCCAAAGCATCTCAAACTCGCGTCATATGATGCCCGAGATCCGAAAGGGCAGAAAAAGTTTGCGGAACCTGTTTCCCTGCTCTAGATTCTGAACAAGCTGCAGAAACCTGAGGGCAGCTCAGGAGAGAAAAAAAGGCAAAAAATGTGACCCGCGGGTCAGGATTTTTTCAAAAAAATGAAAAGTATCCAAAGCGTCTCAAACTCGCGTCATATGATGCCCGAGATCAGAAAGGGCAGAAAGAATTTGCGGAACCTCTTTCCCTGCTCTAGATTCTGAACAAGCTGCAGAAACCTGAGTGCAGCTCAGGAGAGAAAAAGAATGCAAAAACTGTCTGAAGAAGCTGCAGAAATCTGAGTGCAGCTCAGGAGAGAAAAGGAAGGCAAAAACTGTGACCCGCGGGTCAGGATTTTTTCAAAAAAATGAAAAGTATCCAAAGCGTCTCAAACTCGCGTCATATGATGCCCGAGATCCGAAATGGCAGAAAAAGTTTACGGAACGTGTTTCCCTGCTCTAGATTCTGAACAAGCTGCAGAAACCTGAGTGCAGCTCAGGAGAGAAAAAGAAGACAAAAACTGTGACCGGCGGGTCAGGATTTTTTCAAAAAAATGAAAAGTATCCAAAGCGTCTCAAATTCGCGTCATATGATGCCCGAGATCCGAAAGGGCAGGAAAAGTTTGCAGAACCTCTTTCCCTGCTCTAGATTCTGAACAAGCTGCAGAAACCTGAGTGCAGCTCAGGAGAGAAAAAGAAGGCAAAAACTGTGACCCGCGGGTCAGGATTTTTTCAAAAAAATGAAAAGTATCCAAAGCATCTGAAACTGGCGTAATATGATGCCCGAGATCCGAAACGGCAGAAAAAGTTTACGGAACCTGTTTCCCTGCTCTAGATTCTGAACAAGCTGCAGAACCCTGCGTGCAGCTCAGGAGAGAAAAAGAAGGCAAAAAATGTGACCCGAGGGTCAGGATTTTTTCAAAAAAATGAAAAGTATCCAAAGCGTCTCAAACTCGCATCATATGATGCATGAGATCCGAAAGGGCAGAAAAAGTTTGCGGAACCTGTTTCCCTGCTCTAGATTCTGAACAAGCTGCAGAAACCTGAGTGCAGCTCAGGAGAGAAAAAGAAGGCAAAAACTGTGACCCGCGGGTCAGGATTTTTTCAAAAAAATGAAAAGTATCCAAACCGTCTCAAACTCACGTCATGTGATGCCCGAGATCCGAAAGGGCAGAAAAAGTTTGCGGAACCTGTTTCCCTGCTCTAGATTCTGAACAAGCTGCAGAAACCTGAGTGCAGCTGAGGAGAGAAAAAGAAGGCAAAAACTGTGACCCGAAAAACTCTGGTCAGGATTTTTTCAAAAAAATGAAAAGTATCCAAAGCGTCTCAAACTCGCGTCATATGATGCCCGAGATCAGAGAGGGCAGAAAGAATTTGCAGAACCTGATTCCCTGCTCTAGATTCTGAACAAGCTGCAGAAACCTGAGTGCAGCTCAGGAGAGAAAAAGAAGGCAAAAACTGTCTGAAGAAGCTGCAGAAATCTGAGTGCAGCTCAGGAGAGAAAAAGAAGGCAAAAACTGTGACCCGCGGGTCAGGATTTTTTCAAAAAAATGAAAAGTATCCAAAGCGTCTCAAACTCGCGTCATATGATGCCCGAGATCCGAAAGGGCAGAAAAAGTTTGTGGAACCTGTTTCCCTGCTCTAGATTCTGAACAAGCTGCAGAAACCTGAGTGCAGCTCAGGAGAGAAAAAGAAGGCAAAAACTGTGACCCGCGGGTCAGGATTTTTTCAAAAAAATGAAAAGTATCCAAAGCGTCTCAAACTCGCGTCATATGATGCCCGAGATCCGAAAGGGCAGAAAAAAATTGCGGAACCTGTTTCCCTGCTCTAGATTCTGAACAAGCTGCAGAAACCTGAGTGCAGCTCAGGAGAGAAAAAGAAGGCAAAAACTGTCTGAAGAAGCTGCAGAAACCTGAGTGCAGCTCAGGAGAGAAAAAGAAGGCAAAAACTGTGACCCGCGGGTCAGGATTTTTTCAAAAAAATGAAAAGTATCCAAAGCGTCTCAAACTCGCGTCATATGATGCCCGAGATCCGAAAGGGCAGAAAAAGTTTGCGGAACCTGTTTCCCTGCTCTAGATCCTGAACAAGCTGCAGAAACCTGAGTGCAGCTCAGGAGAGAAAAAGAATGCAAAAACTCTGACCCGAAAAACTCTGGTCAGGATTTTTTCAAAAAAATGAAAAGTATCGAAAGCATCTGAAACTGGCGCCATATGATGCCCGAGATCCGAAACGGCAGAAAAAGTTTACGGAACCTGTTTCCCTGCTCTAGATTCTGAACAAGCTGCAGAAACCTGAGTGCAGCTCAGGAGAGAAAAAGAAGGCAAAAACTGTGACCCGCGGGTTAGGATATTTTCAAAAAAATGAAAAGTATCCAAAGCGTCTCAAACTCGCGTCATATGATGCCCGAGATCCGAAAGGGCAGAAAAAGTTTGCGGAACCTGTTTCCCTGCTCTAGATTCTGAACAAGCTGCAGAAACCTGAGTGCAGCTCAGGAGAGAAAAAGAAGGCAAAAACTGTGACCCGCGGGTCAGGATTTTTTCAAAAAAATGGGAAGTATCCAAAGCGTCTCAAACTCGTGTCATATGATGCCCGAGATCCGAAAGGGCAGAAAAAGTTTGTGAAACCTGTTTCCCTGCTCTAGATTCTGAACAAGCTGCAGAAACCTGAGTGCAGCTCAGGAGAGAAAAAGAAGGCAAAAACTCTCTGAAGAAGCTGCAGAAATCTGAGTGCAGCTCAGGAGAGAAAAGGAAGGCAAAAACTGTGACCCGCGGGTCAGGATTTTTTCAAAAAAATGAAAAGTATCCAAAGCATCTCAAACTCGCGTCATATGATGCCCGAGATCCGAAAGGGCAGAAAAAGTTTGTGAAACCTGTTTCCCTGCTCTAGATTCTGAACAAGCTGCAGAAACCTGAGTGCAGCTCAGGAGAGAAAAAGAAGACAAAAACTGTGACCCCGCGGGTCAGGATTTTTTCAAAAAAATGAAAAGTATCCAAAGCGTCTCAAACTTGCATCATATGATGCATGAGATCCGAAAGGGCAGAAAAAGTTTGCGGAACCTGTTTCCCTGCTCTAGATTCTGAACAAGCTGCAGAAACCTGAGTGCAGCTCAGGAGAGAAAAAGAAGGCAAAAACTGTCTGAAGAAGATGCAGAAATCTGAGTGCAGCTCAGGAAAGAAAAGGAAGGCAAAAACTGTGACCCGCGGGTCAGGATTTTTTCAAAAAAATGAAAAGTATCCAAAGCATCTCAAACTCGCGTCATATGATGCCCGAGATCCGAAACGACAGAAAAAGTTTATGGAACCTGTTTCCCTGCTCTAGATTCTGAACAAGCTGCAGAAACCTGAGTGCAGCTCAGGAGAGAAAAAGAAGACAAAAACTGTGACCCGCGGGTCAGGATTTTTTCAAAAAAATGAAAAGTATCCAAAGCGTCTCAAACTCGCGTCATATGATGCCCGAGATCCGGAAGAGGAGGAAAAGTTTTCGGAACCTGTTTCCCTGCTCTAGATTCTGAACAAGCTGCAGAAACCTGCGTGCAGCTCAGGAGAGAAAAAGAAGGCAAAAACTGTGACCCGCGGGTCAGGATTTTTTCAAAAAAATGAAAAGTATCCAAAGCGTCTCAAACTCGCATCATATGATGCCCGAGATCCGAAAGGGCAGAAAAAGTTTGCGGAACCTGTTTCCCTGCTCTAGATTCTGAACAAGCTGCAGAAACCTGAGTGCAGCTCAGGAGAGAAAAAGAAGGCAAAAACTCTGACCCGAAAAACTCTGGCCAGGATTTTTTCAAAAAAATGAAAAGTATCCAAAGCGTCTCAAACTCGCGTCATATGATGCCCAAGATCAGAAAGGGCAGAAAGAATTTGCGGAACCTGTTTCCCTGCTCTAGATTCTGAACAAGCTGCAGAAACCTGAGTGCAGCTCAGGAGAGAAAAAGAAGGCAAAAACTGTGACCCGCGGGTCAGGATTTTTTCAAAAAAATGAAAAGTATCCAAAGCATCTCAAACTCGCGTCATATGATGCCCGAGATCCAAAAGGGCAGAAAAATTTTGCGGAACCTGTTTCCCAGCTCT
Source organism: Rhineura floridana (assembly GCF_030035675.1). Classification (NCBI taxonomy): domain Eukaryota; kingdom Metazoa; phylum Chordata; class Lepidosauria; order Squamata; family Rhineuridae; genus Rhineura; species Rhineura floridana. The sequence continues at coordinate 20,787,548 of NC_084488.1, read as the reverse complement.
AGATTCTGAACAAGCTGCAGAAACCTGAGTGCAGCTCAGGAGATAAAAAGAAGGCAAAAACTGTGACCCGCGGGTCAGGATTTTTTCAAAAAAATGGGAAGTATCCAAAGCGTCTCAAATTCGCGTCATATGATGCCCGAGATCCGAAAGGGCAGAAAAAAATTGCGGAACCTGTTTCCCTGCTCTAGATTCTGAACAAGCTGCAGAAACCTGAGTGCAGCTCAGGAGAGAAAAACAAGACAAAAACTGTGACCCGCGGGTCAGGATTTTTTCAAAAAAATGAAAAGTATCCAAAGCGTCTCAAAGTCGCATCATATGATGCATGAGATCCGAAAGGGCAGAAAAAGTTTGCGGAACCTGTTTCCCTGCTCTAGATTCTGAACAAGCTGCAGAAACCTGAGTGCAGCTCAGGAGAGAAAAAGAAGACAAAAACTGTGACCCGCGGGTCAGGATTTTTTCAAAAAAATGAAAAGTATCCAAAGCGTCTCAAACTTGCATCATATGATGCATGAGATCCGAAAGGGCAGAAAAAGTTTGCGGAACCTGTTTCCCTGCTCTAGATTCTGAACAAGCTGCAGAAACCTGAGTGCAGCTCAGGAGAGAAAAAGAAGGCAAAAACTGTGACCCGCGGGTCAGGATTTTTTCAAAAAAATGAAAAGTATCCAAAGCGTCTCAAACGCGCGTCATATGATGCCCGAGATCCGAAAGGGCAGAAAAAGTTTGCGGAACCTGTTTCCCTGCTCTAGATTCTGAACAAGCTGCAGAAACCTGAGTGCAGCTCAGGAGAGAAAAAGAATGCAAAAACTCTGACCCGAAAAACTCTGGTCAGGATTTTTTCAAAAAAATGAAAAGTATCCAAAGCGTCTCAAACTCGCGTCATATGATGCCCGAGATCCGAAAGGGCAGAAAAAGTTTGCGGAACCTGTTTCCCTGCTCTAGATTCTGAACAAGCTGCAGAAACCTGAGTGCAGCTCAGGAGAGAAAAAGACGGCAAAAACTGTCTGAAGAAGCTGCAGAAATCTGAGTGCAGCTCAGGAGAGAAAAGGAAGGCAAAAACTGTGACCCGTGCGTCAGGATTTTTTCAAAAAAATGAATAGTATCCAAAGCATCTCAAACTCGCGTCATATGATGCCCGAGATCCGAAAGGGCAGAAAAAGTTTGTGAAACCTGTTTCCCTGCTCTAGATTCCGAACAAGCTGCAGAAACCTGCGTGCAGCTCAGGAGAGAAAAAGAAGGCAAAAACTCTGACCCGCGGGTCAGGATTTTTTCAAAAAAATGAAAAGTATCCAAAGCATCTGATACTGGCGTCATATGATGCCCGAGATCCGAAATGGCAGAAAAAGTTTACGGAACCTGTTTCCCTGCTCTAGATTCTGAACAAGCTGCAGAAACCTGAGTGCAGCTCAGGAGAGAAAAAGAAGACAAAAACTGTGACCCGCGGGTCAGGATTTTTTCAAAAAAATGAAAAGTATCCAAAGCGTCTCAAACTCGCGTCATATGATGCCCGAGATCAGAAAGGGCAGAAAGAATTTGCGGAACCTGTTTCCCTGCTCTAGATTCTGAACAAGCTGCAGAAACCTGAGTGCACCTCAGGAGAGAAAAAGAAGGCAAAAACTGTGACCCGCGGGTCAGGATTTTTTCAAAAAAATGAAAAGTATCCAAAGCATCTGAAACTGGCGTCATATGATGCCCGAGATCCGAAAGGGCAGAAAAAGTTTGCGGAACCTGTTTCCCTGCTCTAGATTCTGAACAAGCTGCAGAAACCTGAGTGCAGCTCAGGAAAGAAAAAGAAGGCAAGAACTGTGACCCGCGGGTCAGGATTTTTTCAAAAAAATGAAAAGTATCCAAAGCGTCTCAAACTCGCATCATATGATGCATGAGATCCGAAAGGGCAGAAAAAGTTTGCGGAACCTGTTTCCCTGCTCTAGATTCTGAACAAGCTGCAGAAACCTGAATGCAGCTCAGGAGAGAAAAAGAAGGCAAAAACTGTCTGAAGAAGCTGCAGAAATCTGAGTGCAGCTCAGGAGAGAAAAGGAAGGCAAAAACTCTGACCCGTGGGTCAGGATTTTTTCAAAAAAATGAATAGTATCCAAAGCATCTCAAACTCGCGTCATATGATGCCCGAGATCCGAAAGGGCAGAAAAAGTTTGTGAAACCTGTTTCCCTGCTCTAGATTCTGAACAAGCTGCAGAAACCTGCGTGCAGCTCAGGAGAGAAAAAGAAGGCAAAAACTCTGACCCGCGGGTCAGGATTTTTTCAAAAAAATGAAAAGTATCCAAAGCATCTGATACTGGCGTCATATGATGCCCGAGATCCGAAATGGCAGAAAAAGTTTACGGAACCTGTTTCCCTGCTCTAGATTCTGAACAAGCTGCAGAAACCTGAGTGCAGCTCAGCAGAGAAAAAGAAGGCAAAAACTGTGACCCGCGGGTCAGGATTTTTTCAAAAAAATGAAAAGTATCCAAAGCGTCTCAAACTCGCATCATATGATGCATGAGATCCAAAAGGGCAGAAAAAGTTTGCGGAACCTGTTTCCCTGCTCTAGATTCTGAACAAGCTGCAGAAACCTGAGTGCAGCTCAGGAGAGAAAAAGAAGGCAAAAACTGTGACCCGCGGGTCAGGATTTTTTCAAAAAAATGAAAAGTATCCAAAGCATCTCAAACTCGCATCATATGATGCATGAGATCCGAAAGGGCAGAAAAAGTTTGCGGAACCTGTTTCCCTGCTCTAGATTTTGAACAAGCTGCAGAAACCTGAGTGCAGCTCAGGAGAGAAAAAGAATTCAAAAACTGTGACCCACGGGTCATGATTTTTTCAAAAAAATGAAAAATATCGAAAGCATCTGAAACTGGCGTCATATGATTCCCGAGATCCGAAACGACAGAAAAAGTTTATGGAACCTGTTTCCCTGCTCTAGATTCTGAACAAGCTGCAGAAACCTGAGTGCAGCTCAGGAGAGAAAAAGAAGACAAAAACTGTGACCCGCGGGTCAGGATTTTTTCAAAAAAATGAAAAGTATCCAAAGCGTCTCAAACTCGCGTCATATGATGCCCGAGATCCAAAAGGGCAGAAAAAGTTTGCGGAACCTGTTTCCCTGCTCTAGATTCTGAACAAGCTGCAGAAACCTGAGTGCAGCTCAGGAGAGAAAAAGAAGGCAAAAACTCTGACCCGAAAAACTCTGGCCTGGATTTTTTCAAAAAAATGAAAAGTATCCAAAGCGTCTCAAACTCGCGTCATATGATGCCCAAGATCAGAAAGGGCAGAAAGAATTTGCGGAACCTGTTTCCCTGCTCTAGATTCTGAACAAGCTGCAGAAACCTGAGTGCAGCTCAGGAGAGAAAAAGAAGGCAAAAACTGTGACCCGCGGGTCAGGATTTCTTCAAAAAAATGAAAAGTATCCAAAGCGTCTCAAACTCGCGTCATATGATGCCCGAGATCCAAAAGGGCAGAAAAATTTTGCGGAACCTGTTTCCCTGCTCTAGATTCTGAACAAGCTGCAGAAACCTGAGTGCAGGTCAGGAGAGAAAAAGAAGGCAAAAACTGTGACCCGCGGGTCAGGATTTTTTCAAAAAAATGGGAAGTATCCAAAGCGTCTCAAATTCGCGTCATATGATGCCCGAGATCCGAAAGGGCAGAAAAATATTGCGGAACCTGTTTCCCTGCTCTAGATTCTGAACAAGCTGCAGAAACCTGAGTGCAGCTCAGGAGAGAAAAACAAGACAAAAACTGTGACCCGCGGGTCAGGATTTTTTCAAAAAAATGAAAAGTATCCAAAGCGTCTCAAAGTCGCATCATATGATGCATGAGATCCGAAAGGGCAGAAAAAGTTTGCGGAACCTGTTTCCCTGCTCTAGATTCTGAACAAGCTGCAGAAACCTGAGTGCAGCTCAGGAGAGAAAAAGAAGGCAAAAACTGTCTGTAGAAGCTGCAGAAATCTGAGTGCAGCTCAGGAGAGAAAAAGAAGGCAAAAACTGTGACCCGCGGGTCAGGATTTTTTCAAAAAAATGAAAAGTATCCAAAGCATCTGAAACTGCCGTCATATGGTGCCTGAGATCCAAAAGGGCAGAAAAAGTTTGCGGAACCTGTTTCCCTGCTCTAGATTCTGAACAAGCTGCAGAAACCTGAGTGCAGCTCAGGAGAGAAAAAGAAGGCAAAAACTGTGACCCGCGGGTCAGGATTTTTTCAAAAAAATGGGAAGTATCCAAAGCGTCTCAAACTCGTGTCATATGATGCCCGAGATCCGAAAGGGTAGAAGAAGTTTGTGAAACCTGTTTCCCTGCTCTAGATTCTGAACAAGCTGCAGAAACCTGAGTGCAGCTCAGTAGAGAAAAAGAAGGCAAAAACTCTCTGAAGAAGCTGCAGAAATCTGAGTGCAGCTCAGGAGAGAAAAGGAAGGCAAAAACTGTGACCCGCGGGTCAGGATTTTTTCAAAAAAATGAAAAGTATCCAAAGCATCTCAAACTCGCGTCATATGATGCCCGAGATCCAAAAGGGCAGAAAAAGTTTGTGAAACCTGTTTCCCTGCTCTAGATTCTGAACAAGCTGCAGAAACCTGAGTGCAGCTCAGGAGAGAAAAAGAAGACAAAAACTGTGACCCCGCGGGTCATGATTTTTTCCAAAAAATGAAAAGTATCCAAAGCGTCTCAAACTTGCATCATATGATGCATGAGATCCGAAAGGGCAGAAAAAGTTTGCGGAACCTGTTTCCCTGCTCTAGATTCTGAACAAGCTGCAGAAACCTGAGTGCAGCTCAGGAGAGAAAAAGAAGGCAAAAACTGTCTGAAGAAGATGCAGAAATCTGAGTGCAGCTCAGGAAAGAAAAGGAAGGCAAAAACTGTGACCCGCGGGTCAGGATTTTTTCAAAAAAATGAAAAGTATCCAAAGCATCTGAAACTGGCGTCATATGATTCCCGAGATCCGAAACGACAGAAAAAGTTTATGGAACCTGTTTCCCTGCTCTAGATTCTGAACAAGCTGCAGAAACCTGAGTGCAGCTCAGGAGAGAAAAAGAAGACAAAAACTGTGACACGCGGGTCAGGATTTTTTCAAAAAAATGAAAAGTATCCAAAGCGTCTCAAACTCGCGTGATATGATGCCCGAGATCCAAAAGGGCAGAAAAATTTTGCGGAACCTGTTTCCCTGCTCTAGATTCTGAACAAGCTGCAGAAACCTGAGTGCAGCTCAGGAGAGAAAAAGAAGGCAAAAACTGTGACCCGCGGGTCAGGATTTTTTCAAAAAAATGGGAAGTATCCAAAGCGTCTCAAATTCGCGTCCTATGATGCCCGAGATCCGAAAGGGCAGAAAAATTTTGCGGAACCTGTTTCCCTGCTCTAGATTCTGAACAAGCTGCAGAAACCTGAGTGCAGCTCAGGAGAGAAAAAGAATGCAAAAACTCTCACCCAAAAAACTCTGGTCAGGATTTTTTCAAAAAAATGAAAAGTATCCAAAGCGTTTCAAACTCACATCATATGATGCCCGGGATCAGAAAGGGCAGAAAGAATTTGCGGAACCTGTTTCCGTGCTCTAGATTCTGAACAAGCTGCAGAAACCTGAGTGCAGCTCAGGAGAGAAAAAGAAGGCAAAAACTGTGACCCGCGGGTTAGGATTTTTTCAAAAAAATGAAAAGTATCCAAAGCGTCTCAAACTCGCGTCATATGATGCCCGAGATCCGAAAGGGCAGAAAAAGTTTGCGGAACCTGTTTCCCTGCTCTAGATTCTGAACAAGCTGCAGAAACCTGAGTGCAGCTCAGGAGAGAAAAAGAAGGCAAAAACTGTGACCCGCGGGTCAGGATTTTTTCAAAAAAATGAAAAGTATCCAAAGCGTCTCAAACGCGCGTCATATGATGCCCGAGATCCGAAAGGGCAGAAAAAGTTTGCGGAACCTGTTTCCCTGCTCTAGATTCTGAACAAGCTGCAGAAACCTGAGTGCAGCTCAGGAGAGAAAAAGAAGGCAAAAACTGTCTGAAGAAGCTGCAGAAATCTGAGTGCAGCTCAGGAGAGAAAAGGAGGGCAAAAACTGTGACCCGCGGGTCAGGATTTTTTCAAAAAAATGAAAAGTATCCAAAGCATCTCAAACTCGCATCATATGATGCCCGAGATCCGAAAGGGCAGAAAAAGTTTGTGAAACCTGTTTCCCTGCTCTAGATTCTGAACAAGCTGCAGAAACCTGAGTGCAGCTCAGGAGAGAAAAAGAAGACAAAAACTGTGACCCGCAGGTCAGGATTTTTTCAAAAAAATGAAAAGTATCCAAAGCGTCTCAAACTCACGTCATATGATGCCCGAGATCCGAAAGGGCAGTAAAAGTTTGCGGAACCTGTTTCCCTTCTCTAGATTCTGAACAAGCTGCAGAAACATGCGTGCAGCTCAGGAGAGAAAAAGAAGACAGTGTCTCAAACTCGCATCATATGATGCCCGAGATCCGAAAGGGCAGAAAAAAATTTGCGGAACCTGTTTCCCTGCTCTAGATTCTGAACAAGCTGCAGAAACCTGAGTGCAGCTCAGGAGAGAAAAAGAATGCAAAAACTCTCACCCGAAAAACTCTGGTCAGGATTTTTTCAAAAAAATGAAAAGTATCCAAAGCATTTCAAACTCACATCATATGATGCCCGGGATCAGAAAGGGCAGAAAGAATTTGCGGAACCTGTTTCCATGCTCTAGATTCTGAACAAGCTGCAGAAACCTGAGTGCAGCTCAGGAGAGAAAAGGAAGGCAAAAACTGTGACCCGCGGGTCAGGATTTTTTCAAAAAAATGAAAAGTATCCAAAGCATCTCAAACTCGCGTCATATGATGCCCGAGATCCGAAAGGGCAGAAAAAGTTTGTGAAACCTGTTTCCCTGCTCTAGATTCTGAACAAGCTGCAGAAACCTGAGTGCAGCTCAGGAGAGAAAAAGAAGACAAAAACTGTGACCCCGCGGGTCAGGATTTTTTCAAAAAAATGAAAAGTATCCAAAGCGTCTCAAACTTGCATCATATGATGCATGAGATCCGAAAGGGCAGAAAAAGTTTGCGGAACCTGTTTCCCTGCTCTAGATTCTGAACAAGCTGCAGAAACCTGAGTGCAGCTCAGGAGAGAAAAAGAAGGCAAAAACTGTCTGAAGAAGATGCAGAAATCTGAGTGCAGCTCAGGAAAGAAAAGGAAGGCAAAAACTGTGACCCGCGGGTCAGGATTTTTTCAAAACAATGAAAAGTATCCAAAGCATCTGAAACTGGTGTCATATGATGCCCGAGATCCGAAACGGCAGAAAAAGTTTACGGAACCTGTTTCCCTGCTCTAGATTCTGAACAAGCTGCAGAAACCTGAGTGCAGCTCAGGAGAGAAAAAGAAGACAAAAACTGTGACCCGCGGGTCAGGATTTTTTCAAAAAAATGAAAAGTATCCAAAGCGTCTCAAACTCGCGTCATATGATGCCCGAGATCCGAATGGGCAGGAAAAGTTTGTGGAACCTGTTTCCCTGCTCTAGATTCTGACCAAGCTGCAGAAACCTGAGTGCAGCTCAGGAGAGAAAAAGAAGGCAAAAACTGTGACCCGCGGGTCAGGATTTTTTCAAAAAAATGAAAAGTATCCAAAGCGTCTCAAACTCGCGTCATATGATGCCCGAGATCAGAAAGGGCAGAAAAAGTTTGCGGAACCTGTTTCCCTGCTCTAGATTCTGAACAAGCTGCAGAAACCTGAGTGCAGCTCAGGAGAGAAAAAGAAGGCAAAAACTGTGACCCGTGGGTCAGGATTTTTTCAAAAAAATGAAAAGTATCCAAAGCGTCTCAAACTCGCGTCATATGATGCCCGAGATCCGAAAGGGCAGGAAAAGTTTGTGGAACCTGTTTCCCTGCTCTAGATTCCGAACAAGCTGCAGAAACCTGCGTGCAGCTCAGGAGAGAAAAAGAAGGCAAAAACTGTGAACCGCGGGTCAGGATTTTTTCAAAAAAATGAAAAGTATCCAAAGCGTCTCAAACTCGCATCATATGATGCATGAGATCCGAACGGGCAGAAAAAGTTTGCGGAACCTGTTTCCGTGCTCTAGATTCTGAACAAGCTGAGGAAACCTGAGTGCAGCTCAGGAGAGAAAAAGAAGGCAAAAACTGTGACCCGCGGGTCAGGATTTTTTCAAAAAAATGAAAAGTATCCAAAGCGTCTCAAACTCGCGTCATATGATGCCCGAGATCCGAAAGGGCAGAAAAAGTTTGCGGAACCTGTTTCCCTGCTCTAGATTCTGAACAAGCTGCAGAAACCTGAGTGCAGCTCAGGAGAGAAAAAGAAGGCAAAAAGTGTGACCCGCGGGTCAGGATTTTTTCAAAAAAATGAAAAGTATCCAAAGCGTCTCAAACTCGCATCATATGATGCATGAGATCCGAAAGGGCAGAAAAAGTTTGCGGAACCTGTTTCCCTGCTCTAGATTCTGAACAAGCTGCAGAAACCTGAGTGCAGCTCAGGAGAGAAAAAGAATTCAAAAACTGTGACCCACGGGTCATGATTTTTCAAAAAAATGAAAAATATCGAAAGCATCTGAAACTGGCGTCATATGATTCCCGAGATCCGAAACGACAGAAAAAGTTTATGGAACCTGTTTCCCTGCTCTAGATTCTGAACAAGCTGCAGAAACCTGAGTGCAGCTCAGGAGAGAAAAAGAAGACAAAAACTGTGACCCGCGGGTCAGGATTTTTTCAAAAAAATGAAAAGTATCCAAAGCATCTCAAACTCGCGTCATATGATGCCCGAGATCCGGAAGAGGAGGAAAAGTTTTCGGAACCTGTTTCCCTGCTCTAGATTCTGAACAAGCTGCAGAAACCTGAGTGCAGCTCAGGAGAGAAAAAGAAGGCAAAAACTGTGACCCGCGGGTCAGGATTTTTTCAAAAAAATGAAAAGTATCCAAAGCGTCTCAAACTCGCATCATATGATGCATGAGATCCGAAAGGGCAGAAAAAGTTTGCGGAACCTGTTTCCCTGCTCTAGATTCTGAACAAGCTGCAGAAACCTGAGTGCAGCTCAGGAGAGAAAAAGAATTCAAAAACTGTGACCCACGGGTCATGATTTTTTCAAAAAAATGAAAAATATCGAAAGCATCTGAAACTGGCGTCATATGATTCCCGAGATCCGAAACGACAGAAAAAGTTTATGGAACCTGTTTCCCTGCTCTAGATTCTGAACAAGCTGCAGAAACCTGAGTGCAGCTCAGGAGAGAAAAAGAAGACAAAAACTGTGACCCGCGGGTCAGGATTTTTTCAAAAAAATGAAAAGTATCCAAAGCGTCTCAAACTCGCGTCATATGATGCCCGAGATCCGGAAGAGGAGGAAAAGTTTTCGGAACCTGTTTCCCTGCTCTAGATTCTGAACAAGCTGCAGAAACCTGCGTGCAGCTCAGGAGAGAAAAAGAAGGCAAAAACTGTGACCCGCGGGTCAGGATTTTTTCAAAAAAATGAAAAGTATCCAAAGCGTCTCAAACTCGCATCATATGATGCCCGAGATCCGAAAGGGCAGAAAAAGTTTGCGGAACCTGTTTCCCTGCTCTAGATTCTGAACAAGCTGCAGAAACCTGAGTGCAGCTCAGGAGAGGAAAAGAAGGCAAAAACTCTGACCCGAAAAACTCTGGCCAGGATTTTTTCAAAAAAATGAAAAGTATCCAAAGCGTCTCAAACTCGCGTCATATGATGCCCGAGATCAGAAAGGGAGAAAGAATTTGCGGAACCTGTTTCCCTGCTCTAGATTCTGAACAAGCTGCAGAAACCTGAGTGCAGCTCAGGAGAGAAAAAGAACGCAAAAACTGTGACCCGCGGGTCAGGATTTTTTCAAAAAAATGGGAAGTATCCAAAGCGTCTCAAATTCGCGTCATATGATGCCCGAGATCCGAAAGGGCAGAAAAATATTGCGGAACCTGTTTCCCTGCTCTAGATTCTGAACAAGCTGCAGAAACCTGAGTGCAGCTCAGGAGAGAAAAACAAGACAAAAACTGTGACCCGCGGGTCAGGATTTTTTCAAAAAAATGAAAAGTATCCAAAGCGTCTCAAAGTCGCATCATATGATGCATGAGATCCGAAAGGGCAGAAAAAGTTTGCGGAACCTGTTTCCCTGCTCTAGATTCTGAACAAGCTGCAGAAACCTGAGTGCAGCTCAGGAGAGAAAAAGAAGGCAAAAACTGTGACCCGCGGGTCAGGATTTTTTCAAAAAAATGGGAAGTATCCAAAGCGTCTCAAATTCGCGTCATATGATGCCCGAGATCCGAAAGGGCAGAAAAAAATTGCGGAACCTGTTTCCCTGCTCTAGATTCTGAACAAGCTGCAGAAACCTGAGTGCAGCTCAGGAGAGAAAAAGAAGGCAAAAACTGTCTGAAGAAGCTGCAGAAATCTGAGTGCAGCTCAGGAGAGAAAAAGAAGGCAAAAACTGTGACCCGCGGGTCAGGATTTTTTCAAAAAAATGAAAAGTATCCAAAGCATCTGAAACTGCCGTCATATGGTGCCTGAGATCCAAAAGGGCAGAAAAAGTTTGCGGAACCTGTTTCCCTGCTCTAGATTCTGAACAAGCTGCAGAAACCTGAGTGCAGCTCAGGAGAGAAAAAGAAGGCAAAAACTGTGACCCGCGGGTCAGGATTTTTTCAAAAAAATGGGAAGTATCCAAAGCGTCTCAAACTCGTGTCATATGATGCCCGAGATCCGAAAGGGTAGAAGAAGTTTGTGAAACCTGTTTCCCTGCTCTAGATTCTGAACAAGCTGCAGAAACCTGAGTGCAGCTCAGGAGAGAAAAAGAAGGCAAAAACTCTCTGAAGAAGCTGCAGAAATCTGAGTGCAGCTCAGGAGAGAAAAGGAAGGCAAAAACTGTGACCCGCGGGTCAGGATTTTTTCAAAAAAATGAAAAGTATCCAAAGCATCTCAAACTCGCGTCATATGATGCCCGAGATCCAAAAGGGCAGAAAAAGTTTGTGAAACCTGTTTCCCTGCTCTAGATTCTGAACAAGCTGCAGAAACCTGAGTGCAGCTCAGGAGAGAAAAAGAAGACAAAACTGTGACCCCGCGGGTCAGGATTTTTTCCAAAAAATGAAAAGTATCCAAAGCGTCTCAAACTTGCATCATATGATGCATGAGATCCGAAAGGGCAGAAAAAGTTTGCGGAACCTGTTTCCCTGCTCTAGATTCTGAACAAGCTGCAGAAACCTGAGTGCAGCTCAGGAGAGAAAAAGAAGGCAAAAACTGTCTGAAGAAGATGCAGAAATCTGAGTGCAGCTCAGGAAAGAAAAGAAAGGCAAAAACTGTGACCCGCGGGTCAGGATTTTTTCAAAAAAATGAAAAGTATCCAAAGCATCTGAAACTGGCGTCATATGATTCCCGAGATCCGAAACGACAGAAAAAGTTTATGGAACCTGTTTCCCTGCTCTAGATTCTGAACAAGCTGCAGAAACCTGAGTGCAGCTCAGGAGAGAAAAAGAAGACAAAAACTGTGACCCGCGGGTCAGGATTTTTTCAAAAAAATGAAAAGTATCCAAAGCGTCTGAAACTCGCGTCATATGATGCCCGAGATCCGGAAGAGGAGGAAAAGTTTTTGGAACCTGTTTCCCTGCTCTAGATTCTGAACAAGCTGCAGAAACCTGCGTGCAGCTCAGGAGAGAAAAAGAAGGCAAAAACTGTGACCCGCGGGTCAGGATTTTTTCAAAAAAATGAAAAGTATCCAAAGCGTCTCAAACTCGCGTGATATGATGCCCGAGATCCAAAAGGGCAGAAAAATTTTGCGGAACCTGTTTCCCTGCTCTAGATTCTGAACAAGCTGCAGAAACCTGAGTGCAGCTCAGGAGAGAAAAAGAAGGCAAAAACTGTGACCCGCGGGTCAGGATTTTTTCAAAAAAATGGGAAGTATCCAAAGCGTCTCAAATTCGCGTCATATGATGCCCGAGATCCGAAAGGGCAGAAAAATTTTGCGGAACCTGTTTCCCTGCTCTAGATTCTGAACAAGCTGCAGAAACCTGAGTGCAGCTCAGGAGAGAAAAAGAATGCAAAAACTCTCACCCGAAAAACTCTGGTCAGGATTTTTTCAAAAAAATGAAAAGTATCCAAAGCGTTTCAAACTCACATCATATGATGCCCGGGATCAGAAAGGGCAGAAAGAATTTGCGGAACCTGTTTCCGTGCTCTAGATTCTGAACAAGCTGCAGAAACCTGAGTGCAGCTCAGGAGAGAAAAAGAAGGCAAAAACTGTGACCCGCGGGTTAGGATTTTTTCAAAAAAATGAAAAGTATCCAAAGCGTCTCAAACTCGCGTCATATGATGCCCGAGATCCAAAAGGGCAGAAAAAGTTTGCGGAACCTGTTTCCCTGCTCTAGATTCTGAACAAGCTGCAGAAACCTGAGTGCAGCTCAGGAGAGAAAAAGAAGGCAAAAACTGTGACCCGCGGGTCAGGATTTTTTCAAAAAAATGAAAAGTATCCAAAGCGTCTCAAACGCGCGTCATATGATGCCCGAGATCCGAAAGGGCAGAAAAAGTTTGCGGAACCTGTTTCCCTGCTCTAGATTCTGAACAAGCTGCAGAAACCTGAGTGCAGCTCAGGAGAGAAAAAGAAGGCAAAAACTCTCTGAAGAAGCTGCAGAAATCTGAGTGCAGCTCAGGAGAGAAAAGGAAGGCAAAAACTGTGACCCGCGGGTCAGGATTTTTTCAAAAAAATGAAAAGTATCCAAAGCATCTCAAACTCGCGTCATATGATGCCCGAGATCCGAAAGGGCAGAAAAAGTTTGTGAAACCTGTTTCCCTGCTCTAGATTCTGAACAATCTGCAGAAACCTGAGTGCAGCTCAGGAGAGAAAAAGAAGACAAAAACTGTGACCCCGCGGGTCAGGATTTTTTCAAAAAAATGAAAAGTATCCAAAGCGTCTCAAACTTGCATCATATGATGCATGAGATCCGAAAGGGCAGAAAAAGTTTGCGGAACCTGTTTCCCTGCTCTAGATTCTGAACAAGCTGCAGAAACCTGAGTGCAGCTCAGGAGAGAAAAAGAAGGCAAAAACTGTCTGAAGAAGATGCAGAAATCTGAGTGCAGCTCAGGAAAGAAAAGGAAGGCAAAAACTGTGACCTGCGGGTCAGGATTTTTTCAAAACAATGAAAAGTATCCAAAGCATCTGAAACTGGTGTCATATGATGCCCGAGATCCGAAACGGCAGAAAAAGTTTACGGAACCTGTTTCCCTGCTCTAGATTCTGAACAAGCTGCAGAAACCTGAGTGCAGCTCAGGAGAGAAAAAGAAGACAAAAACTGTGACCCGCGGGTCAGGATTTTTTCAAAAAAATGAAAAGTATCCAAAGCGTCTCAAACTCGCGTGATATGATGCCCGAGATCCGAAAGGGCAGGAAAAGTTTGTGGAACCTGTTTCCCTGCTCTAGATTCTGACCAAGCTGCAGAAACCTGAGTGCAGCTCAGGAGAGAAAAAGAAGGCAAAAACTGTGACCCGCGGGTCAGGATTTTTTCAAAAAAATGAAAAGTATCCAAAGCGTCTCAAACTCGCGTCATATGATGCCCGAGATCAGAAAGGGCAGAAAAAGTTTGCGGAACCTGTTTCCCTGCTCTAGATTCTGAACAAGCTGCAGAAACCTGAGTGCAGCTCAGGAGAGAAAAAGAAGGCAAAAACTGTGACCCGTGGGTCAGGATTTTTTCAAAAAAATGAAAAGTATCCAAAGCATCTCAAACTCGCATCATATGATGCATGAGATCCGAAAGGGCAGAAAAAGTTTGCGGAACCTGTTTCCGTGCTCTAGATTCTGAACAAGCTGCAGAAACCTGAGTGCAGCTCAGGAGAGAAAAAGAAGGCAAAAACTCTGACCCGAAAAACTCTGGCCAGGATTTTTTCAAAAAAATGAAAAGTATCCAAAGCGTCTCAAACTCGCATCATATGATGCCCAAGATCAGAAAGGGCAGAAAGAATTTGCGGAACCTGTTTCCCTGCTCTAGATTCTGAACAAGCTGCAGAAACCTGAGTGCAGCTCAGGAGAGAAAAAGAAGGCAAAAACTGTGACCCGCGGGTCAGGATTTTTTCAAAAAAATGAAAAGTATCCAAAGCGTCTCAAACTCGCGTCATATGATGCCCGAGATCCGAAAGGGCAGAAAAAGTTTGCGGAACCTGTTTCCCTGCTCTAGATTCTGAACAAGCTGCAGAAACCTGAGTGCAGCTCAGGAGAGAAAAAGAAGACAAAAACTGTGACCCGCGGGTCAGGATTTTTTCAAAAAAATGAAAAGTATCCAAAGCGTCTCAAACTCGCGTCATATGATGCCCGAGATCCGGAAGAGGAGGAAAAGTTTTCGGAACCTGTTTCCCTGCTCTAGATTCTGAACAAGCTGCAGAAACCTGCGTGCAGCTCAGGAGAGAAAAAGAAGGCAAAAACTGTGACCCGCGGGTCAGGATTTTTTCAAAAAAATGAAAAGTATCCAAAGCGTCTCAAACTCGCATCATATGATGCCCGAGATCCGAAAGGGCAGAAAAAGTTTGCGGAACCTGTTTCCCTGCTCTAGATTCTGAACAAGCTGCAGAAACCTGAGTGCAGCTCAGGAGAGAAAAAGAAGGCAAAAACTCTGACCCGAAAAACTCTGGCCAGGATTTTTTCAAAAAAATGAAAAGTATCCAAAGCGTCTCAAACTCGCGTCATATGATGCCCGAGATCAGAAAGGGAGAAAGAATTTGCGGAACCTGTTTCCCTGCTCTAGATTCTGAACAAGCTGCAGAAACCTGAGTGCAGCTCAGGAGAGAAAAAGAAGGCAAAAACTGTGACCCGCGGGTCAGGATTTTTTCAAAAAAATGAAAAGTATCCAAAGCGTCTCAAACTCGCGTCATATGATGCCCGAGATCCAAAAGGGCAGAAAAAGTTTGCGGAACCTGTTTCCCTGCTCTAGATTCTGAACAAGCTGCAGAAACCTGAGTGCAGCTCAGGAGAGAAAAAGAAGGCAAAAACTCTGACGCGAAAAACTCTGGCCAGGATTTTTTCAAAAAAATGAAAAGTATCCAAAGCGTCTCAAACTCGCATCATATGATGCCCAAGATCAGAAAGGGCAGAAAGAATTTGCGGAACCTGTTTCCCTGCTCTAGATTCTGAACAAGCTGCAGAAACCTGAGTGCAGCTCAGGAGAGAAAAAGAAGGCAAAAACTGTGACCCGCGGGTCAGGATTTTTTCAAAAAAATGAAAAGTATCCAAAGCGTCTCAAACTCGCGTCATATGATGCCCGAGATCCAAAAGGGCAGAAAAATTTTGCGGAACCTGTTTCCCTGCTCTAGATTCTGAACAAGCTGCAGAAACCTGAGTGCAGCTCAGGAGAGAAAAAGAAGGCAAAAACTGTGACCCGCGGGTCAGGATTTTTTCAAAAAAATGGGAAGTATCCAAAGCGTCTCAAATTCGCGTCATATGATGCCCGAGATCCGAAAGGGCAGAAAAAAATTGCGGAACCTGTTTCCCTGCTCTAGATTCTGAACAAGCTGCAGAAACCTGAGTGCAGCTCAGGAGAGAAAAAGAAGGCAAAAACTGTCTGAAGAAGCTGCAGAAATCTGAGTGCAGCTCAGGAGAGAAAAAGAAGGCAAAAACTGTGACCCGCGGGTCAGGATTTTTTCAAAAAAATGAAAAGTATCCAAAGCATCTCAAACTCGCATCATATGATGCCCGAGATCCGAAAGGGCAGAAAAAGTTTGTGAAACCTGTTTCCCTGCTCTAGATTCTGAACAAGCTGCAGAAACCTGAGTGCAGCTCAGGAGAGAAAAAGAAGACAAAAACTGTGACCCGCGGGTCAGGATTTTTTCAAAAAAATGAAAAGTATCCAAAGCGTCTGAAACTGGCGTCATATGATGGCCGAGATCCGAAAGGGCAGAAAAAGTTTACGGAACCTGTTTCCCTGCTCTAGATTCTGAACAAGCTGCAGAAACCTGAGTGCAGCTCAGGAGAGAAAAAGAAGACACTGTCTAAAACTCGCGTCATATGATGCCCGAGATCCGAAAGGGCAGAAAAAGTTTGCGGAACCTGTTTCCCTGCTCTAGATTCTGAACAAGCTGCAGAAACCTGAGTGCAGCTCAGGAGAGAAAAAGAAGGCAAAAACTGTGACCCGCGGGTCAGGATTTTTTCAAAAAAATGGGAAGTATCCAAAGCGTCTCAAACTCGTGTCATATGATGCCCGAGATCCGAAAGGGCAGAAGAAGTTTGCGAAACCTGTTTCCCTGCTCTAGATTCTGAACAAGCTGCAGAAACCTGAGTGCAGCTCAGCAGAGAAAAAGAAGGCAAAAACTGTCTGAAGAAGCTGCAGAAATCTGAGTGCAGCTCAGGAGAGTAAAGGAAGGCAAAAACTGTGACCCGCGGGTCAGGATTTTTTCAAAAAAATGAAAAGTATCCAAAGCGTCTCAAACTCTCGTCATATGATGGCCGAGATCCGAACGGGCAGAAAAAGTTTACGGAACCTGTTTCCCTGCTCTAGATTCTGAACAAGCTGCAGAAACCTGCGTGCAGCTCAGGAGAGAAAAAGAAGGCAAAAACTGTGACCCGCGGGTCAGGATTTTTTCAAAAAAATGAAAAGTATCCAAAGCGTCTGAAACTGGCGTCATATGATGGCCGAGATCTGAAAGGGCACAAAAAGTTTACGGAACCTGTTTCCCTGCTCTAGATTCTGAACAAGCTGCAGAAACCTGAGTGCAGCTCAGGAGAGAAAAAGAATGCAAAAACTCTCACCCGAAAAACTCTGGTCAGGATTTTTTCAAAAAAATGAAAAGTATCCAAAGCGTTTCAAACTCACGTCATATGATGCCCGGGATCAGAAAGGGCAGAAAGAATTTGCGGAACCTGTTTCCGTGCTCTAGATTCTGAACAAGCTGCAGAAACCTGAGTGCAGCTCAGGAGAGAAAAAGAAGGCAAAAACTGTGACCCGCGGGTTAGGATTTTTTCAAAAAAATGAAAAGTATCCAAAGCGTCTCAAACTCGCGTCATATGATGCCCGAGATCCGAAAGGGCAGAAAAAGTTTGCGGAACCTGTTTCCCTGCTCTAGATTCTGAACAAGCTGCAGAAACCTGAGTGCAGCTCAGGAGAGAAAAAGAAGGCAAAAACTGTGACCCGCGGGTCAGGATTTTTTCAAAAAAATGAAAAGTATCCAAAGCGTCTCAAACGCGCGTCATATGATGCCCGAGATCCGAAAGGGCAGAAAAAGTTTGCGGAACCTGTTTCCTTGCTCTAGATTCTGAACAAGCTGCAGAAACCTGAGTGCAGCTCAGGAGAGAAAAAGAAGGCAAAAACTGTCTGAAGAAGCTGCAGAAATCTGAGTGCAGCTCAGGAGAGAAAAGGAAGGCAAAAACTGTGACCCGCGGGTCAGGATTTTTTCAAAAAAATGAAAAGTATCCAAAGCATCTCAAACTCGCATCATATGATGCCCGAGATCCGAAAGGGCAGAAAAAGTTTGTGAAACCTGTTTCCCTGCTCTAGATTCTGAACAAGCTGCAGAAACCTGAGTGCAGCTCAGGAGAGAAAAAGAAGACAAAAACTGTGACCCGCGGGTCAGGATTTTTTCAAAAAAATGAAAAGTATCCAAAGCGTCTCAAACTCACGTCATATGATGCCCGAGATCCGAAAGGGCAGTAAAAGTTTGCGGAACCTGTTTCCCTTCTCTAGATTCTGAACATGCTGCAGAAACCTGCGTGCAGCTCAGGAGAGAAAAAGAAGGCAAAAACTGTGACCCGCGGGTCAGGATTTTTTCAAAAAAATGAAAAGTATCCAAAGCGTCTGAAACTGGCGTCATATGATGGCCGAGATCCGAAAGGGCAGAAAAAGTTGACGGAACCTGTTTCCCTGCTCTAGATTCTGAACAAGCTGCAGAAACCTGAGTGCAGCTCAGGAGAGAAAAAGAAGACAGTGTCTCAAACTCGCGTCATATGATGCCCGAGATCCGAAAGGGCAGAAAAAAATTTGCGGAACCTGTTTCCCTGCTCTAGATTCTGAACAAGCTGCAGAAACCTGAGTGCAGCTCAGGAGAGAAAAAGAATGCAAAAACTCTCACCCGAAAAACTCTGGTCAGGATTTTTTCAAAAAAATGAAAAGTATCCAAAGCGTTTCAAACTCACATCATATGATGCCCGGGATCAGAAAGGGCAGAAAGAATTTGCGGAACCTGTTTCCATGCTCTAGATTCTGAACAAGCTGCAGAAACCTGAGTGCAGCTCAGGAGAGAAAAAGAAGGCAAAAACTGTGACCCGCGGGTTAGGATTTTTTCAAAAAAATGAAAAGTATCCAAAGCGTCTCAAACTCGCGTCATATGATGCCCGAGATCCGAAAGGGCAGAAAAAGTTTGCGGACCCTGTTTCCCTGCTCTAGATTCTGAACAAGCTGCAGAAACCTGAGTGCAGCTCAGGAGAGAAAAAGAAGGCAAAAACTGTGACCCGCGGGTCAGGATTTTTTCAAAAAAATGGGAAGTATCCAAAGCGTCTCAAACTCGTGTCATATGATGTCCGAGATCCGAAAGGGCAGAAAAAGTTTGTGAAACCTGTTTCCCTGCTCTAGATTCTGAACAAGCTGCAGAAACCTGAGTGCAGCTCAGGAGAGAAAAAGAAGGCAAAAACTCTCTGAAGAAGCTGCAGAAATCTGAGTGCAGCTCAGGAGAGAAAAGGAAGGCAAAAACTGTGACCCCGCGGGTCAGGATTTTTTCAAAAAAATGAAAAGTATCCAAAGCGTCTCAAACTTGCATCATACGATGCATGAGATCCGAAAGGGCAGAAAAAGTTTGCGGAACCTGTTTCCCTGCTCTAGATTCTGAACAAGCTGCAGAAACCTGAGTGCAGCTCAGGAGAGAAAAAGAAGGCAAAAACTGTCTGAAGAAGATGCAGAAATCTGAGTGCAGCTCAGGAAAGAAAAGGAAGGCAAAAACTGTGAGCCGCGGGTCAGGATTTTTTCAAAACCATGAAAAGTATCCAAAGCATCTGAAACTGGTGTCATATGATGCCCGAGATCCGAAACGGCAGAAAAAGTTTACGGAACCTGTTTCCCTGCTCTAGATTCTGAACAAGCTGCAGAAACCTGAGTGCAGCTCAGGAGAGAAAAAGAAGACAAAAACTGTGACCCGCGGGTCAGGATTTTTTCAAAAAAATGAAAAGTATCCAAAGCGTCTCAAACTCGCGTCATATGATGCCCGAGATCCGAAAGGGCAGGAAAAGTTTGTGGAACCTGTTTCCCTGCTCTAGATTCTGACCAAGCTGCAGAAACCTGAGTGCAGCTCAGGAGAGAAAAAGAAGGCAAAAACTGTGACCCGTGGGTCAGGATTTTTTCAAAAAAATGAAAAGTATCCAAAGCGTCTCAAACTCGCGTCATATGATGCCCGAGATCCGAAAGGGCAGAAAAAAATTGCGGAACCTGTTTCCCTGCTCTAGATTCTGAACAAGCAGTAGAAACCTGAGTGCAGCTCAGGAGAGAAAAAGAAGGCAAAAACTGTCTGAAGAAGCTGCAGAAATCTGAGTGCAGCTCAGAAGAGAAAAGGAAGGCAAAAACTGTGACCCGCGGGTCAGGATATTTTCAAAATAATGAAAAGTATCCAAAGCATCTGAAACTGGTGTCATATGATGCCCGAGATCCGAAACGGCAGAAAAAGTTTACGGAACCTGTTTCCCTGCTCTAGATTCTGAAAAAGCTGCAGAAACCTGAGTGCAGCTCAGGAGAGAAAAAGAAGACAAAAACTGTGACCTGCGGGTCAGGATTTTTTCAAAAATATGAAAAGTATCCAAAGCATCTGAAACTGGCGTCATATGATGCCCGAGATCCGAAACGGCAGAAAAAGTTTACGGAACCTGTTTCCCTGCTCTAGATTCTGAACAAGCTGCAGAAACCTGAGTGCAGCTCAGGAGAGAAAAAGAAGACAAAAACTGTGACCCGCGGGTCAGGATTTTTTCAAAAAAATGAAAAGTATCCAAAGCATCTGAAACTGGCGTCATATGATGCCCGAGATCCGAAACGGCAGAAAAAGTTTACGGAACCTGTTTCCCTGCTCTAGATTCTGAAAAAGCTGCAGAAACCTGAGTGCAGCTCAGGAGAGAAAAAGAAGACAAAAACTGTGACCTGCGGGTCAGGATTTTTTCAAAAAAATGAAAAGTATCCAAAGCATCTGAAACTGGCGTCATATGATGCCCGAGATCCGAAACGGCAGAAAAAGTTTACGGAACCTGTTTCCCTGCTCTAGATTCTGAACAAGCTGCAGAAACCTGACTGCAGCTCAGGAGAGAAAAAGAAGACAAAAACTGTGACCCGCGGGTCAGGATTTTTTCAAAAAAATGAAAAGTATCCAAAGCATCTGAAACTGGCGTCATATGATGCCCGAGATCCGAAACGGCAGAAAAAGTTTACGGAACCTGTTTCCCTGCTCTAGATTCTGAACAAGCTGCAGAAACCTGCGTGCAGCTCAGGAGAGAAAAAGAAGGCAAAAACTGTGACCCGCGGGTCAGGATTTTTTCAAAAAAATGAAAAGTATCCAAAGCGTCTCAAACTCTCGTCATATGATGCCCGAGATCAGAAAGGGCAGAAAGAATTTGCAGAACCTCTTTCCCTGCTCTAGATTCTGAACAAGCTGCAGAAACCTGAGTGCAGCTCAGGAGAGAAAAAGAAGGCAAAAACTGTGACCCGCGGGTCAGGATTTTTTCAAAAAAATGAAAAGTATCCAAAGCGTCTCAAACTCGCGTCATATGATGCCCGAGATCCGAAAGGGCAGAAAAAGTTTGCGGAACCTGTTTACCTACTCTAGATTCTGAACAAGCTGCAGAAACCTGAGTGCAGCTCAGGAGAGAAAAAGAATGCAAAAACTCTGACCCGAAAAACTCTGGTCAGGATTTTTTCAAAAAAATGAAAAGTATCCAAAGCATCTGAAACTGGCGTCATATGATGCCCGAGATCTGAAACGGCAGAAAAAGTTTACGGAACCTGTTTCCCTGCTCTAGATTCTGAACAAGCTGCAGAAACCTGCGTGCAGCTCAGGAGAGAAAAAGAAGGCAAAAACTGTGACCCGCGGGTCAGGATTTTTTCAAAAAAATGAAAAGTATCCAAAGCGTCTCAAACTCGCGTCATATGATGCCCGAGATCCGAAAGGGCAGGAAAAGTTTGCGGAACCTGTTTCCCTGCTCTAGATTCTGAACAAGCTGCAGAAACCTGCGTGCAGCTCAGGAGAGAAAAAGAAGGCAAAAACTGTGACCCGCGGGTCAGGATTTTTTCAAAAAAATGAAAAGTATCCAAAGCGTCTCAAACTCGCATCATATGATGCATGAGATCCGAAAGGGCAGAAAAAGTTTGCGGAACCTGTTTCCCTGCTCTAGATTCTGAACAAGCTGCAGAAACCTGAGTGCAGCTGAGGAGAGAAAAAGAAGGCAAAAACTGTCTGAAGAAGCTGCAGAAATCTGAGTGCAGCTCAGGAGAGAAAAGGAAGGCAAAAACTGTGACCCGCGGGTCAGGATTTTTTCAAGAAAATGAAAAGTATCCAAAGCATCTGAAACTGGCGTCATATGATGCCCGAGATCCGAAACGGCAGAAAAAGTTTACGGAACCTGTTTCCCTGCTCTAGATTCTGAACAAGCTGCAGAAACCTGCGTGCAGCTCAGGAGAGAAAAAGAAGGCAAAAACTGTGACCCGCGGGTCAGGATTTTTTCAAAAAAATGAAAAGTATCCAAAGCGTCTCAAACTCACGTCATATGATACCCGAGATCCGAAAGGGCAGAAAAAGTTTGCGGAACCTGTTTCCCTGCTCTAGATTCTGAACAATCTGCAGAAACCTGAGTGCAGCTCAGGAGAGAAAAAGAATGCAAAAACTCTGACTCGAAAAACTCTGGTCAGGATTTTTTCAAAAAAATGAAAAGTATCCAAAGCGTCTCAAACTCGAGTCATATGATGCCCGAGATCAGAGAGGGCAGAAAGAATTTGCGGGACCTGTTTCCCTGCTCTAGATTCTGAACAAGCTGCAGGAACCTGAGTGCAGCTCAGGAGAGAAAAAGAAGGCAAAAACTGTCTGAAGAAGCTGCAGAAATCTGAGTGCAGCTCAGGAGAGAAAAGGAAGGCAAAAACTCTGACCTGAAAAACTCTGGTCAGGATGTTTTCAAAAAAATGAAAAGTATCCAAAGCGTCTCAAACTCGCGTCATATGATGCCCTAGATCAGAAAGGGCAGAAAGAATTTGCGGAACATGTTTCCCTGCTCTAGATTTTGAACAAGCTGCAGAAACCTGAGTGCAGGTCAGGAGAGAAAAAGAAGGCAAAAACTGTGACCCGCGGGTCAGGATTTTTTCAAAAAAATGAAAAGTATCCAAAGCGTCTCAAACTCGCGTCATATGATGCCCGAGATCCGAAAGGGCAGAAAAAGTTTGCGGAACCTGTTTCCCTGCTCTAGATTCTGAACAAGCTGCAGAAACCTGAGTGCAGCTCAGGAGAGAAAAAGAATGCAAAAACTCTGACCCGAAAAACTCTGGTCAGGATTTTTTCAAAAAAATGAAAAGTATCCAAGGCGTCTCAAACTCGCGTCATATGATGCCCGAGATCAGAGAGGGCAGAAAGAATTTGCGGAACCTGTTTCCCTGCTCTAGATTCTGAACAAGCTGCAGAAACCTGAGTGCAGCTCAGGAGAGAAAAAGAAGGCAAAAACTGTCTGAAGAAGCTGCAGAAATCTGAGTGCAGCTCAGGAGAGAAAAGGAAGGCAAAAACTGTGACCCGCGGGTCAGGATTTTTTCAAAAAAATGAAAAGTATCCAAAGCATCTCAAACTCTCGTCATATGATGCCCGAGATCCGAAAGGGCAGAAAAAAATTGCGGAACCTGTTTCCCTGCTCTAGATTCTGAACTAGCAGCAGAAACCTGAGTGCAGCTCAGGAGAGAAAAAGAAGGCAAAAACTGTCTGAAGAAGCTGCAGAAATCTGAGTGCAGCTCAGAAGAGAAAAGGAAGGCAAAAACTGTGACCCGCGGGTCAGGATATTTTCAAAATAATGAAAAGTATCCAAAGCATCTGAAACTGGTGTCATATGATGCCCGAGATCCGAAACGGCAGAAAAAGTTTACGGAACCTGTTTCCCTGCTCTAGATTCTGAAAAAGCTGCAGAAACCTGAGTGCAGCTCAGGAGAGAAAAAGAAGGCAAAAACTGTGACCTGCGGGTCAGGATTTTTTCAAAAAAATGAAAAGTATCCAAAGCGTCTCAAACTCTCGTCATATGATGCGCGAGATCAGAAAGGGCAGAAAGAATTTGCAGAACCTCTTTCACTGCTCTAGATTCTGAACAAGCTGCAGAAACCTGAGTGCAGCTCAGGAGAGAAAAAGAAGGCAAAAACTGTGACCCGCGGGTCAGGATTTTTTCAAAAAAATGAAAAGTATCCAAAGCGTCTCAAACTCGCATCATATGATGCATGAGATCCGAAAGGGCAGAAAAAGTTTGCGGAACCTGTTTCCCTGCTCTAGATTCTGAACAAGCTGCAGAAACCTGAGTGCAGCTGAGGAGAGAAAAAGAAGGCAAAAACTGTCTGAAGAAGCTGCAGAAATCTGAGTGCAGCTCAGGAGAGAAAAGGAAGGCAAAAACTGTGACCCGCGGGTCAGGATTTTTTCAAGAAAATGAAAAGTATCCAAAGCATCTGAAACTGGCGTCATATGATGCCCGAGATCCGAAACGGCAGAAAAAGTTTACGGAACCTGTTTCCCTGCTCTAGATTCTGAACAAGCTGCAGAAACCTGCGTGCAGCTCAGGAGAGAAAAAGAAGGCAAAAACTGTGACCCGCGGGTCAGGATTTTTTCAAAAAAATGAAAAGTATCCAAAGCGTCTCAAACTCGCATCATATGATGCATGAGATCCGAAAGGGCAGAAAAAAATTGCGGAACCTGTTTCCCTGCTCTAGATTCTGAACTAGCAGCAGAAACCTGAGTGCAGCTCAGGAGAGAAAAAGAAGGCAAAAACTGTCTGAAGAAGCTGCAGAAATCTGAGTGCAGCTCAGAAGAGAAAAGGAAGGCAAAAACTGTGACCCGCGGGTCAGGATATTTTCAAAATAATGAAAAGTATCCAAAGCATCTGAAACTGGTGTCATATGATGCCCGAGATCCGAAACGGCAGAAAAAGTTTACGGAACCTGTTTCCCTGCTCTAGATTCTGAAAAAGCTGCAGAAACCTGAGTGCAGCTCAGGAGAGAAAAAGAAGACAAAAACTGTGACCTGCGGGTCAGGATTTTTTCAAAAAAATGAAAAGTATCCAAAGCATCTGAAACTGGCGTCATATGATGCCCGAGATCCGAAAGGGCAGAAAAAGTTTACGGAACCTGTTTCCCTGCTCTAGATTCTGAACAAGCTGCAGAAACCTGAGTGCAGCTCAGGAGAGAAAAAGAAGACAAAAACTGTGACCCGAGGGTCAGGATTTTTTCAAAAAAATGAAAAGTATCCAAAGCGTCTCAAAATCGCGTCATATACTGCCCGAGATCCGAAAGGGCAGGAAAAGTTTGCGGAACCTGTTTCCCTGCTCTAGATTCTGAACAAGCTGCAGAAACCTGCTTGCAGCTCAGGAGAGAAAAAGAAGGCAAAAACTGTGACCCGCGGGTCAGGATTTTTTCAAAAAAATGAAAAGTATCCAAAGCGTCTCAAACTCGCGTCATATGATGCCCGAGATCCGAAAGGGCAGAAAATGTTTGCGGAACCTGTTTCCCTGCTCTAGATTCTGAACAAGCTGCAGAAACCTGAGTGCAGCTCAGGAGAGAAAAAGAATGCAAAAACTCTGACCCGAAAAACTCTGGTCAGGATTTTTTCAAAAAAATGAAAAGTATCCAAGGCGTCTCAAACTCGCGTCATATGATGCGCGAGATCAGAAAGGGCAGAAAGAATTTGCAGAACCTCTTTCACTGCTCTAGATTCTGAACAAGCTGCAGAAACCTGAGTGCAGCTCAGGAGAGAAAAAGAAGGCAAAAACTGTGACCCGCGGGTCAGGATTTTTTCAAAAAAATGAAAAGTATCCAAAGCGTCTCAAACTCGCATCATATGATGCATGAGATCCGAAAGGGCAGAAAAAGTTTGCGGAACCTGTTTCCCTGCTCTAGATTCTGAACAAGCTGCAGAAACCTGAGTGCAGCTGAGGAGAGAAAAAGAAGGCAAAAACTGTCTGAAGAAGCTGCAGAAATCTGAGTGCAGCTCAGGAGAGAAAAGGAAGGCAAAAACTGTGACCCGCGGGTCAGGATTTTTTCAAGAAAATGAAAAGTATCCAAAGCATCTGAAACTGGCGTCATATGATGCCCGAGATCCGAAACGGCAGAAAAAGTTTACGGAACCTGTTTCCCTGCTCTAGATTCTGAACAAGCTGCAGAAACCTGCGTGCAGCTCAGGAGAGAAAAAGAAGGCAAAAACTGTGACCCGCGGGTCAGGATTTTTTCAAAAAAATGAAAAGTATCCAAAGCGTCTCAAACTCGCATCATATGATGCATGAGATCCGAAAGGGCAGAAAAAAATTGCGGAACCTGTTTCCCTGCTCTAGATTCTGAACTAGCAGCAGAAACCTGAGTGCAGCTCAGGAGAGAAAAAGAAGGCAAAAACTGTCTGAAGAAGCTGCAGAAATCTGAGTGCAGCTCAGAAGAGAAAAGGAAGGCAAAAACTGTGACCCGCGGGTCAGGATATTTTCAAAATAATGAAAAGTATCCAAAGCATCTGAAACTGGTGTCATATGATGCCCGAGATCCGAAACGGCAGAAAAAGTTTACGGAACCTGTTTCCCTGCTCTAGATTCTGAAAAAGCTGCAGAAACCTGAGTGCAGCTCAGGAGAGAAAAAGAAGACAAAAACTGTGACCTGCGGGTCAGGATTTTTTCAAAAAAATGAAAAGTATCCAAAGCATCTGAAACTGGCGTCATATGATGCCCGAGATCCGAAAGGGCAGAAAAAGTTTACGGAACCTGTTTCCCTGCTCTAGATTCTGAACAAGCTGCAGAAACCTGAGTGCAGCTCAGGAGAGAAAAAGAAGACAAAAACTGTGACCCGAGGGTCAGGATTTTTTCAAAAAAATGAAAAGTATCCAAAGCGTCTCAAAATCGCGTCATATACTGCCCGAGATCCGAAAGGGCAGGAAAAGTTTGCGGAACCTGTTTCCCTGCTCTAGATTCTGAACAAGCTGCAGAAACCTGCTTGCAGCTCAGGAGAGAAAAAGAAGGCAAAAACTGTGACCCGCGGGTCAGGATTTTTTCAAAAAAATGAAAAGTATCCAAAGCGTCTCAAACTCGCGTCATATGATGCCCGAGATCCGAAAGGGCAGAAAATGTTTGCGGAACCTGTTTCCCTGCTCTAGATTCTGAACAAGCTGCAGAAACCTGAGTGCAGCTCAGGAGAGAAAAAGAATGCAAAAACTCTGACCCGAAAAACTCTGGTCAGGATTTTTTCAAAAAAATGAAAAGTATCCAAGGCGTCTCAAACTCGCGTCATATGATGCCCGAGATCAGAGAGGGCAGAAAGAATTTGCGGAACCTGTTTCCCTGCTCTAGATTCTGAACAAGCTGCAGAAACCTGAGTGAGCTCAGGAGAGAAAAAGAAGGCAAAAACTGTCTGAAGAAGCTGCAGAAATCTGAGTGCAGCTCAGGAGAGAAAAGGAAGGCAAAAACTGTGACCCGCGGGTCAGGATTTTTTCAAAAAAATGAAAAGTATCCAAAGCGTCTCAAACTCGCATCATATGATGCATGAGATCCGAAAGGGCAGAAAAAAATTGCGGAACCTGTTTCCCTGCTCTAGATTCTGAACTAGCAGCAGAAACCTGAGTGCAGCTCAGGAGAGAAAAAGAAGGCAAAAACTGTGACCCGCGGGTCAGGATTTTTTCAAAAAAATGAAAAGTATCCAAAGCATCTGAAACTGGTGTCATATGATGCCCGAGATCCGAAACGGCAGAAAAAGTTTACGGAACCTGTTTCCCTGCTCTAGATTCTGAAAAAGCTGCAGAAACCTGAGTGCAGCTCAGGAGAGAAAAAGAAGGCAAAAACTGTGACCCGCGGGTCAGGATTTTTTCAAAAAAATGAAAAGTATCCAAAGCGTCTCAAACTCGCATCATATGATGCATGAGATCCGAAAGGGCAGAAAAAGTTTGCGGAACCTGTTTCCCTGCTCTAGATTCTGAACAAGCTGCAGAAACCTGAGTGCAGCTGAGGAGAGAAAAAGAAGGCAAAAACTGTCTGAAGAAGCTGCAGAAATCTGAGTGCAGCTCAGGAGAGAAAAGGAAGGCAAAAACTGTGACCCGCGGGTCAGGATTTTTTCAAGAAAATGAAAAGTATCCAAAGCATCTGAAACTGGCGTCATATGATGCCCGAGATCCGAAACGGCAGAAAAAGTTTACGGAACCTGTTTCCCTGCTCTAGATTCTGAACAAGCTGCAGAAACCTGCGTGCAGCTCAGGAGAGAAAAAGAAGGCAAAAACTGTGACCCGCGGGTCAGGATTTTTTCAAAAAAATGAAAAGTATCCAAAGCGTCTCAAACTCGCATCATATGATGCATGAGATCCGAAAGGGCAGAAAAAAATTGCGGAACCTGTTTCCCTGCTCTAGATTCTGAACTAGCAGCAGAAACCTGAGTGCAGCTCAGGAGAGAAAAAGAAGGCAAAAACTGTCTGAAGAAGCTGCAGAAATCTGAGTGCAGCTCAGAAGAGAAAAGGAAGGCAAAAACTGTGACCCGCGGGTCAGGATATTTTCAAAATAATGAAAAGTATCCAAAGCATCTGAAATTGGTGTCATATGATGCCCGAGATCCGAAACGGCAGAAAAAGTTTACGGAACCTGTTTCCCTGCTCTAGATTCTGAAAAAGCTGCAGAAACCTGAGTGCAGCTCAGGAGAGAAAAAGAAGGCAAAAACTGTGACCTGCGGGTCAGGATTTTTTCAAAAAAATGAAAAGTATCCAAAGCATCTGAAACTGGCGTCATATGATGCACGAGATCCGAAAGGGCAGAAAAAGTTTACGGAACCTGTTTCCCTGCTCTAGATTCTGAACAAGCTGCAGAAACCTGAGTGCAGCTCAGGAGAGAAAAAGAAGACAAAAACTGTGACCCGCGGGTCAGGATTTTTTCAAAAAAATGAAAAGTATCCAAAGCGTCTCAAAATCGCGTCATATACTGCCCGAGATCCGAAAGGGCAGGAAAAGTTTGCGGAACCTGTTTCCCTGCTCTAGATTCTGAACAAGCTGCAGAAACCTGCTTGCAGCTCAGGAGAGAAAAAGAAGGCAAAAACTGTGACCCGCGGGTCAGGATTTTTTCAAAAAAATGAAAAGTATCCAAAGCGTCTCAAACTCGCGTCATATGATGCCCG
Organism: Rhineura floridana; assembly: GCF_030035675.1. Taxonomy (NCBI): domain Eukaryota; kingdom Metazoa; phylum Chordata; class Lepidosauria; order Squamata; family Rhineuridae; genus Rhineura; species Rhineura floridana. Next base: position 20,759,324 of record NC_084488.1, on the reverse strand, counting down.
AGATCCGAAAGGGCAGAAAATGTTTGCGGAACCTGTTTCCCTGCTCTAGATTCTGAACAAGCTGCAGAAACCTGAGTGCAGCTCAGGAGAGAAAAAGAATGCAAAAACTCTGACCCGAAAAACTCTGGTCAGGATTTTTTCAAAAAAATGAAAAGTATCCAAGGCGTCTCAAACTCGCGTCATATGATGCCCGAGATCAGAGAGGGCAGAAAGAATTTGCGGAACCTGTTTCCCTGCTCTAGATTCTGAACAAGCTGCAGAAACCTGAGTGAGCTCAGGAGAGAAAAAGAAGGCAAAAACTGTCTGAAGAAGCTGCAGAAATCTGAGTGCAGCTCAGGAGAGAAAAGGAAGGCAAAAACTGTGACCCGCGGGTCAGGATTTTTTCAAAAAAATGAAAAGTATCCAAAGCGTCTCAAACTCTCGTCATATGATGCCCGAGATCAGAAAGGGCAGAAAGAATTTGCAGAACCTCTTTCCCTGCTCTAGATTCTGAACAAGCTGCAGAAACCTGAGTGCAGCTGAGGAGAGAAAAAGAAGGCAAAAACTGTCTGAAGAAGCTGCAGAAATCTGAGTGCAGCTCAGGAGAGAAAAGGAAGGCAAAAACTGTGACCTGCGGGTCAGGATTTTTTCAAGAAAATGAAAAGTATCCAAAGCATCTGAAACTGTCGTCATATGATGCCCGAGATCCGAAACGGCAGAAAAAGTTTACGGAACCTGTTTCCCTGCTCTAGATTCTGAACAAGCTGCAGAAACCTGCGTGCAGCTCAGGAGAGAAAAAGAAGGCAAAAACTGTGACCCGCGGGTCAGGATTTTTTCAAAAAAATGAAAAGTATCCAAAGCGTCTCAAACTCGCATCATATGATGCATGAGATCCGAAAGGGCAGAAAAAAATTGCGGAACCTGTTTCCCTGCTCTAGATTCTGAACTAGCAGCAGAAACCTGAGTGCAGCTCAGGAGAGAAAAAGAAGGCAAAAACTGTCTGAAGAAGCTGCAGAAATCTGAGTGCAGCTCAGAAGAGAAAAGGAAGGTAAAAACTGTGACCCGCGGGTCAGGATATTTTCAAAATAATGAAAAGTATCCAAAGCATCTGAAACTGGTGTCATATGATGCCCGAGATCCGAAACGGCAGAAAAAGTTTACGGAACCTGTTTCCCTGCTCTAGATTCTGAAAAAGCTGCAGAAACCTGAGTGCAGCTCAGGAGAGAAGAAGAAGACAAAAACTGTGACCCGCGGGTCAGGATTTTTTCAAAAAAATGAAAAGTATCCAAAGCGTCTCAAACTCGCATCATATGATGCACGAGATCCGAAAGGGCAGAAAAAAATTGCGGAACCTGTTTCCCTGCTCTAGATTCTGAACTAGCAGCAGAAACCTGAGTGCAGCTCAGGAGAGAAAAAGAAGGCAAAAACTGTCTGAAGAAGCTGCAGAAATCTGAGTGCAGCTCAGAAGAGAAAAGGAAGGCAAAAACTGTGACCCGCGGGTCAGGATATTTTCAAAATAATGAAAAGTATCCAAAGCATCTGAAACTGGTGTCATATGATGCCCGAGATCCGAAACGGCAGAAAAAGTTTACGGAACCTGTTTCCCTGCTCTAGATTCTGAAAAAGCTGCAGAAATCTGAGTGCAGCTCAGGAGAGAAAAGGAAGGCAAAAACTGTGACCTGCGGGTCAGGATTTTTTCAAGAAAATGAAAAGTATCCAAAGCATCTGAAACTGGCGTCATATGATGCCCGAGATCCGAAACGGCAGAAAAAGTTTACGGAACCTGTTTCCCTGCTCTAGATTCTGAACAAGCTGCAGAAACCTGCGTGCAGCTCAGGAGAGAAAAAGAAGGCAAAAACTGTGACCCGCGGGTCAGGATTTTTTCAAAAAAATGAAAAGTATCCAAAGCGTCTCAAACTCGCATCATATGATGCATGAGATCCGAAAGGGCAGAAAAAAATTGCGGAACCTGTTTCCCTGCTCTAGATTCTGAACTAGCAGCAGAAACCTGAGTGCAGCTCAGGAGAGAAAAAGAAGGCAAAAACTGTCTGAAGAAGCTGCAGAAATCTGAGTGCAGCTCAGAAGAGAAAAGGAAGGCAAAAACTGTGACCCGCGGGTCAGGATATTTTCAAAATAATGAAAAGTATCCAAAGCATCTGAAACTGGTGTCATATGATGCCCGAGATCCGAAACGGCAGAAAAAGTTTACGGAACCTGTTTCCCTGCTCTAGATTCTGAAAAAGCTGCAGAAACCTGAGTGCAGCTCAGGAGAGAAAAAGAAGACAAAAACTGTGACCTGCGGGTCAGGATTTTTTCAAAAAAATGAAAAGTATCCAAAGCATCTGAAACTGGCGTCATATGATGCCCGAGATCCGAAACGGCAGAAAAAGTTTACGGAACCTGTTTCCCTGCTCTAGATTCTGAACAAGCTGCAGAAACCTGCGTGCAGCTCAGGAGAGAAAAAGAAGGCAAAAACTGTGACCCGCGGGTCAGGATTTTTTCAAAAAAATGAAAAGTATCCAAAGCGTCTCAAACTCTCGTCATATGATGCCCGAGATCAGAAAGGGCAGAAAGAATTTGCAGAACCTCTTTCCCTGCTCTAGATTCTGAACAAGCTGCAGAAACCTGAGTGCAGCTCAGGAGAGAAAAAGAAGGCAAAAACTGTGACCCGCGGGTCAGGATTTTTTCAAAAAAATGAAAAGTATCCAAAGCGTCTCAAACTCGCGTCATATGATGCCCGAGATCCGAAAGGGCAGAAAATGTTTGCGGAACCTGTTTCCCTGCTCTAGATTCTGAACAAGCTGCAGAAACCTGAGTGCAGCTCAGGAGAGAAAAAGAAGGCAAAAACTGTCTGAAGAAGCTGCAGAAACCTGAGTGCAGCTCAGGAGAGAAAAAGAAGGCAAAAACTGTGACCCGCGGGTCAGGATTTTTTCAAAAAAATGAAAAGTATCCAAGGCGTCTCAAACTCGCGTCATATGATGCCCGAGATCAGAGAGGGCAGAAAGAATTTGCGGAACCTGTTTCCCTGCTCTAGATTCTGAACAAGCTGCAGAAACCTGAGTGAGCTCAGGAGAGAAAAAGAAGGCAAAAACTGTCTGAAGAAGCTGCAGAAATCTGAGTGCAGCTCAGGAGAGAAAAGGAAGGCAAAAACTGTGACCCGCGGGTCAGGATTTTTTCAAAAAAATGAAAAGTATCCAAAGCGTCTCAAACTCTCGTCATATGATGCCCGAGATCAGAAAGGGCAGAAAGAATTTGCAGAACCTCTTTCCCTGCTCTAGATTCTGAACAAGCTGCAGAAACCTGAGTGCAGCTGAGGAGAGAAAAAGAAGGCAAAAACTGTCTGAAGAAGCTGCAGAAATCTGAGTGCAGCTCAGGAGAGAAAAGGAAGGCAAAAACTGTGACCTGCGGGTCAGGATTTTTTCAAGAAAATGAAAAGTATCCAAAGCATCTGAAACTGGCGTCATATGATGCCCGAGATCCGAAACGGCAGAAAAAGTTTACGGAACCTGTTTCCCTGCTCTAGATTCTGAAAAAGCTGCAGAAACCTGAGTGCAGCTCAGGAGAGAAGAAGAAGACAAAAACTGTGACCCGCGGGTCACGATTTTTTCAAAAAAATGAAAAGTATCCAAAGCGTCTCAAACTCGCATCATATGATGCACGAGATCCGAAAGGGCAGAAAAAAATTGCGGAACCTGTTTCCCTGCTCTAGATTCTGAACTAGCAGCAGAAACCTGAGTGCAGCTCAGGAGAGAAAAAGAAGGCAAAAACTGTCTGAAGAAGCTGCAGAAATCTGAGTGCAGCTCAGAAGAGAAAAGGAAGGCAAAAACTGTGACCCGCGGGTCAGGATATTTTCAAAATAATGAAAAGTATCCAAAGCATCTGAAACTGGTGTCATATGATGCCCGAGATCCGAAACGGCAGAAAAAGTTTACGGAACCTGTTTCCCTGCTCTAGATTCTGAAAAAGCTGCAGAAACCTGAGTGCAGCTCAGGAGAGAAAAAGAAGGCAAAAACTGTGACCTGCGGGTCAGGATTTTTTCAAAAAAATGAAAAGTATCCAAAGCAACTGAAACTGGCGTCATATGATGCCCGAGATCCGAAACGGCAGAAAAAGTTTACGGAACCTGTTTCCCTGCTCTAGATTCTGAACAAGCTGCAGAAACCTGAGTGCAGCTCAGGAGAGAAAAAGAAGACAAAAATTGTGACCCGCGGGTCAGGATTTTTTCAAAAAAATGAAAAGTATCCAAAGCGTCTCAAAATCGCGTCATATACTGCCCGAGATCCGAAAGGGCAGGAAAAGTTTGCGGAACCTGTTTCCCTGCTCTAGATTCTGAACAAGCTGCAGAAACCTGCTTGCAGCTCAGGAGAGAAAAAGAAGGCAAAAACTGTGACCCGCGGGTCAGGATTTTTTCAAAAAAATGAAAAGTATCCAAAGCGTCTCAAACTCGCATCATATGATGCCCGAGATCCGAAAGGGCAGAAAATGTTTGCGGAACCTGTTTCCCTGCTCTAGATTCTGAACAAGCTGCAGAAACCTGAGTGCAGCTCAGGCGAGAAAAAGAATGCAAAAACTCTGACCCGAAAAACTCTGGTCAGGATTTTTTCAAAAAAATGAAAAGTATCCAAGGCGTCTCAAACTCGCGTCATATGATGCCCGAGATCAGAGAGGGCAGAAAGAATTTGCGGAACCTGTTTCCCTGCTCTAGATTCTGAACAAGCTGCAGAAACCTGAGTGAGCTCAGGAGAGAAAAAGAAGGCAAAAACTGTCTGAAGAAGCTGCAGAAATCTGAGTGTAGCTCAGGAGAGAAAAGGAAGGCAAAAACTGTGACCCGCGGGTCAGGATTTTTTCAAAAAAATGAAAAGTATCCAAAGCGTCTCAAACTCTCGTCATATGATGCCCGAGATCAGAAAGGGCAGAAAGAATTTGCAGAACCTCTTTCCCTGCTCTAGATTCTGAACAAGCTGCAGAAACCTGAGTGCAGCTGAGGAGAGAAAAAGAAGGCAAAAACTGTCTGAAGAAGCTGCAGAAATCTGAGTGCAGCTCAGGAGAGAAAAGGAAGGCAAAAACTGTGACCCGCGGGTCAGGATTTTTTCAAGAAAATGAAAAGTATCCAAAGCATCTGAAACTGGCGTCATATGATGCCCGAGATCCGAAACGGCAGAAAAAGTTTACGGAACCTGTTTCCCTGCTCTAGATTCTGAACAACCTGCAGAAACCTGCGTGCAGCTCAGGAGAGAAAAAGAAGGCAAAAACTGTGACCCGCGGGTCAGGATTTTTTCAAAAGAATGAAAAGTATCCAAAGCGTCTCAAACTCGCATCATATGATGCATGAGATCCGAAAGGGCAGAAAAAAATTGCGGAACCTGTTTCCCTGCTCTAGATTCTGAACTAGCAGCAGAAACATGAGTGCAGCTCAGGAGAGAAAAAGAAGGCAAAAACTGTGACCCGCGGGTCAGGATTTTTTCAAAAAAATGAAAAGTATCCAAAGCATCTGAAACTGGTGTCATATGATGCCCGAGATCCGAAACGGCAGAAAAAGTTAACGGAACCTGTTTCCCTGCTCTAGATTCTGAAAAAGCTGCAGAAACCTGAGTGCAGCTCAGGAGAGAAAAAGAAGGCAAAAACTGTGACCCGCGGGTCAGGATTTTTTCAAAAAAATGAAAAGTATCCAAAGCGTCTCAAACTCTCGTCATATGATGCCCGAGATCAGAAAGGGCAGAAAGAATTTGCAGAACCTCTTTCCCTGCTCTAGATTCTGAACAAGCTGCAGAAACCTGAGTGCAGCTCAGGAGAGAAAAAGAAGGCAAAAACTGTGACCCGCGGGTCAGGATTTTTTCAAAAAAATGAAAAGTATCCAAAGCGTCTCAAACTCGCATCATATGATGCATGAGATCCGAAAGGGCAGAAAAAGTTTGCGGAACCTGTTTCCCTGCTCTAGATTCTGAACAAGCTGCAGAAACCTGAGTGCAGCTGAGGAGAGAAAAAGAAGGCAAAAACTGTCTGAAGAAGCTGCAGAAATCTGAGTGCAGCTCAGGAGAGAAAAGGAAGGCAAAAACTGTGACCCGCGGGTCAGGATTTTTTCAAGAAAATGAAAAGTATCCAAAGCATCTGAAACTGGCGTCATATGATGCCCGAGATCCGAAACGGCAGAAAAAGTTTACGGAACCTGTTTCCCTGCTCTAGATTCTGAACAAGCTGCAGAAACCTGCGTGCAGCTCAGGAGAGAAAAAGAAGGCAAAAACTGTGACCCGCGGGTCAGGATTTTTTCAAAAAAATGAAAAGTATCCAAAGCGTCTCAAACTCGCATGATATGATGCATGAGATCCGAAAGGGCAGAAAAAAATTGCGGAACCTGTTTCCCTGCTCTAGATTCTGAACTAGCAGCAGAAACCTGAGTGCAGCTCAGGAGAGAAAAAGAAGGCAAAAACTGTCTGAAGAAGCTGCAGAAATCTGAGTGCAGCTCAGAAGAGAAAAGGAAGGCAAAAACTGTGACCCGCGGGTCAGGATATTTTCAAAATAATGAAAAGTATCCAAAGCATCTGAAACTGGTGTCATATGATTCCCGAGATCCGAAACGGCAGAAAAAGTTTACGGAACCTGTTTCCCTGCTCTAGATTCTGAAAAAGCTGCAGAAACCTGAGTGCAGCTCAGGAGAGAAAAAGAAGGCAAAAACTGTGACCTGCGGGTCAGGATTTTTTCAAAAAAATGAAAAGTATCCAAAGCATCTGAAACTGGCGTCATATGATGCACGAGATCCGAAAGGGCAGAAAAAGTTTACGGAACCTGTTTCCCTGCTCTAGATTCTGAACAAGCTGCAGAAACCTGAGTGCAGCTCAGGAGAGAAAAAGAAGACAAAAACTGTGACCCGCGGGTCAGGATTTTTTCAAAAAAATGAAAAGTATCCAAAGCGTCTCAAAATCGCGTCATATACTGCCCGAGATCCGAAAGGGCAGGAAAAGTTTGCGGAACCTGTTTCCCTGCTCTAGATTCTGAACAAGCTGCAGAAACCTGCTTGCAGCTCAGGAGAGAAAAAGAAGGCAAAAACTGTGACCCGCGGGTCAGGATTTTTTCAAAAAAATGAAAAGTATCCAAAGCGTCTCAAACTCGCGTCATATGATGCCCGAGATCCGAAAGGGCAGAAAATGTTTGCGGAACCTGTTTCCCTGCTCTAGATTCTGAACAAGCTGCAGAAACCTGAGTGCAGCTCAGGAGAGAAAAAGAATGCAAAAACTCTGACACGAAAAACTCTGGTCAGGATTTTTTCAAAAAAATGAAAAGTATCCAAGGCATCTCAAACTCGCGTCATATGATGCCCGAGATCAGAGAGGGCAGAAAGAATTTGCGGAACCTGTTTCCCTGCTCTAGATTCTGAACAAGCTGCAGAAACCTGAGTGAGCTCAGGAAAGAAAAAGAAGGCAAAAACTGTCTGAAGAAGCTGCAGAAATCTGAGTGCAGCTCAGGAGAGAAAAGGAAGGCAAAAACTGTGACCCGCGGGTCAGGATTTTTTCAAAAAAATGAAAAGTATCCAAAGCGTCTCAAACTCTCGTCATATGATGCCCGAGATCAGAAAGGGCAGAAAGAATTTGCAGAACCTCTTTCCCTGCTCTAGATTCTGAACAAGCTGCAGAAACCTGAGTGCAGCTGAGGAGAGAAAAAGAAGGCAAAAACTGTCTGAAGAAGCTGCAGAAATCTGAGTGCAGCTCAGGAGAGAAAAGGAAGGCAAAAACTGTGACCTGCGGGTCAGGATTTTTTCAAGAAAATGAAAAGTATCCAAAGCATCTGAAAGTGGCGTCATATGATGCCCGAGATCCGAAACGGCAGAAAAAGTTTACGGAACCTGTTTCCCTGCTCTAGATTCTGAACAAGCTGCAGAAACCTGCGTGCAGCTCAGGAGAGAAAAAGAAGGCAAAAACTGTCTGAAGAAGCTGCAGAAATCTGAGTGCAGCTCAGAAGAGAAAAGGAAGGCAAAAACTGTGACCCGCGGGTCAGGATTTTTTCAAAAAAATGAAAAGTATCCAAAGCGTCTCAAACTCGCATCATATGATGCATGAGATCCGAAAGGGCAGAAAAAAATTGCGGAACCTGTTTCCCTGCTCTAGATTCTGAACTAGCAGCAGAAACCTGAGTGCAGCTCAGGAGAGATAAAGAAGGCAAAAACTGTCTGAAGAAGCTGCAGAAATCTGAGTGCAGCTCAGAAGAGAAAAGGAAGGCAAAAACTGTGACCCGCGGGTCAGGATATTTTCAAAATAATGAAAAGTATCCAAAGCATCTGAAACTGGTGTCATATGATGCCCGAGATCCGAAACGGCAGAAAAAGTTTACGGAACCTGTTTCCCTGCTCTAGATTCTGAAAAAGCTGCAGAAACCTGAGTGCAGCTCAGGAGAAAAGAAGAAGACAAAAACTGTGACCCGCGGGTCAGGATTTTTTCAAAAAAATGAAAAGTATCCAAAGCGTCTCAAACTCGCATCATATGATGCACGAGATCCGAAAGGGCAGAAAAAAATTGCGGAACCTGTTTCCCTGCTCTAGATTCTGAACTAGCAGCAGAAACCTGAGTGCAGCTCAGGAGAGAAAAAGAAGGCAAAAACTGTGACCCGCGGGTCAGGATTTTTTCAAAAAAATGAAAAGTATCCAAAGCATCTGAAACTGGTGTCATATGATGCCCGAGATCCGAAACGGCAGAAAAAGTTTACGGAACCTGTTTCCCTGCTCTAGATTCTGAAAAAGCTGCAGAAACCTGAGTGCAGCTCAGGAGAGAAAAAGAAGGCAAAAACTGTGACCCGCGGGTCAGGATTTTTTCAAAAAAATGAAAAGTATCCAAAGCGTCTCAAACTCTCGTCATATGATGCCCGAGATCAGAAAGGGCAGAAAGAATTTGCAGAACCTCTTTCCCTGCTCTAGATTCTGAACAAGCTGCAGAAACCTGAGTGCAGCTCAGGAGAGAAAAAGAAGGCAAAAACTGTGACCCGCGGGTCAGGATTTTTTCAAAAAAATGAAAAGTATCCAAAGCGTCTCAAACTCGCATCATATGATGCATGAGATCCGAAAGGGCAGAAAAAGTTTGCGGAACCTGTTTCCCTGCTCTAGATTCTGAACAAGCTGCAGAAACCTGAGTGCAGCTGAGGAGAGAAAAAGAAGGCAAAAACTGTCTGAAGAAGCTGCAGAAATCTGAGTGCAGCTCAGGAGAGAAAAGGAAGGCAAAAACTGTGACCCGCGGGTCAGGATTTTTTCAAGAAAATGAAAAGTATCCAAAGCATCTGAAACTGGCGTCATATGATGCCCGAGATCCGAAACGGCAGAAAAAGTTTACGGAACCTGTTTCCCTGCTCTAGATTCTGAACAAGCTGCAGAAACCTGCGTGCAGCTCAGGAGAGAAAAAGAAGGCAAAAACTGTGACCCGCGGGTCAGGATTTTTTCAAAAAAATGAAAAGTATCCAAAGCGTCTCAAACTCGCATCATATGATGCATGAGATCCGAAAGGGCAGAAAAAAATTGCGGAACCTGTTTCCCTGCTCTAGATTCTGAACTAGCAGCAGAAACCTGAGTGCAGCTCAGGAGAGAAAAAGAAGGCAAAAACTGTCTGAAGAAGCTGCAGAAATCTGAGTGCAGCTCAGAAGAGAAAAGGAAGGCAAAAACTGTGACCCGCGGGTCAGGATATTTTCAAAATAATGAAAAGTATCCAAAGCATCTGAAACTGGTGTCATATGATGCCCGAGATCCGAAACGGCAGAAAAAGTTTACGGAACCTGTTTCCCTGCTCTAGATTCTGAAAAAGCTGCAGAAACCTGAGTGCAGCTCAGGAGAGAAAAAGAAGGCAAAAACTGTGACCTGCGGGTCAGGATTTTTTCAAAAAAATGAAAAGTATCCAAAGCATCTGAAACTGGCGTCATATGATGCACGAGATCCGAAAGGGCAGAAAAAGTTTACGGAACCTGTTTCCCTGCTCTAGATTCTGAACAAGCTGCAGAAACCTGAGTGCAGCTCAGGAGAGAAAAAGAAGACAAAAACTGTGACCCGCGGGTCAGGATTTTTTCAAAAAAATGAAAAGTATCCAAAGCGTCTCAAAATCGCGTCATATACTGCCCGAGATCCGAAAGGGCAGGAAAAGTTTGCGGAACCTGTTTCCCTGCTCTAGATTCTGAACAAGCTGCAGAAACCTGCTTGCAGCTCAGGAGAGAAAAAGAAGGCAAAAACTGTGACCCGCGGGTCAGGATTTTTTCAAAAAAATGAAAAGTATCCAAAGCGTCTCAAACTCGCGTCATATGATGCCCGAGATCCGAAAGGGCAGAAAATGTTTGCGGAACCTGTTTCCCTGCTCTAGATTCTGAACAAGCTGCAGAAACCTGAGTGCAGCTCAGGAGAGAAAAAGAATGCAAAAACTCTGACCCGAAAAACTCTGGTCAGGATTTTTTCAAAAAAATGAAAAGTATCCAAAGCGTCTCAAACTCTCGTCATATGATGCCCGAGATCAGAAAGGGCAGAAAGAATTTGCAGAACCTCTTTCCCTGCTCTAGATTCTGAACAAGCTGCAGAAACCTGAGTGCAGCTCAGGAGAGAAAAAGAAGGCAAAAACTGTGACCCGCGGGTCAGGATTTTTTCAAAAAAATGAAAAGTATCCAAAGCGTCTCAAACTCGCATCATATGATGCATGAGATCCGAAAGGGCAGAAAAAGTTTGCGGAACCTGTTTCCCTGCTCTAGATTCTGAACAAGCTGCAGAAACCTGAGTGCAGCTGAGGAGAGAAAAAGAAGGCAAAAACTGTCTGAAGAAGCTGCAGAAATCTGAGTGCAGCTCAGGAGAGAAAAGGAAGGCAAAAACTGTGACCCGCGGGTCAGGATTTTTTCAAGAAAATGAAAAGTATCCAAAGCATCTGAAACTGGCGTCATATGATGCCCGAGATCCGAAACGGCAGAAAAAGTTTACGGAACCTGTTTCCCTGCTCTAGATTCTGAACAAGCTGCAGAAACCTGCGTGCAGCTCAGGAGAGAAAAAGAAGGCAAAAACTGTGACCCGCGGGTCAGGATTTTTTCAAAAAAATGAAAAGTATCCAAAGCGTCTCAAACTCGCATCATATGATGCATGAGATCCGAAAGGGCAGAAAAAAATTGCGGAACCTGTTTCCCTGCTCTAGATTCTGAACTAGCAGCAGAAACCTGAGTGCAGCTCAGGAGAGAAAAAGAAGGCAAAAACTGTCTGAAGAAGCTGCAGAAATCTGAGTGCAGCTCAGAAGAGAAAAGGAAGGCAAAAACTGTGACCCGCGGGTCAGGATATTTTCAAAATAATGAAAAGTATCCAAAGCATCTGAAACTGGTGTCATATGATGCCCGAGATCCGAAACGGCAGAAAAAGTTTACGGAACCTGTTTCCCTGCTCTAGATTCTGAAAAAGCTGCAGAAACCTGAGTGCAGCTCAGGAGAGAAAAAGAAGGCAAAAACTGTGACCTGCGGGTCAGGATTTTTTCAAAAAAATGAAAAGTATCCAAAGCATCTGAAACTGGCGTCATATGATGCACGAGATCCGAAAGGGCAGAAAAAGTTTACGGAACCTGTTTCCCTGCTCTAGATTCTGAACAAGCTGCAGAAACCTGAGTGCAGCTCAGGAGAGAAAAAGAAGACAAAAACTGTGACCCGCGGGTCAGGATTTTTTCAAAAAAATGAAAAGTATCCAAAGCGTCTCAAAATCGCGTCATATACTGCCCGAGATCCGAAAGGGCAGGAAAAGTTTGCGGAACCTGTTTCCCTGCTCTAGATTCTGAACAAGCTGCAGAAACCTGCTTGCAGCTCAGGAGAGAAAAAGAAGGCAAAAACTGTGACCCGCGGGTCAGGATTTTTTCAAAAAAATGAAAAGTATCCAAAGCGTCTCAAACTCGCGTCATATGATGCCCGAGATCCGAAAGGGCAGAAAATGTTTGCGGAACCTGTTTCCCTGCTCTAGATTCTGAACAAGCTGCAGAAACCTGAGTGCAGCTCAGGAGAGAAAAAGAATGCAAAAACTCTGACCCGAAAAACTCTGGTCAGGATTTTTTCAAAAAAATGAAAAGTATCCAAGGCGTCTCAAACTCGCGTCATATGATGCCCGAGATCAGAGAGGGCAGAAAGAATTTGCGGAACCTGTTTCCCTGCTCTAGATTCTGAACAAGCTGCAGAAACCTGAGTGAGCTCAGGAGAGAAAAAGAAGGCAAAAACTGTCTGAAGAAGCTGCAGAAATCTGAGTGCAGCTCAGGAGAGAAAAGGAAGGCAAAAACTGTGACCTGCGGGCCAGGATTTTTTCAAGAAAATGAAAAGTATCCAAAGCATCTGAAACTGGCGTCATATGATGCCCGAGATCCGAAACGGCAGAAAAAGTTTACGGAACCTGTTTCCCTGCTCTAGATTCTGAACAAGATGCAGAAACCTGCGTGCAGCTCAGGAGAGAAAAAGAAGGCAAAAACTGTGACCCGCGGGTCAGGATTTTTTCAAAAAAATGAAAAGTATCCAAAGCGTCTCAAACTCGCATCATATGATGCATGAGATCCGAAAGGGCAGAAAAAAATTGCGGAACCTGTTTCCCTGCTCTAGATTCTGAACTAGCAGCAGAAACCTGAGTGCAGCTCAGGAGAGAAAAAGAAGGCAAAAACTGTCTGAAGAAGCTGCAGAAATCTGAGTGCAGCTCAGAAGAGAAAAGGAAGGCAAAAACTGTGACCCGCGGGTCAGGATATTTTCAAAATAATGAAAAGTATCCAAAGCATCTGAAACTGGTGTCATATGATGCCCGAGATCCGAAACGGCAGAAAAAGTTTACGGAACCTGTTTCCCTGCTCTAGATTCTGAAAAAGCTGCAGAAACCTGAGTGCAGCTCAGGAGAGAAGAAGAAGACAAAAACTGTGACCCGCGGGTCAGGATTTTTTCAAAAAAATGAAAAGTATCCAAAGCGTCTCAAACTCGCATCATATGATGCACGAGATCCGAAAGGGCAGAAAAAAATTGCGGAACCTGTTTCCCTGCTCTAGATTCTGAACTAGCAGCAGAAACCTGAGTGCAGCTCAGGAGAGAAAAAGAAGGCAAAAACTGTCTGAAGAAGCTGCAGAAATCTGAGTGCAGCTCAGAAGAGAAAAGGAAGGCAAAAACTGTGACCCGCGGGTCAGGATATTTTCAAAATAATGAAAAGTATCCAAAGCATCTGAAACTGGTGTCATATGATGCCCGAGATCCGAAACGGCAGAAAAAGTTTACGGAACCTGTTTCCCTGCTCTAGATTCTGAAAAAGCTGCAGAAACCTGAGTGCAGCTCAGGAGAGAAAAAGAAGGCAAAAACTGTGACCTGCGGGTCAGGATTTTTTCAAAAAAATGAAAAGTATCCAAAGCATCTGAAACTGGCGTCATATGATGCCCGAGATCCGAAACGGCAGAAAAAGTTTACGGAACCTGTTTCCCTGCTCTAGATTCTGAACAAGCTGCAGAAACCTGAGTGCAGCTCAGGAGAGAAAAAGAAGACAAAAATTGTGTCCCGCGGGTCAGGATTTTTTCAAAAAAAGGAAAAGTATCCAAAGCGTCTCAAAATCGCGTCATATACTGCCCGAGATCCGAAAGGGCAGGAAAAGTTTGCGGAACCTGTTTCCCTGCTCTAGATTCTGAACAAGCTGCAGAAACCTGCTTGCAGCTCAGGAGAGAAAAAGAAGGCAAAAACTGTGACCCGCGGGTCAGGATTTTTTCAAAAAAATGAAAAGTATCCAAAGCGTCTCAAACTCGCGTCATATGATGCCCGAGATCCGAAAGGGCAGAAAATGTTTGCGGAACCTGTTTCCCTGCTCTAGATTCTGAACAAGCTGCAGAAACCTGAGTGCAGCTCAGGAGAGAAAAAGAATGCAAAAACTCTGACCCGAAAAACTCTGGTCAGGATTTTTTCAAAAAAATGAAAAGTATCCAAGGCGTCTCAAACTCGCGTCATATGATGCCCGAGATCAGAGAGGGCAGAAAGAATTTGCGGAACCTGTTTCCCTGCTCTAGATTCTGAACAAGCTGCAGAAACCTGAGTGAGCTCAGGAGAGAAAAAGAAGGCAAAAACTGTCTGAAGAAGCTGCAGAAATCTGAGTGCAGCTCAGGAGAGAAAAGGAAGGCAAAAACTGTGACCCGCGGGTCAGGATTTTTTCAAAAAAATGAAAAGTATCCAAAGCGTCTCAAACTCTCGTCATATGATGCCCGAGATCAGAAAGGGCAGAAAGAATTTGCAGAACCTCTTTCCCTGCTCTAGATTCTGAACAAGCTGCAGAAACCTGAGTGCAGCTGAGGAGAGAAAAAGAAGGCAAAAACTGTCTGAAGAAGCTGCAGAAATCTGAGTGCAGCTCAGGAGAGAAAAGGAAGGCAAAAACTGTGACCCGCGGGTCAGGATTTTTTCAAGAAAATGAAAAGTATCCAAAGCATCTGAAACTGGCGTCATATGATGCCCGAGATCCGAAACGGCAGAAAAAGTTTACGGAACCTGTTTCCCTGCTCTAGATTCTGAACAAGCTGCAGAAACCTGCGTGCAGCTCAGGAGAGAAAAAGAAGGCAAAAACTGTGACCCGCGGGTCAGGATTTTTTCAAAAGAATGAAAAGTATCCAAAGCGTCTCAAACTCGCATCATATGATGCATGAGATCCGAAAGGGCAGAAAAAAATTGCGGAACCTGTTTCCCTGCTCTAGATTCTGAACTAGCAGCAGAAACCTGAGTGCAGCTCAGGAGAGAAAAAGAAGGCAAAAACTGTCTGAAGAAGCTGCAGAAATCTGAGTGCAGCTCAGAAGAGAAAAGGAAGGCAAAAACTGTGACCCGCGGGTCAGGATATTTTCAAAATAATGAAAAGTATCCAAAGCATCTGAAACTGGTGTCATATGATGCCCGAGATCCGAAACGGCAGAAAAAGTTTACGGAACCTGTTTCCCTGCTCTAGATTCTGAACAAGCTGCAGAAACCTGACTGCAGCTCAGGAGAGAAAAAGAAGACAAAAACTGTGACCCGCGGGTCAGGATTTTTTCAAAAAAATGAAAAGTATCCAAAGCATCTGAAACTGGCGTCATATGATGCCCGAGATCCGAAACGGCAGAAAAAGTTTACGGAACCTGTTTCCCTGCTCTAGATTCTGAACAAGCTGCAGAAACCTGCGTGCAGCTCAGGAGAGAAAAAGAAGGCAAAAACTGTGACCCGCGGGTCAGGATTTTTTCAAAAAAATGAAAAGTATCCAAAGCGTCTCAAACTCTCGTCATATGATACCCGAGATCAGAAAGGGCAGAAAGAATTTGCAGAACCTCTTTCCCTGCTCTAGATTCTGAACAAGCTGCAGAAACCTGAGTGCAGCTCAGGAGAGAAAAAGAAGGCAAAAACTGTGACCCGCGGGTCAGGATTTTTTCAAAAAAATGAAAAGTATCCAAAGCGTCTCAAACTCGCGTCATATGATGCCCGAGATCCGAAAGGGCAGAAAAAGTTTGCGGAACCTGTTTACCTACTCTAGATTCTGAACAAGCTGCAGAAACCTGAGTGCAGCTCAGGAGAGAAAAAGAATGCAAAAACTCTGACCCGAAAAACTCTGGTCAGGATTTTTTCAAAAAAATGAAAAGTATCCAAAGCATCTGAAACTAGCGTCATATGATGCCCGAGATCTGAAACGGCAGAAAAAGTTTACGGAACCTGTTTCCCTGCTCTAGATTCTGAACAAGCTGCAGAAACCTGAGTGCAGCTCAGGAGAGAAAAAGAAGACAAAAACTGTGACCCGCGGGTCAGGATTTTTTCAAAAAAATGAAAAGTATCCAAAGCGTCTCAAACTCGCGTCATATGATGCCCGAGATCCGAAAGGGCAGGAAAAGTTTGCGGAACCTGTTTCCCTGCTCTAGATTCTGAACAAGCTGCAGAAACCTGCGTGCAGCTCAGGAGAGAAAAAGAAGGCAAAAACTGTGACCCGCGGGTCAGGATTTTTTCAAAAAAATGAAAAGTATCCAAAGCGTCTCAAACTCGCATCATATGATGCATGAGATCCGAAAGGGCAGAAAAAGTTTGCGGAACCTGTTTCCCTGCTCTAGATTCTGAACAAGCTGCAGAAACCTGAGTGCAGCTGAGGAGAGAAAAAGAAGGCAAAAACTGTCTGAAGAAGCTGCAGAAATCTGAGTGCAGCTCAGGAGAGAAAAGGAAGGCAAAAACTGTGACCCGCGGGTCAGGATTTTTTCAAGAAAATGAAAAGTATCCAAAGCATCTGAAACTGGCGTCATATGATGCCCGAGATCCGAAACGGCAGAAAAAGTTTACGGAACCTGTTTCCCTGCTCTAGATTCTGAACAAGCTGCAGAAACCTGCGTGCAGCTCAGGAGAGAAAAAGAAGGCAAAAACTGTGACCCGCGGGTCAGGATTTTTTCAAAAAAAAGAAAAGTATCCAAAGCGTCTCAAACTCGCATCATATGATGCATGAGATCCGAAAGGGCAGAAAAAGTTTGCGGAACCTGTTTCCCTGCTCTAGATTCTGAACAAGCTGCAGAAACCTGAGTGCAGCTCAGGAGAGAAAAAGAAGGCAAAAACTGTGACCCGCGGGTCAGGATTTTTTCAAAAAAATGAAAAGTATCCAAAGCGTCTCAAACTCACGTCATATGATGCCCGAGATCCGAAAGGGCAGAAAGAATTTGCGGAACCTGTTTCCCTGCTCTAGATTCTGAACAAGCTGCAGAAACCTGAGTGCAGCTCAGTAGAGAAAAAGAATGCAAAAACTCTGACCTGAAAAACTCTGGTCAGGATTTTTTCAAAAAAATGAAAAGTATCCAAGGCATCTCAAACTCGCGTCATATGATGCCCGAGATCAGAGAGGGCAGAAAGAATTTGCGGAACCTGTTTCCCTGTTCTAGATTCTGAACAAGCTGCAGAAACCTGAGTGCAGCTCAGGAGAGAAAAAGAAGGCAAAAACTGTCTGAAGAAGCTGCAGAAATCTGAGTGCAGCTCAGAAGAGAAAAGGAAGGCAAAAACTGTGACCCGCGGGTCAGGATATTTTCAAAATAATGAAAAGTATCCAAAGCATCTGAAACTGGTGTCATATGATGCCCGAGATCCGAAACGGCAGAAAAAGTTTACGGAACCTGTTTCCCTGCTCTAGATTCTGAAAAAGCTGCAGAAACCTGAGTGCAGCTCAGGAGAGAAAAAGAAGGCAAAAACTGTGACCTGCGGGTCAGGATTTTTTCAAAAAAATGAAAAGTATCCAAAGCATCTGAAACTGGCGTCATATGATGCCCGAGATCCGAAACGGCAGAAAAAGTTTACGGAACCTGTTTCCCTGCTCTAGATTCTGAACAAGCTGCAGAAACCTGAGTGCAGCTCAGGAGAGAAAAAGAAGACAAAAATTGTGTCCCGCGGGTCAGGATTTTTTCAAAAAAAGGAAAAGTATCCAAAGCGTCTCAAAATCGCGTCATATACTGCCCGAGATCCGAAAGGGCAGGAAAAGTTTGCGGAACCTGTTTCCCTGCTCTAGATTCTGAACAAGCTGCAGAAACCTGCTTGCAGCTCAGGAGAGAAAAAGAAGGCAAAAACTGTGACCCGCGGGTCAGGATTTTTTCAAAAAAATGAAAAGTATCCAAAGCGTCTCAAACTCGCGTCATATGATGCCCGAGATCCGAAAGGGCAGAAAATGTTTGCGGAACCTGTTTCCCTGCTCTAGATTCTGAACAAGCTGCAGAAACCTGAGTGCAGCTCAGGAGAGAAAAAGAATGCAAAAACTCTGACCCGAAAAACTCTGGTCAGGATTTTTTCAAAAAAATGAAAAGTATCCAAGGCGTCTCAAACTCGCGTCATATGATGCCCGAGATCAGAGAGGGCAGAAAGAATTTGCGGAACCTGTTTCCCTGCTCTAGATTCTGAACAAGCTGCAGAAACCTGAGTGAGCTCAGGAGAGAAAAAGAAGGCAAAAACTGTCTGAAGAAGCTGCAGAAATCTGAGTGCAGCTCAGGAGAGAAAAGGAAGGCAAAAACTGTGACCCGCGGGTCAGGATTTTTTCAAAAAAATGAAAAGTATCCAAAGCGTCTCAAACTCTCGTCATATGATGCCCGAGATCAGAAAGGGCAGAAAGAATTTGCAGAACCTCTTTCCCTGCTCTAGATTCTGAACAAGCTGCAGAAACCTGAGTGCAGCTGAGGAGAGAAAAAGAAGGCAAAAACTGTCTGAAGAAGCTGCAGAAATCTGAGTGCAGCTCAGGAGAGAAAAGGAAGGCAAAAACTGTGACCCGCGGGTCAGGATTTTTTCAAGAAAATGAAAAGTATCCAAAGCATCTGAAACTGGCGTCATATGATGCCCGAGATCCGAAACGGCAGAAAAAGTTTACGGAACCTGTTTCCCTGCTCTAGATTCTGAACAAGCTGCAGAAACCTGCGTGCAGCTCAGGAGAGAAAAAGAAGGCAAAAACTGTGACCCGCGGGTCAGGATTTTTTCAAAAGAATGAAAAGTATCCAAAGCGTCTCAAACTCGCATCATATGATGCATGAGATCCGAAAGGGCAGAAAAAAATTGCGGAACCTGTTTCCCTGCTCTAGATTCTGAACTAGCAGCAGAAACCTGAGTGCAGCTCAGGAGAGAAAAAGAAGGCAAAAACTGTCTGAAGAAGCTGCAGAAATCTGAGTGCAGCTCAGAAGAGAAAAGGAAGGCAAAAACTGTGACCCGCGGGTCAGGATATTTTCAAAATAATGAAAAGTATCCAAAGCATCTGAAACTGGTGTCATATGATGCCCGAGATCCGAAACGGCAGAAAAAGTTTACGGAACCTGTTTCCCTGCTCTAGATTCTGAACAAGCTGCAGAAACCTGACTGCAGCTCAGGAGAGAAAAAGAAGACAAAAACTGTGACCCGCGGGTCAGGATTTTTTCAAAAAAATGAAAAGTATCCAAAGCATCTGAAACTGGCGTCATATGATGCCCGAGATCCGAAACGGCAGAAAAAGTTTACGGAACCTGTTTCCCTGCTCTAGATTCTGAACAAGCTGCAGAAACCTGCGTGCAGCTCAGGAGAGAAAAAGAAGGCAAAAACTGTGACCCGCGGGTCAGGATTTTTTCAAAAAAATGAAAAGTATCCAAAGCGTCTCAAACTCTCGTCATATGATACCCGAGATCAGAAAGGGCAGAAAGAATTTGCAGAACCTCTTTCCCTGCTCTAGATTCTGAACAAGCTGCAGAAACCTGAGTGCAGCTCAGGAGAGAAAAAGAAGGCAAAAACTGTGACCCGCGGGTCAGGATTTTTTCAAAAAAATGAAAAGTATCCAAAGCGTCTCAAACTCGCGTCATATGATGCCCGAGATCCGAAAGGGCAGAAAAAGTTTGCGGAACCTGTTTACCTACTCTAGATTCTGAACAAGCTGCAGACACCTGAGTGCAGCTCAGGAGAGAAAAAGAATGCAAAAACTCTGACCCGAAAAACTCTGGTCAGGATTTTTTCAAAAAAATGAAAAGTATCCAAAGCATCTGAAACTAGCGTCATATGATGCCCGAGATCTGAAACGGCAGAAAAAGTTTACGGAACCTGTTTCCCTGCTCTAGATTCTGAACAAGCTGCAGAAACCTGAGTGCAGCTCAGGAGAGAAAAAGAAGACAAAAACTGTGACCCGCGGGTCAGGATTTTTTCAAAAAAATGAAAAGTATCCAAAGCGTCTCAAACTCGCGTCATATGATGCCCGAGATCCGAAAGGGCAGGAAAAGTTTGCGGAACCTGTTTCCCTGCTCTAGATTCTGAACAAGCTGCAGAAACCTGCGTGCAGCTCAGGAGAGAAAAAGAAGGCAAAAACTGTGACCCGCGGGTCAGGATTTTTTCAAAAAAATGAAAAGTATCCAAAGCGTCTCAAACTCGCATCATATGATGCATGAGATCCGAAAGGGCAGAAAAAGTTTGCGGAACCTGTTTCCCTGCTCTAGATTCTGAACAAGCTGCAGAAACCTGAGTGCAGCTGAGGAGAGAAAAAGAAGGCAAAAACTGTCTGAAGAAGCTGCAGAAATCTGAGTGCAGCTCAGGAGAGAAAAGGAAGGCAAAAACTGTGACCCGCGGGTCAGGATTTTTTCAAGAAAATGAAAAGTATCCAAAGCATCTGAAACTGGCGTCATATGATGCCCGAGATCCGAAACGGCAGAAAAAGTTTACGGAACCTGTTTCCCTGCTCTAGATTCTGAACAAGCTGCAGAAACCTGCGTGCAGCTCAGGAGAGAAAAAGAAGGCAAAAACTGTGACCCGCGGGTCAGGATTTTTTCAAAAAAAAGAAAAGTATCCAAAGCGTCTCAAACTCGCATCATATGATGCATGAGATCCGAAAGGGCAGAAAAAGTTTGCGGAACCTGTTTCCCTGCTCTAGATTCTGAACAAGCTGCAGAAACCTGAGTGCAGCTCAGGAGAGAAAAAGAAGGCAAAAACTGTGACCCGCGGGTCAGGATTTTTTCAAAAAAATGAAAAGTATCCAAAGCGTCTCAAACTCACGTCATATGATGCCCGAGATCCGAAAGGGCAGAAAGAATTTGCGGAACCTGTTTCCCTGCTCTAGATTCTGAACAAGCTGCAGAAACCTGAGTGCAGCTCAGTAGAGAAAAAGAATGCAAAAACTCTGACCTGAAAAACTCTGGTCAGGATTTTTTCAAAAAAATGAAAAGTATCCAAGGCATCTCAAACTCGCGTCATATGATGCCCGAGATCAGAGAGGGCAGAAAGAATTTGCGGAACCTGTTTCCCTGTTCTAGATTCTGAACAAGCTGCAGAAACCTGAGTGCAGCTCAGGAGAGAAAAAGAAGGCAAAAACTGTCTGAAGAAGCTGCAGAAATCTGAGTGCAGCTCAGGAGAGAAAAGGAAGGCAAAAACTGTGACCCGCGGGTCAGGATTTTTTCAAAAAAATGAAAAGTATCCAAAGCATCTCAAACTCTCGTCATATGATGCCCGAGATCAGAAAGGGCAGAAAGAATTTGCAGAACCTGTTTCCCTGCTCTAGATTCTGAACAAGCTGCAGAAACCTGAGTGCAGCTCAGGAGAGAAAAAGAAGGCAAAAACTGTGACCCGCGGGTCAGGATTTTTTCAAAAAAATGAAAAGTATCCAAAGCGTCTCAAACTCGCGTCATATGATGCCCGAGATCCGAAAGGGCAGAAAAAGTTTGCGGAACCTGTTTACCTACTCTAGATCTTGAACAAGCTGCAGAAACCTGAGTGCAGCTCAGGAGAGAAAAAGAATGCAAAAACTCTGACCCGAAAAACTCTGGTCAGGATTTTTTCAAAAAAATGAAAAGTATCCAAAGCATCTGAAACTGGTGTCATATGATGCCCGAGATCCGAAACGGCAGAAAAAGTTTACGGAACCTGTTTCCCTGCTCTAGATTCTGAAAAAGCTGCAGAAACCTGAGTGCAGCTCAGGAGAGAAAAAGAAGACAAAAACTGTGACCTGCGGGTCAGGATTTTTTCAAAAAAATGAAAAGTATCCAAAGCATCTGAAACTGGCGTCATATGATGCCCGAGATCCGAAAGGGCAGAAAAAAATTGCGGAACCTGTTTCCCTGCTCTAGATTCTGAACAAGCTGCAGAAACCTGAGTGCAGCTCAGGAGAGAAAAAGAAGGCAAAAACTGTCTGAAGAAGCTGCAGAAACCTGAGTGCAGCTCAGGAGAGAAAAAGGAGGCAAAAACTGTGACCCGCGGGTCAGGATTTTTTCAAAAAAATGAAAAGTATCCAAAGCGTCTCAAACTCGCGTCATATGATGCCCGAGATCCGAAAGGGCAGAAAAAGTTTGCGGAACCTGTTTCCCTGCTCTAGATTCTGAACAAGCTGCAGACACCTGAGTGCAGCTCAGGAGAGAAAAAGAAGACAAAAACTGTGACCCGCGGGTCAGGATTTTTTCAAAAAAATGAAAAGTATCCAAAGCGTCTCAAACTCGCGTCATATGATGCCCGAGATCAGAAAGGGCAGAAAAAGTTTGCGGAACCTGTTTCCCTGCTCTAGATTCTGAACAAGCTGCAGAAACCTGAGTGCAGCTCAGGAGAGAAAAAGACAGCAAAAACTGTCTGAAGAAGCTGCAGAAATCTGAGTGCAGCTCAGAAGAGAAAAGGAAGGCAAAAACTGTGACCCGCGGGTCAGGATATTTTCAAAATAATGAAAAGTATCCAAAGCATCTGAAACTGGTGTCATATGATGCCCGAGATCCGAAACGGCAGAAAAAGTTTACGGAACCTGTTTCCCTGCTCTAGATTCTGAAAAAGCTGCAGAAACCTGAGTGCAGCTCAGGAGAGAAAAAGAAGACAAAAACTGTGACCTGCGGGTCAGGATTTTTTCAAAAAAATGAAAAGTATCCAAAGCATCTGAAACTGGCGTCATATGATGCCCGAGATCCGAAACGGCAGAAAAAGTTTACGGAACCTGTTTCCCTGCTCTAGATTCTGAACAAGCTGCAGAAACCTGAGTGCAGCTCAGGAGAGAAAAAGAAGACAAAAACTGTGACCCGCGGGTCAGGATTTTTTCAAAAAAATGAAAAGTATCCAAAGCGTCTCAAAATCGCGTCATATGCTGCCCGAGATCCGAAAGGGCAGGAAAAGTTTGCAGAACCTGTTTCCCTGCTCTAGATTCTGAACAAGCTGCAGAAACCTGCTTGCAGCTCAGGAGAGAAAAAGAAGGCAAAAACTGTGACCCGCGGGTCAGGATTTTTTCAAAAAAATGAAAAGTATCCAAAGCGTCTCAAACTCGCGTCATATGATGCCCGAGATCCGAAAGGGCAGAAAATGTTTGCGGAACCTGTTTCCCTGCTCTAGATTCTGAACAAGCTGCAGAAACCTGAGTGCAGCTCAGGAGAGAAAAAGAATGCAAAAACTCTGACCCGAAAAACTCTGGTCAGGATTTTTTCAAAAAAATGAAAAGTATCCAAAGCGTCTCAAACTCGCGTCATATGATGCCCGAGATCAGAGAGGGCAGAAAGAATTTGCGGAACCTGTTTCCCTGCTCTAGATTCTGAACAAGCTGCAGAAACCTGAGTGCAGCTCAGGAGAGAAAAAGAAGGCAAAAACTGTCTGAAGAAGCTGCAGAAATCTGAGTGCAGCTCAGGAGAGAAAAGGAAGGCAAAAAGTGTGACCCGCGGGTCAGGATTTTTTCAAAAAAATGAAAAGTATCCAAAGCGTCTCAAACTCGCGTCATATGATGCCCGAGATCCGAAAGGGCAGAAAAAGTTTGCGGAACCTGTTTCCCTGCTCTAGATTCTGAACAAGCTGCAGAAACCTGAGTGCAGCTCAGGAGAGAAAAAGAAGGCAAAAACTGTGACCCGCGGGTCATGATTTTTTCAAAAAAATGAAAAGTATCCAAAGCGTCTCAAACTCGCGTCATATGATGCCCGAGATCCGAAAGGGCAGAAAAAGTTTGCGGAACATGTTTCCCTGCTCTAGATTCTGAACAAGCTGCAGAAACCTGAGTGCAGCTCAGGAGAGAAAAAGAATGCAAAAACTCTGACCCGAAAAACTCTGGTCAGGATTTTTTCAAAAAAATGAAAAGTATCCAAGGCGTCTCAAACTCGCGTCATATGATGCCCGAGATCAGAGAGGGCAGAAAGAATTTGCGGAACCTGTTTCCCTGCTCTAGATTCTGAACAAGCTGCAGAAACCTGAGTGCAGCTCAGGAGAGAAAAAGAAGGCAAAAACTGTCTGAAGAAGCTGCAGAAATCTGAGTGAAGCTCAGGAGAGAAAAGGAAGGCAAAAACTGTGACCCGCGGGTCAGGATTTTTTCAAAAAAATGAAAAGTATCCAAAGCATCTCAAACTCTCGTCATATGATGCCCGAGATCAGAAAGGGCAGAAAGAATTTGCGGAACCTGTTTCCCTGCTCTAGATTCTGAAAAAGCTGCAGAAACCTGAGTGCAGCTCAGGAGAGAAAAAGAAGGCAAAAACTGTGACCCGTGGGTCAGGATTTTTTCAAAAAAATGAAAAGTATCCAAAGCGTCTCAAACTCGCGTCATATGATGCATGAGATCCGAAAGGGCAGGAAAAGTTTGCGGAACCTGTTTCCCTGCTCTAGATTCTGAACTAGCAGCAGAAACCTGAGTGCAGCTCAGGAGAGAAAAAGAAGGCAAAAACTGTCTGAAGAAGCTGCAGAAATCTGAGTGCAGCTCAGAAGAGAAAAGGAAGGCAAAAACTGTGACCCGCGGGTCAGGATTTTTTCAAAATAATGAAAAGTATCCAAAGCATCTGAAACTGGTGTCATATGATGCCCGAGATCCGAAACGGCAGAAAAAGTTTACGGAACTTGTTTCCCTGCTCTAGATTCTGAACAAGCAGCAGAAACCTGAGTGCAGCTCAGGAGAGAAAAAGAAGACAAAAACTGTGACCTGCGGGTCAGGATTTTTTCAAAAAAATGAAAAGTATCCAAAGCGTCTCAAACTCGCGTCATATGATGCCCGAGATCCGAAAGGGCAGGAAAAGTTTGCGGAACCTGTTTCCCTGCTCTAGATTCTGAACAAGCTGCAGAAACCTGAGTGCAGCTCAGGAGAGAAAAAGAAGACAAAAACTGTGACCCGCGGGTCAGGATTTTTTCAAAAAAATGAAAAGTATCCAAAGCATCTGAAACTGGCGTCATATGATGCCCGAGAACCGAAACGGCAGAAAAAGTTTACGGAACCTGTTTCCCTGCTCTAGATTCTGAACAAGCTGCAGAAACCTGAGTGCAGCTCAGGAGAGAAAAAGAAGACAAAAACTGTGACCCGCGGGTCAGGATTTTTTCAAAAAAATGAAAAGTATCCAAAGCGTCTCAAAATCTCGTCATATGCTGCCCGAGATCCGAAAGGGCAGGAAAAGTTTGCGGAACCTGTTTCCCTGCTCTAGATTCTGAACAAGCTGCAGAAACCTGAGTGCAGCTCAGGAGAGAAAAAGAATGCAAAAACTCTGACCCGAAAAACTCTGCTCAGGATTTTTTCAAAAAAATGAAAAGTATCCAAGGCGTCTCAAACTCGCGTCATATGATGCCCGAGATCAGAGAGGGCAGAAAGAATTTGCGGAACCTGTTTCCCTGCTCTAGATTCTGAACAAGCTGCAGAAACCTGAGTGCAGCTGTGGAGAGAAAAAGAAGGCAAAAACTGTCTGAAGAAGCTGCAGAAATCTGAGTGCAGCTCAGGAGAGAAAAGGAAGGCAAAAACTGTGACCCGCGGGTCAGGATTTTTTCAAAAAAATGAAAAGTATCCAAAGCGTCTCAAACTCGCGTCATATGATGCCCGAGATCAGAAAGGGCAGAAAGAATTTGCGGAACCTCTTAACCTGCTCTAGATTCTGAACAAGCTGCAGAAACCTGAGTGCAGCTCAGGAGAGAAAAAGAAGGCAAAAACTGTGACCCGCGGGTCAGGATTTTTTCAAAAAAATGAAAAGTATCCAAAGCGTCTCAAACTCGCGTCATATGATGCCCGAGATCCGAAAGGGCAGAAAAAGTTTGCGGAACCTGTTTACCTACTCTAGATCCTGAACAAGCTGCAGAAACCTGAGTGCAGCTCAGGAGAGAAAAAGAATGCAAAAACTCTGACCCGAAAAACTCTGGTCCGGATTTTTTCAAAAAAATGAAAAGTATCCAAAGCATCTGAAACTGGCGTCATATCATGCCCGAGATCCGAAACGGCAGAAAAAGTTTACGGAACCTGTTTCCCTGCTCTAGATTCTGAACAAGCTGCAGAAACCTGAGTGCAGCTCAGGAGAGAAAAAGAAGACAAAAACTGTGACCCGCGGGTCAGGATTTTTTCAAAAAAATGAAAAGTATCCAAAGCGTCTCAAACTCGCATCATATGATGCATGAGATCCGAAAGGGCAGAAAAAGTTTGCGGAACCTGTTTCCCTGCTCTAGATTCTGAACAAGCTGCAGAAACCTGAGTGCAGCTGAGGAGAGAAAAAGAAGGCAAAAACTGTCTGAAGAAGCTGCAGAAATCTGAGTGCAGCTCAGGAGAGAAAAGGAAGGGAAAAACTGTGACCCGCGGGTCAGGATTTTTTCAAAATAATGAAAAGTATCCAAAGCATCTGAAACTGGTGTCATATGATGCCCGAGATCCGAAACGGCAGAAAAAGTTTACGGAACCTGTTTCCCTGCTCTAGATTCTGAACA
This sequence comes from Rhineura floridana, assembly GCF_030035675.1. Classification (NCBI taxonomy): domain Eukaryota; kingdom Metazoa; phylum Chordata; class Lepidosauria; order Squamata; family Rhineuridae; genus Rhineura; species Rhineura floridana. Next base: position 20,733,305 of record NC_084488.1, on the reverse strand, counting down.
AGCTGCAGAAACCTGAGTGCAGCTCAGAAGAGAAAAAGAAGACAAAAACTGTGACCCGCGGGTCAGGATTTTTTCAAAAAAATGAAAAGTATCCAAAGCGTCTCAAACTCGCGTCATATGATGCCCGAGATCCGAAAGGGCAGGAAAAGTTTGCAGAACCTCTTTCCCTGCTCTAGATTCTGAACAAGCTGCAGAAAACTGAGTGCAGCTCAGGAGAGAAAAAGAAGGCAAAAACTGTGACCCGCGGGTCAGGATTTTTTCAAAAAAATGAAAAGTATCCAAAGCATCTGAAACTGGCGTCATATGATGCCCGAGATCCGAAACGGCAGAAAAAGTTTACGGAACCTGTTTCCCTGCTCTAGATTCTGAACAAGCTGCAGAAACCTGCGTGCAGCTCAGGAGAGAAAAAGAAGGCAAAAACTGTGACCCGCGGGTCAGGATTTTTTCAAAAAAATGAAAAGTATCCAAAGCGTCTCAAACTCGCATCATATGATGCCTGAGATCCGAAAGGGCAGAAAAAGTTTGCGGAACCTGTTTCCCTGCTCTAGATTCTGAACAAGCTGCAGAAACCTGAGTGCAGCTCAGGAGAGAAAAAGAAGGCAAAAACTGTGACCCGCGGGTCAGGATTTTTTCAAAAAAATGAAAAGTATCCAAAGCGTCTCAAACTCACGTCATATGATGCCCGAGATCCGAAAGGGCAGAAAAAGTTTGCGGAACCTGTTTCCCTGCTCTAGATTCTGAACAAGCTGCAGAAACCTGAGTGCAGCTCAGGAGAGAAAAAGAAGACAGTGTCTCAAACTCGCGTCATATGATGCCCGAGATCCGAAAGGGCAGAAAAAGTTTGCGGAACCTGTTTCCCTGCTCTAGATTCTGAACAAGCTGCAGAAACCTGAGTGCAGCTCAGGAGAGAAAAAGAAGGCAAAAACTGTGACCCGCGGGTCAGGATTTTTTCAAAAAAATGGGAAGTATCCAAAGCGTCTCAAACTCGTGTCATATGATGCCCGAGATCCGAAAGGGCAGAAGAAGTTTGTGAAACCTGTTTCCCTGCTCTAGATTCTGAACAAGCTGCAGAAACCTGAGTGCAGCTCAGGAGAGAAAAAGAAGGCAAAAACTCTCTGAAGAAGCTGCAGAAATCTGAGTGCAGCTCAGGAGAGAAAAGGAAGGCAAAAACTGTGACCCGCGGGTCAGGATTTTTTCAAAAAAATGAAAAGTATCCAAAGCATCTCAAACTCGCGTCATATGATGCCCGAGATCCAAAAGGGCAGAAAAAGTTTGTGAAACCTGTTTCCCTGCTCTAGATTCTGAACAAGCTGCAGAAACCTGAGTGCAGCTCAGGAGAGAAAAAGAAGACAAAAACTGTGACCCCGCGGGTCAGGATTTTTTCAAAAAAATGAAAAGTATCCAAAGCGTCTCAAACTCGCGTCATATGATGCCCGAGATCCGGAAGAGGAGGAAAAGTTTTTGGAACCTGTTTCCCTGCTCTAGATTCTGAACAAGCTGCAGAAACCTGCGTGCAGCTCAGGAGAGAAAAAGAAGGCAAAAACTGTGACCCGCGGGTCAGGATTTTTTCAAAAAAATGAAAAGTATCCAAAGCGTCTCAAACTCGCGTCATATGATGCCCGAGATCCAAAAGGGCAGAAAAATTTTGCGGAACCTGTTTCCCTGCTCTAGATTCTGAACAAGCTGCAGAAACCTGAGTGCAGCTCAGGAGAGAAAAAGAAGGCAAAAACTGTGACCCGCGGGTCAGGATTTTTTCAAAAAAATGGGAAGTATCCAAAGCGTCTCAAATTCGCGTCATATGATGCCCGAGATCCGAAAGGGCAGAAAAAAATTGCGGAACCTGTTTCCCTGCTCTAGATTCTGAACAAGCTGCAGAAACCTGAGTGCAGCTCAGGAGAGAAAAACAAGACAAAAACTGTGACCCGCGGGTCAGGATTTTTTCAAAAAAATGAAAAGTATCCAAAGTGTCTCAAAGTCGCATCATATGATGCATGAGATCCGAAAGGGCAGAAAAAGTTTGCGGAACCTGTTTCCCTGCTCTAGATTCTGAACAAGCTGCAGAAACCTGAGTGCAGCTCAGGAGAGAAAAAGAAGGCAAAAACTGTGACCCGCGGGTCAGGATTTTTTCAAAAAAATGGGAAGTATCCAAAGCATCTCAAATTCGCGTCATATGATGCCCGAGATCCGAAAGGGCAGAAAAAAATTGCGGAACCTGTTTCCCTGCTCTAGATTCTGAACAAGCTGCAGAAACCTGAGTGCAGCTCAGGAGAGAAAAAGAAGGCAAAAACTGTCTGAAGAAGCTGCAGAAATCTGAGTGCAGCTCAGGAGAGAAAAGGAAGGCAAAAACTGTGACCCGCGGGTCAGGATTTTTTCAAAAAAATGAAAAGTATCCAAAGCATCTCAAACTCGCATCATATGATGCCCGAGATCCGAAAGGGCAGAAAAGTTTACGGAACCTGTTTCCCTGCTCTAGATTCTGAACAAGCTGCAGAAACCTGAGTGCAGCTCAGAAGAGAAAAAGAAGACAAAAACTGTGACCCGCGGGTCAGGATTTTTTCAAAAAAATGAAAAGTATCCAAAGCGTCTCAAACTCGCGTCATATGATGCCCGAGATCCGAAAGGGCAGGAAAAGTTTGCAGAACCTCTTTCCCTGCTCTAGATTCTGAACAAGCTGCAGAAAACTGAGTGCAGCTCAGGAGAGAAAAAGAAGGCAAAAACTGTGACCCGCGGGTCAGGATTTTTTCAAAAAAATGAAAAGTATCCAAAGCATCTGAAACTGGCGTCATATGATGCCCGAGATCCGAAACGGCAGAAAAAGTTTACGGAACCTGTTTCCCTGCTCTAGATTCTGAACAAGCTGCAGAAACCTGCGTGCAGCTCAGGAGAGAAAAAGAAGGCAAAAACTGTGACCCGCGGGTCAGGATTTTTTCAAAAAAATGAAAAGTATCCAAAGCGTCTCAAACTCGCATCATATGATGCCTGAGATCCGAAAGGGCAGAAAAAGTTTGCGGAACCTGTTTCCCTGCTCTAGATTCTGAACAAGCTGCAGAAACCTGAGTGCAGCTCAGGAGAGAAAAAGAAGGCAAAAACTGTGACCCGCGGGTCAGGATTTTTTCAAAAAAATGAAAAGTATCCAAAGCGTCTCAAACTCACGTCATATGATGCCCGAGATCCGAAAGGGCAGAAAAAGTTTGCGGAACCTGTTTCCCTGCTCTAGATTCTGAACAAGCTGCAGAAACCTGAGTGCAGCTCAGGAGAGAAAAAGAAGGCAAAAACTGTGACCCGCGGGTCAGGATTTTTTCAAAAAAATGGGAAGTATCCAAAGCGTCTCAAACTCGTGTCATATGATGCCCGAGATCCGAAAGGGCAGAAGAAGTTTGTGAAACCTGTTTCCCTGCTCTAGATTCTGAACAAGCTGCAGAAACCTGAGTGCAGCTCAGGAGAGAAAAAGAAGGCAAAAACTCTCTGAAGAAGCTGCAGAAATCTGAGTGCAGCTCAGGAGAGAAAAGGAAGGCAAAAACTGTGACCCGCGGGTCAGGATTTTTTCAAAAAAATGAAAAGTATCCAAAGCATCTCAAACTCGCGTCATATGATGCCCGAGATCCAAAAGGGCAGAAAAAGTTTGTGAAACCTGTTTCCCTGCTCTAGATTCTGAACAAGCTGCAGAAACCTGAGTGCAGCTCAGGAGAGAAAAAGAAGACAAAAACTGTGACCCCGCGGGTCAGGATTTTTTCAAAAAAATGAAAAGTATCCAAAGCGTCTCAAACTCACGTCATATGATGCCCGAGATCCGGAAGAGGAGGAAAAGTTTTTGGAACCTGTTTCCCTGCTCTAGATTCTGAACAAGCTGCAGAAACCTGCGTGCAGCTCAGGAGAGAAAAAGAAGGCAAAAACTGTGACCCGCGGGTCAGGATTTTTTCAAAAAAATGAAAAGTATCCAAAGCGTCTCAAACTCGCGTCATATGATGCCCGAGATCCAAAAGGGCAGAAAAATTTTGCGGAACCTGTTTCCCTGCTCTAGATTCTGAACAAGCTGCAGAAATCTGAGTGCAGCTCAGGAGAGAAAAAGAAGGCAAAAACTGTGACCCGCGGGTCAGGATTTTTTCAAAAAAATGGGAAGTATCCAAAGCGTCTCAAATTCGCGTCATATGATGCCTGAGATCCGAAAGGGCAGAAAAAAATTGCGGAACCTGTTTCCCTGCTCTAGATTCTGAACAAGCTGCAGAAACCTGAGTGCAGCTCAGGAGAGAAAAACAAGACAAAAACTGTGACCCGCGGGTCAGGATTTTTTCAAAAAAATGAAAAGTATCCAAAGTGTCTCAAAGTCGCATCATATGATGCATGAGATCCGAAAGGGCAGAAAAAGTTTGCGGAACCTGTTTCCCTGCTCTAGATTCTGAACAAGCTGCAGAAACCTGAGTGCAGCTCAGGAGAGAAAAAGAAGGCAAAAACTGTGACCCGCGGGTCAGGATTTTTTCAAAAAAATGGGAAGTATCCAAAGCATCTCAAATTCGCGTCATATGATGCCCGAGATCCGAAAGGGCAGAAAAAAATTGCGGAACCTGTTTCCCTGCTCTAGATTCTGAACAAGCTGCAGAAACCTGAGTGCAGCTCAGGAGAGAAAAAGAAGACAAAAACTGTGACCCGCGGGTCAGGATTTTTTCAAAAAAATGAAAAGTATCCAAAGCGTCTCAAACTCGCATCATATGATGCATGAGATCCGAAAGGGCAGAAAAAGTTTGCGGAACCTGTTTCCCTGCTCTAGATTCTGAACAAGCTGCAGAAACCTGAGTGCAGCTGAGGAGAGAAAAAGAAGGCAAAAACTGTCTGAAGAAGCTGCAGAAATCTGAGTGCAGCTCAGGAGAGAAAAGGAAGGGAAAAACTGTGACCCGCGGGTCAGGATTTTTTCAAAATAATGAAAAGTATCCAAAGCATCTGAAACTGGTGTCATATGATGCCCGAGATCCGAAACGGCAGAAAAAGTTTACGGAACCTGTTTCCCTGCTCTAGATTCTGAACAAGCTGCAGAAACCTGAGTGCAGCTCAGAAGAGAAAAAGAAGACAAAAACTGTGACCCGCGGGTCAGGATTTTTTCAAAAAAATGAAAAGTATCCAAAGCGTCTCAAACTCGCGTCATATGATGCCCGAGATCCGAAAGGGCAGGAAAAGTTTGCAGAACCTCTTTCCCTGCTCTAGATTCTGAACAAGCTGCAGAAAACTGAGTGCAGCTCAGGAGAGAAAAAGAAGGCAAAAACTGTGACCCGCGGGTCAGGATTTTTTCAAAAAAATGAAAAGTATCCAAAGCATCTGAAACTGGCGTCATATGATGCCCGAGATCCGAAACGGCAGAAAAAGTTTACGGAACCTGTTTCCCTGCTCTAGATTCTGAACAAGCTGCAGAAACCTGCGTGCAGCTCAGGAGAGAAAAAGAAGGCAAAAACTGTGACCCGCGGGTCAGGATTTTTTCAAAAAAATGGGAAGTATCCAAAGCGTCTCAAACTCGTGTCATATGATGCCCGAGATCCGAAAGGGCAGAAGAAGTTTGTGAAACCTGTTTCCCTGCTCTAGATTCTGAACAAGCTGCAGAAACCTGAGTGCAGCTCAGGAGAGAAAAAGAAGGCAAAAACTCTCTGAAGAAGCTGCAGAAATCTGAGTGCAGCTCAGGAGAGAAAAGGAAGGCAAAAACTGTGACCCGCGGGTCAGGATTTTTTCAAAAAAATGAAAAGTATCCAAAGCATCTCAAACTCGCGTCATATGATGCCCGAGATCCAAAAGGGCAGAAAAAGTTTGTGAAACCTGTTTCCCTGCTCTAGATTCTGAACAAGCTGCAGAAACCTGAGTGCAGCTCAGGAGAGAAAAAGAAGACAAAAACTGTGACCCCGCGGGTCAGGATTTTTTCAAAAAAATGAAAAGTATCCAAAGCGTCTCAAACTCGCGTCATATGATGCCCGAGATCCGGAAGAGGAGGAAAAGTTTTTGGAACCTGTTTCCCTGCTCTAGATTCTGAACAAGCTGCAGAATCCTGCGTGCAGCTCAGGAGAGAAAAAGAAGGCAAAAACTGTGACCCGCGGGTCAGGATTTTTTCAAAAAAATGAAATGTATCCAAAGCGTCTCAAACTCGCGTCATATGATGCCCGAGATCCAAAAGGGCAGAAAAATTTTGCGGAACCTGTTTCCCTGCTCTAGATTCTGAACAAGCTGCAGAAACCTGAGTGCAGCTCAGGAGAGAAAAAGAAGGCAAAAACTGTGACCCGCGGGTCAGGATTTTTTCAAAAAAATGGGAAGTATCCAAAGCGTCTCAAATTCGCGTCATATGATGCCCGAGATCCGAAAGGGCAGAAAAAAATTGCGGAACCTGTTTCCCTGCTCTAGATTCTGAACAAGCTGCAGAAACCTGAGTGCAGCTCAGGAGAGAAAAACAAGACAAAAACTGTGACCCGCGGGTCAGGATTTTTTCAAAAAAATGAAAAGTATCCAAAGTGTCTCAAAGTCGCATCATATGATGCATGAGATCCGAAAGGGCAGAAAAAGTTTGCGGAACCTGTTTCCCTGCTCTAGATTCTGAACAAGCTGCAGAAACCTGAGTGCAGCTCAGGAGAGAAAAAGAAGGCAAAAACTGTCTGAAGAAGCTGCAGAAATCTGAGTGCAGCTCAGGAGAGAAAAGGAAGGCAAAAACTGTGACCCGCGGGTCAGGATTTTTTCAAAAAAATGAAAAGTATCCAAAGCATCTCAAACTCGCATCATATGATGCCCGAGATCCGAAAGGGCAGAAAAAGTTTACGGAACCTGTTTCCCTGCTCTAGATTCTGAACAAGCTGCAGAAACCTGAGTGCAGCTCAGAAGAGAAAAAGAAGACAAAAACTGTGACCCGCGGGTCAGGATTTTTTCAAAAAAATGAAAAGTATCCAAAGCGTCTCAAACTCGCGTCATATGATGCCCGAGATCCGAAAGGGCAGGAAAAGTTTGCAGAACCTCTTTCCCTGCTCTAGATTCTGAACAAGCTGCAGAAAACTGAGTGCAGCTCAGGAGAGAAAAAGAAGGCAAAAACTGTGACCCGCGGGTCAGGATTTTTTCAAAAAAATGAAAAGTATCCAAAGCATCTCAAACTGGCGTCATATGATGCCCGAGATCCGAAACGGCAGAAAAAGTTTACGGAACCTGTTTCCCTGCTCTAGATTCTGAACAAGCTGCAGAAACCTGCGTGCAGCTCAGGAGAGAAAAAGAAGGCAAAAACTGTGACCCGCGGGTCAGGATTTTTTCAAAAAAATGAAAAGTATCCAAAGCGTCTCAAACTCGCATCATATGATGCCTGAGATCCGAAAGGGCAGAAAAAGTTTGCGGAACCTGTTTCCCTGCTCTAGATTCTGAACAAGCTGCAGAAACCTGAGTGCAGCTCAGGAGAGAAAAAGAAGGCAAAAACTGTGACCCGCGGGTCAGGATTTTTTCAAAAAAATGAAAAGTATCCAAAGCGTCTCAAACTCACGTCATATGATGCCCGAGATCCGAAAGGGCAGAAAAAGTTTGCGGAACCTGTTTCCCTGCTCTAGATTCTGAACAAGCTGCAGAAACCTGAGTGCAGCTCAGGAGAGAAAAAGAAGACAGTGTCTCAAACTCGCGTCATATGATGCCCGAGATCCGAAAGGGCAGAAAAAGTTTGCGGAACCTGTTTCCCTGCTCTAGATTCTGAACAAGCTGCAGAAACCTGAGTGCAGCTCAGGAGAGAAAAAGAAGGCAAAAACTGTGACCCGCGGGTCAGGATTTTTTCAAAAAAAATGGGAAGTATCCAAAGCGTCTCAAACTCGTGTCATATGATGCCCGAGATCCGAAAGGGCAGAAGAAGTTTGTGAAACCTGTTTCCCTGCTCTAGATTCTGAACAAGCTGCAGAAACCTGAGTGCAGCTCAGGAGAGAAAAAGAAGGCAAAAACTCTCTGAAGAAGCTGCAGAAATCTGAGTGCAGCTCAGGAGAGAAAAGGAAGGCAAAAACTGTGACCCGCGGGTCAGGATTTTTTCAAAAAAATGAAAAGTATCCAAAGCATCTCAAACTCGCGTCATATGATGCCCGAGATCCAAAAGGGCAGAAAAAGTTTGTGAAACCTGTTTCCCTGCTCTAGATTCTGAACAAGCTGCAGAAACCTGAGTGCAGCTCAGGAGAGAAAAAGAAGACAAAAACTGTGACCCCGCGGGTCAGGATTTTTTCAAAAAAATGAAAAGTATCCAAAGCGTCTCAAACTCACGTCATATGATGCCCGAGATCCGGAAGAGGAGGAAAAGTTTTTGGAACCTGTTTCCCTGCTCTAGATTCTGAACAAGCTGCAGAAACCTGCGTGCAGCTCAGGAGAGAAAAAGAAGGCAAAAACTGTGACCCGCGGGTCAGGATTTTTTCAAAAAAATGAAAAGTATCCAAAGCGTCTCAAACTCGCGTCATATGATGCCCGAGATCCAAAAGGGCAGAAAAATTTTGCGGAACCTGTTTCCCTGCTCTAGATTCTGAACAAGCTGCAGAAACCTGAGTGCAGCTCAGGAGAGAAAAAGAAGGCAAAAACTGTGACCCGCGGGTCAGGATTTTTTCAAAAAAATGGGAAGTATCCAAAGCGTCTCAAATTCGCGTCATATGATGCCTGAGATCCGAAAGGGCAGAAAAAAATTGCGGAACCTGTTTCCCTGCTCTAGATTCTGAACAAGCTGCAGAAACCTGAGTGCAGCTCAGGAGAGAAAAACAAGACAAAAACTGTGACCCGCGGGTCAGGATTTTTTCAAAAAAATGAAAAGTATCCAAAGTGTCTCAAAGTCGCATCATATGATGCATGAGATCCGAAAGGGCAGAAAAAGTTTGCGGAACCTGTTTCCCTGCTCTAGATTCTGAACAAGCTGCAGAAACCTGAGTGCAGCTCAGGAGAGAAAAAGAAGGCAAAAACTGTGACCCGCGGGTCAGGATTTTTTCAAAAAAATGGGAAGTATCCAAAGCATCTCAAATTCGCGTCATATGATGCCCGAGATCCGAAAGGGCAGAAAAAAATTGCGGAACCTGTTTCCCTGCTCTAGATTCTGAACAAGCTGCAGAAACCTGAGTGCAGCTCAGGAGAGAAAAAGAAGGCAAAAACTGTCTGAAGAAGCTGCAGAAATCTGAGTGCAGCTCAGGAGAGAAAAGGAAGGCAAAAACTGTGACCCGCGGGTCAGGATTTTTTCAAAAAAATGAAAAGTATCCAAAGCGTCTGAAACTGGCGTCATATGATGGCCGAGATCCGAAAGGGCACAAAAAGTTTACGGAACCTGTTTCCCTGCTCTAGATTCTGAACAAGCTGCAGAAACCTGAGTGCAGCTCAGGAGAGAAAAAGAAGACAAAAACTGTGACCCGCGGGTCAGGATTTTTTCAAAAAAATGAAAAGTATCCAAAGTGTCTCAAACTCGCGTCATATGATGCCCGAGATCTGAAAGGGCAGAAAAAGTTTGCGGAACCTGTTTCCCTGCTCTAGATTCTGAACAAGCTGCAGAAACCTGAGTGCAGCTCAGGAGAGAAAAAGAATGCAAAAACTCTCACCCGAAAAACTCTGGTCAGGATTTTTTCAAAAAAATGAAAAGTATCCAAAGCGTTTCAAACTCACGTCATATGATGCCCGGGATCAGAAAGGGCAGAAAGAATTTGCGGGACCTGTTTCCGTGCTCTAGATTCTGAACAAGCTGCAGAAACCTGAGTGCAGCTCAGGAGAGAAAAAGAAGGCAAAAACTGTGACCCGCGGGTTAGGATTTTTTCAAAAAAATGAAAAGTATCCAAAGCGTCTCAAACTCGCGTCATATGATGCCCGAGATCCGAAAGGGCAGAAAAAGTTTGCGGAACCTGTTTCCCTGCTCTAGATTCTGAACAAGCTGCAGAAACCTGAGTGCAGCTCAGGAGAGAAAAAGAAGGCAAAAACTGTGACCCGCGGGTCAGGATTTTTTCAAAAAAATGAAAAGTATCCAAAGCGTCTCAAACGCGCGTCATATGATGCCCGAGATCCGAAAGGGCAGAAAAAGTTTGCGGAACCTGTTTCCCTGCTCTAGATTCTGAACAAGCTGCAGAAACCTGAGTGCAGCTCAGGAGAGAAAAAGAAGGCAAAAACTGTCTGAAGAAGCTGCAGAAATCTGAGTGCAGCTCAGGAGAGAAAAGGAAGGCAAAAACTGTGACCCGCGGGTCAGGATTTTTTCAAAAAAATGAAAAGTATCCAAAGCATCTCAAACTCGCATCATATGATGCCCGAGATCCGAAAGGGCAGAAAAAGTTTGTGAAACCTGTTTCCCTGCTCTAGATTCTGAACAAGCTGCAGAAACCTGAGTGCAGCTCAGGAGAGAAAAAGAAGACAAAAACTGTGACGCGCGGGTCAGGATTTTTTCAAAAAAATGAAAAGTATCCAAGGCGTCTGAAACTGGCGTCATATGATGGCCGAGATCCGAAAGGGCAGAAAAAGTTGACGGAACCTGTTTCCCTGCTCTAGATTCTGAACAAGCTGCAGAAACCTGAGTGCAGCTCAGGAGAGAAAAAGAAGACAGTGTCTCAAACTCGCGTCATATGATGCCCGAGATCCGAAAGGGCAGAAAAAAATTTGCGGAACCTGTTTCCCTGCTCTAGATTCTGAACAAGCTGCAGAAACCTGAGTGCAGCTCAGGAGAGAAAAAGAATGCAAAAACTCTCACCCGAAAAACTCTGGTCAGGATTTTTTCAAAAAAATGAAAAGTATCCAAAGCGCCTCAAACTCGTGTCATATGATGCCCGAGATCCGAAAGGGCAGAAAAAGTTTGTGAAACCTGTTTCCCTGCTCTAGATTCTGAACAAGCTGCAGAAACCTGAGTGCAGCTCAGGAGAGAAAAAGAAGACAAAAACTGTGACCCCGCGGGTCAGGATTTTTTCAAAAAAATGAAAAGTATCCAAAGCGTCTCAAACTTGCATCATACGATGCATGAGATCCGAAAGGGCAGAAAAAGTTTGCGGAACCTGTTTCCCTGCTCTAGATTCTGAACAAGCTGCAGAAACCTGAGTGCAGCTCAGGAGAGAAAAAGAAGGCAAAAACTGTCTGAAGAAGATGCAGAAATCTGAGTGCAGCTCAGGAAAGAAAAGGAAGGCAAAAACTGTGAGCCGCGGGTCAGGATTTTTTCAAAACAATGAAAAGTATCCAAAGCGTCTCAAACTCGCGTCATATGATGCCCGAGATCAGAAAGGGCAGAAAAAGTTTGCGGAACCTGTTTCTCTGCTCTAGATTCTGAACAAGCTGCAGAAACCTGAGTGCAGCTCAGGAGAGAAAAAGAAGGCAAAAACTGTGACCCGTGGGTCAGGATTTTTTCAAAAAAATGAAAAGTATCCAAAGCGTCTCAAACTCGCGTCATATGATGCCCGAGATCCGAAAGGGCAGAAAAAAATTGCGGAACCTGTTTCCCTGCTCTAGATTCTGAACAAGCAGCAGAAACCTGAGTGCAGCTCAGGAGAGAAAAAGAAGGCAAAAACTGTCTGAAGAAGCTGCAGAAATCTGAGTGCAGCTCAGGAGAGAAAAGGAAGGCAAAAAGTGTGACCCGCGGGTCAGGATTTTTTCAAGAAAATGAAAAGTATCCAAAGCATCTGAAACTGGCGTCATATGATGCCCGAGATCCGAAACGGCAGAAAAAGTTTACGGAACCTGTTTCCCTGCTCTAGATTCTGAACAAGCTGCAGAAACCTGCGTGCAGCTCAGGAGAGAAAAAGAAGGCAAAAACTGTGACCCGCGGGTCAGGATTTTTTCAAAAAAATGAAAAGTATCCAAAGCGTCTCAAACTCACGTCATATGATGCCCGAGATCCGAAAGGGCAGAAAAAGTTTGCAGAACCTGTTTCCCTGCTCTAGATTCTGAACAATCTGCAGAAACCTGAGTGCAGCTCAGGAGAGAAAAAGAATGCAAAAACTCTGACCCGAAAAACTCTGGTCAGGATTTTTTCAAAAAAATGAAAAGTATCCAAAGCGTCTCAAACTCGAGTCATATGATGCCCGAGATCAGAGAGGGCAGAAAGAATTTGCGGGACCTGTTTCCCTGCTCTAGATTCTGAACAAGCTGCAGGAACCTGAGTGCAGCTCAGGAGAGAAAAAGAAGGCAAAAACTGTCTGAAGAAGCTGCAGAAATCTGAGTGCAGCTCAGGAGAGAAAAGGAAGGCAAAAACTCTGACCTGAAAAACTCTGGTCAGGATGTTTTCAAAAAAATGAAAAGTATCCAAAGCGTCTCAAACTCGCGTCATATGATGCCCTAGATCAGAAAGGGCAGAAAGAATTTGCGGAACATGTTTCCCTGCTCTAGATTTTGAACAAGCTGCAGAAACCGGAGTGCAGCTCAGGAGAGAAAAAGAAGGCAAAAACTTTGACCCGCGGGTCAGGATTTTTTCAAAAAAATGAAAAGTATCCAAAGCGTCTCAAACTCGCGTCATATGATGCCCGAGTTCCGAAAGGGCAGAAAAAGTTTGCGGAACCTGTTTCCCTGCTCTAGATTCTGAACAAGCTGCAGAAACCTGAGTGCAGCTCAGGAGAGAAAAAGAAGGCAAAAACTGTGACCTGCGGGTCAGGATTTTTTCAAGAAAATGAAAAGTATCCAAAGCATCTCAAACTCGCGTCATATGATGCCCGAGATCCGAAAGGGCAGAAAAAGTTTGCGGAACCTGTTTCCCTGCTCTAGATTCTGAACAAGCTGCAGAAACCTGAGTGCAGCTCAGGAGAGAAAAAGAAGGCAAAAACTGTGACCCGCGGGTCATGATTTTTTCAAAAAAATGAAAACTATCCAAAGCGTCTCAAACTCGCGTCATATGATGCCCGAGATCCGAAAGGGCAGAAAATGTTTGCGGAACCTGTTTCCCTGCTCTAGATTCTGAACAAGCTGCAGAAACCTGAGTGCAGCTCAGGAGAGAAAAAGAATGCAAAAACTCTGACCCGAAAAACTCTGGTCAGGATTTTTTCAAAAAAATGAAAAGTATCCAAGGCGTCTCAAACTCGCGTCATATGATGCCCGAGATCAGAGAGGGCAGAAAGAATTTGCGGAACCTGTTTCCCTGCTCTAGATTCTGAACAAGCTGCAGAAACCTGAGTGCAGCTCAGGAGAGAAAAAGAAGGCAAAAACTGTCTGAAGAAGCTGCAGAAATCTGAGTGCAGCTCAGGAGAGAAAAGGAAGGCAAAAACTGTGACCCGCGGGTCAGGATTTTTTCAAAAAAATGAAAAGTATCCAAAGCGTCTCATACTCTCGTCATATGATGCCCGAGATCAGAAAGGGCAGAAAGAATTTGCGGAACCTGTTTCCCTGCTCTAGATTCTGAACAAGCTGCAGAAACCTGAGTGCAGCTCAGGAGAGAAAAAGAAGGCAAAAACTGTGACCCGCGGGTCAGGATTTTTTCAAAAAAATGAAAAGTATCCAAAGCGTCTCAAACTCGCGTCATATGATGCCCGAGATCCGAAAGGGCAGAAAAAGTTTGCGGAACCTGTTTACCTACTCTAGATCTTGAACAAGCTGCAGAAACCTGAGTGCAGCTCAGGAGAGAAAAAGAATGCAAAAACTCTGACCCGAAAAACTCTGGTCAGGATTTTTTCAAAAAAATGAAAAGTATCCAAAGCATCTGAAACTGGCGTCATATGATGCCCGAGATCCAAAACGGCAGAAAAAGTTTACGGAACCTGTTTCCCTGCTCTAGATTCTGAACAAGCTGCAGAAACCTGAGTGCAGCTCAGGAGAGAAAAAGAAGGCAAAAACTGTGACCCGTGGGTCAGGATTTTTTCAAAAAAATGAAAAGTATCCAAAGCTTCTCAAACTCGCGTCATATGATGCCCGAGATCCGAAAGGGCAGAAAAAAATTGCGGAACCTGTTTCCCTGCTCTAGATTCTGAACTAGCAGCAGAAACCTGAGTGCAGCTCAGGAGAGAAAAAGAAGGCAAAAACTGTCTGAAGAAGCTGCAGAAATCTGAGTGCAGCTCAGAAGAGAAAAGGAAGGCAAAAACTGTGACCCGCGGGTCAGGATATTTTCAAAATAATGAAAAGTATCCAAAGCATCTGAAACTGGTGTCATATGATGCCCGAGATCCAAAACAGCAGAAAAAGTTTACGGAACCTGTTTCCCTGCTCTAGATTCTGAAAAAGCTGCAGAAACCTGAGTGCAGCTCAGGAGAGAAAAAGAAGGCAAAAACTGTGACCTGCGGGTCAGGATTTTTTCAAAAAAATGAAAAGTATCCAAAGCATCTGAAACTGGCGTCATATGATGCCCGAGATCCGAAACGGCAGAAAAAGTTTACGGAACCTGTTTCCCTGCTCTAGATTCTGAACAAGCTGCAGAAACCTGAGTGCAGCTCAGGAGAGAAAAAGAAGACAAAAACTGTGACCCGCGGGTCAGGATTTTTTCAAAAAAATGAAAAGTATCCAAAGCGTCTCAAAATCGCGTCATATACTGCCCGAGATCCGAAAGGGCAGGAAAAGTTTGCGGAACCTGTTTCCCTGCTCTAGATTCTGAACAAGCTGCAGAAACCTGCTTGCAACTCAGGAGAGAAAAAGAAGGCAAAAACTGTGACCCGCGGGTCAGGATTTTTTCAAAAAAATGAAAAGTATCCAAAGCGTCTAAAACTCGCGTCATATGATGCCCGAGATCCGAAAGGGCAGAAAATGTTTGCGGAACCTGTTTCCCTGCTCTAGATTCTGAACAAGCTGCAGAAACCTGAGTGCAGCTCAGGAGAGAAAAAGAATGCAAAAACTCTGACCCGAAAAACTCTGGTCAGGATTTTTTCAAAAAAATGAAAAGTATCCAAGGCGTCTCAAACTCGCGTCATATGATGCCCGAGATCAGAGAGGGCAGAAAGAATTTGCGGAACCTGTTTCCCGGCTCTAGATTCTGAACAAGCTGCAGAAACCTGAGTGAGCTCAGGAGAGAAAAAGAAGGCAAAAACTGTCTGAAGAAGCTGCAGAAATCTGAGTGCAGCTCAGGAGAGAAAAGGAAGGCAAAAACTGTGACCCGCGGGTCAGGATTTTTTCAAAAAAATGAAAAGTATCCAAAGCGTCTCAAACTCTCGTCATATGATGCCCGAGATCAGAAAGGGCAGAAAGAATTTGCAGAACCTCTTTCCCTGCTCTAGATTCTGAACAAGCTGCAGAAACCTGCTTGCAGCTCAGGAGAGAAAAAGAAGGCAAAAACTGTGACCCGCGGGTCAGGATTTTTTCAAAAAAATGAAAAGTATCCAAAGCGTCTCAAACTCGCGTCATATGATGCCCGAGATCCGAAAGGGCAGAAAATGTTTGCGGAACCTGTTTCCCTGCTCTAGATTCTGAACAAGCTGCAGAAACCTGAGTGCAGCTCAGGAGAGAAAAAGAATGCAAAAACTCTGACCCGAAAAACTCTGGTCAGGATTTTTTCAAAAAAATGAAAAGTATCCAAGGCGTCTCAAACTCGCGTCATATGATGCCCGAGATCAGAGAGGGCAGAATGAATTTGCGGAACCTGTTTCCCTGCTCTAGATTCTGAACAAGCTGCAGAAACCTGAGTGAGCTCAGGAGAGAAAAAGAAGGCAAAAACTGTCTGAAGAAGCTGCAGAAATCTGAGTGCAGCTCAGGAGAGAAAAGGAAGGCAAAAACTGTGACCCGCGGGTCAGGATTTTTTCAAAAAAATGAAAAGTATCCAAAGCGTCTCAAACTCTCGTCATATGATGCCCGAGATCAGAAAGGGCAGAAAGAATTTGCAGAACCTCTTTCCCTGCTCTAGATTCTGAACAAGCTGCAGAAACCTGAGTGCAGCTGAGGAGAGAAAAAGAAGGCAAAAACTGTCTGAAGAAGCTGCAGAAATCTGAGTGCAGCTCAGGAGAGAAAAGGAAGGCAAAAACTGTGACCTGCGGGTCAGGATTTTTTCAAGAAAATGAAAAGTATCCAAAGCATCTGAAACTGGCGTCATATGATGCCCGAGATCCGAAACGGCAGAAAAAGTTTACGGAACCTGTTTCCCTGCTCTAGATTCTGAACAAGCTGCAGAAACCTGCGTGCAGCTCAGGAGAGAAAAAGAAGGCAAAAACTGTGACCCGTGGGTCAGGATTTTTTCAAAAAAATGAAAAGTATCCAAAGCGTCTCAAACTCGCATCATATGATGCATGAGATCCGAAAGGGCAGAAAAAAATTGCGGAACCTGTTTCCCTGCTCTAGATTCTGAACTAGCAGCAGAAACCTGAGTGCAGCTCAGGAGAGAAAAAGAAGGCAAAAACTGTCTGAAGAAGCTGCAGAAATCTGAGTGCAGCTCAGAAGAGAAAAGGAAGGCAAAAACTGTGACCCGCGGGTCAGGATATTTTCAAAATAATGAAAAGTATCCAAAGCATCTGAAACTGGTGTCATATGATGCCCGAGATCCGAAACGGCAGAAAAAGTTTACGGAACCTGTTTCCCTGCTCTAGATTCTGAAAAAGCTGCAGAAACCTGAGTGCAGCTCAGGAGAGAAGAAGAAGACAAAAACTGTGACCCGCGGGTCAGGATTTTTTCAAAAAAATGAAAAGTATCCAAAGCGTCTCAAACTCGCATCATATGATGCATGAGATCCGAAAGGGCAGAAAAAAATTGCGGAACCTGTTTCCCTGCTCTAGATTCTGAACTAGCAGCAGAAACCTGAGTGCAGCTCAGGAGAGAAAAAGAAGGCAAAAACTGTCTGAAGAAGCTGCAGAAATCTGAGTGCAGCTCAGAAGAGAAAAGGAAGGCAAAAACTGTGACCCGCGGGTCAGGATATTTTCAAAATAATGAAAAGTATCCAAAGCATCTGAAACTGGTGTCATATGATGCCCGAGATCCGAAACGGCAGAAAAAGTTTACGGAACCTCTTTCCCTGCTCTAGATTCTGAAAAAGCTGCAGAAACCTGAGTGCAGCTCAGGAGAGAAAAAGAAGGCAAAAACTGTGACCTGCGGGTCAGGATTTTTTCAAAAAAATGAAAAGTATCCAAAGCATCTGAAACTGGCGTCATATGATGCCCGAGATCCGAAACGGCAGAAAAAGTTTACGGAACCTGTTTCCCTGCTCTAGATTCTGAACAAGCTGCAGAAACCTGCTTGCAGCTCAGGAGAGAAAAAGAAGGCAAAAACTGTGACCCGCGGGTCAGGATTTTTTCAAAAAAATGAAAAGTATCCAAAGCGTCTCAAACTCGCGTCATATGATGCCCGAGATCCGAAAGGGCAGAAAATGTTTGCGGAACCTGTTTCCCTGCTCTAGATTCTGAACAAGCTGCAGAAACCTGAGTGCAGCTCAGGAGAGAAAAAGAATGCAAAAACTCTGACCCGAAAAACTCTGGTCAGGATTTTTTCAAAAAAATGAAAAGTATCCAAGGCGTCTCAAACTCGCGTCATATGATGCCCGAGATCAGAGAGGGCAGAAAGAATTTGCGGAACCTGTTTCCCTGCTCTAGATTCTGAACAAGCTGCAGAAACCTGAGTGAGCTCAGGAGAGAAAAAGAAGGCAAAAACTGTCTGAAGAAGCTGCAGAAATCTGAGTGCAGCTCAGGAGAGAAAAGGAAGGCAAAAACTGTGACCCGCGGGTCAGGATTTTTTCAAAAAAATGAAAAGTATCCAAAGCGTCTCAAACTCTCGTCATATGATGCCCGAGATCAGAAAGGGCAGAAAGAATTTGCAGAACCTCTTTCCCTGCTCTAGATTCTGAACAAGCTGCAGAAACCTGAGTGCAGCTGAGGAGAGAAAAAGAAGGCAAAAACTGTCTGAAGAAGCTGCAGAAATCTGAGTGCAGCTCAGGAGAGAAAAGGAAGGCAAAAACTGTGACCCGCGGGTCAGGATTTTTTCAAGAAAATGAAAAGTATCCAAAGCATCTGAAACTGGCGTCATATGATGCCCGAGATCCGAAACGGCAGAAAAAGTTTACGGAACCTGTTTCCCTGCTCTAGATTCTGAACAAGCTGCAGAAACCTGCGTGCAGCTCAGGAGAGAAAAAGAAGGCAAAAACTGTGACCCGAAAAACTCTGGTCAGGATTTTTTCAAAAAAATGAAAAGTATCCAAAGCATCTGAAACTGGCGTCATATGATGCCCGAGATCTGAAACGGCAGAAAAAGTTTACGGAACCTGTTTCCCTGCTCTAGATTCTGAACAAGCTGCAGAAACCTGAGTGCAGCTCAGGAGAGAAAAAGAAGACAAAAACTGTGACCCGCGGGTCAGGATTTTTTCAAAAAAATGAAAAGTATCCAAAGCGTCTCAAACTCGCGTCATATGATGCCCGAGATCCGAAAGGGCAGGAAATGTTTGCGGAACCTGTTTCCCTGCTCTAGATTCTGAACAAGCTGCAGAAACCTGCGTGCAGCTCAGGAGAGAAAAAGAAGGCAAAAACTGTGACCCGTGGGTCAGGATTTTTTCAAAAAAATGAAAAGTATCCAAAGCGTCTCAAACTCGCATCATATGATGCATGAGATCCGAAAGGGCAGAAAAAGTTTGTGGAACCTGTTTCCCTGCTCTAGATTCTGAACAAGCTGCAGAAACCTGAGTGCAGCTGAGGAGAGAAAAAGAAGGCAAAAACTGTCTGAAGAAGCTGCAGAAATCTGAGTGCAGCTCAGGAGAGAAAAGGAAGGCAAAAACTGTGACCCGCGGGTCAGGATTTTTTCAAGAAAATGAAAAGTATCCAAAGCATCTGAAACTGGCGTCATATGATGCCCGAGATCCGAAACGGCAGAAAAAGTTTACGGAACCTGTTTCCCTGCTCTAGATTCTGAACAAGCTGCAGAAACCTGCGTGCAGCTCAGGAGAGAAAAAGAAGGCAAAAACTGTGACCCGCGGGTCAGGATTTTTTCAAAAAAAAGAAAAGTATCCAAAGCGTCTCAAACTCGCATCATATGATGCATGAGATCCGAAAGGGCAGAAAAAGTTTGCGGAACCTGTTTCCCTGCTCTAGATTCTGAACAAGCTGCAGAAACCTGAGTGCAGCTCAGGAGAGAAAAAGAAGGCAAAAACTGTGACCCGCGGGTCAGGATATTTTCAAAATAATGAAAAGTATCCAAAGCATCTGAAACTGGCGTCATATGATGCCCGAGATCCGAAACGGCAGAAAAAGTTTACGGAACCTGTTTCCCTGCTCTAGATTCTGAACAAGCTGCAGAAACCTGACTGCAGCTCAGGAGAGAAAAAGAAGACAAAAACTGTGACCCGCGGGTCAGGATTTTTTCAAAAAAATGAAAAGTATCCAAAGCATCTGAAACTGGCGTCATATGATGCCCGAGATCCGAAACGGCAGAAAAAGTTTACGGAACCTGTTTCCCTGCTCTAGATTCTGAACAAGCTGCAGAAACCTGCGTGCAGCTCAGGAGAGAAAAAGAAGGCAAAAACTGTGACCCGCGGGTCAGGATTTTTTCAAAAAAATGAAAAGTATCCAAAGCGTCTCAAACTCTCGTCATATGATGCCCGAGATCAGAAAGGGCAGAAAGAATTTGCAGAACCTCTTTCCCTGCTCTAGATTCTGAACAAGCTGCAGAAACCTGAGTGCAGCTCAGGAGAGAAAAAGAAGGCAAAAACTGTGACCCGCGGGTCAGGATTTTTTCAAAAAAATGAAAAGTATCCAAAGCGTCTCAAACTCGCGTCATATGATGCCCGAGATCCGAAAGGGCAGAAAAAGTTTGCGGAACATGTTTACCTACTCTAGATTCTGAACAAGCTGCAGAAACCTGAGTGCAGCTCAGGAGAGAAAAAGAATGCAAAAACTCTGACCCGAAAAACTCTGGTCAGGATTTTTTCAAAAAAATGAAAAGTATCCAAAGCATCTGAAACTGGCGTCATATGATGCCCGAGATCTGAAACGGCAGAAAAAGTTTACGGAACCTGTTTCCCTGCTCTAGATTCTGAACAAGCTGCAGAAACCTGAGTGCAGCTCAGGAGAGAAAAAGAAGACAAAAACTGTGACCCGCGGGTCAGGATTTTTTCAAAAAAATGAAAAGTATCCAAAGCGTCTCAAACTCGCGTCATATGATGCCCGAGATCCGAAAGGGCAGGAAATGTTTGCGGAACCTGTTTCCCTGCTCTAGATTCTGAACAAGCTGCAGAAACCTGCGTGCAGCTCAGGAGAGAAAAAGAAGGCAAAAACTGTGACCCGCGGGTCAGGATTTTTTCAAAAAAATGAAAAGTATCCAAAGCGTCTCAAACTCGCATCATATGATGCATGAGATCCGAAAGGGCAGAAAAAGTTTGTGGAACCTGTTTCCCTGCTCTAGATTCTGAACAAGCTGCAGAAACCTGAGTGCAGCTGAGGAGAGAAAAAGAAGGCAAAAACTGTCTGAAGAAGCTGCAGAAATCTGAGTGCAGCTCAGGAGAGAAAAGGAAGGCAAAAACTGTGACCCGCGGGTCAGGATTTTTTCAAGAAAATGAAAAGTATCCAAAGCATCTGAAACTGGCGTCATATGATGCCTGAGATCCGAAACGGCAGAAAAAGTTTACGGAACCTGTTTCCCTGCTCTAGATTCTGAACAAGCTGCAGAAACCAGCGTGCAGCTCAGGAGAGAAAAAGAAGGCAAAAACTGTGACCCGCGGGTCAGGATTTTTTCAAAAAAATGAAAAGTATCCAAAGCGTCTCAAACTCGCATCATATGATGCATGAGATCCGAAAGGGCAGAAAAAAATTGCGGAACCTGTTTCCCTGCTCTAGATTCTGAACTAGCAGCAGAAACCTGAGTGCAGCTCAGGAGAGAAAAAGAAGGCAAAAACTGTCTGAAGAAGCTGCAGAAATCTGAGTGCAGCTCAGAAGAGAAAAGGAAGGCAAAAACTGTGACCCGCGGGTCAGGATATTTTCAAAATAATGAAAAGTATCCAAAGCATCTGAAACTGGTGTCATATGATGCCCGAGATCCGAAACGGCAGAAAAAGTTTACGGAACCTGTTTCCCTGCTCTAGATTCTGAAAAAGCTGCAGAAACCTGAGTGCAGCTCAGGAGAGAAGAAGAAGACAAAAACTGTGACCCGCGGGTCAGGATTTTTTCAAAAAAATGAAAAGTATCCAAAGCGTCTCAAACTCGCATCATATGATGCATGAGATCCGAAAGGGCAGAAAAAAATTGCGGAACCTGTTTCCCTGCTCTAGATTCTGAACTAGCAGCAGAAACCTGAGTGCAGCTCAGGAGAGAAAAAGAAGGCAAAAACTGTCTGAAGAAGCTGCAGAAATCTGAGTGCAGCTCAGAAGAGAAAAGGAAGGCAAAAACTGTGACCCGCGGGTCAGGATATTTTCAAAATAATGAAAAGTATCCAAAGCATCTGAAACTGGTGTCATATGATGCCCGAGATCCGAAACGGCAGAAAAAGTTTACGGAACCTCTTTCCCTGCTCTAGATTCTGAAAAAGCTGCAGAAACCTGAGTGCAGCTCAGGAGAGAAAAAGAAGGCAAAAACTGTGACCTGCGGGTCAGGATTTTTTCAAAAAAATGAAAAGTATCCAAAGCATCTGAAACTGGCGTCATATGATGCCCGAGATCCGAAACGGCAGAAAAAGTTTACGGAACCTATTTCCCTGCTCTAGATTCTGAACAAGCTGCAGAAACCTGAGTGCAGCTCAGGAGAGAAAAAGAAGACAAAAATTGTGACCCGCGGGTCAGGATTTTTTCAAAAAAATGAAAAGTATCCAAAGCGTCTCAAAATCGCGTCATATACTGCCCGAGATCCGAAAGGGCAGGAAAAGTTTGCGGAACCTGTTTCCCTGCTCTAGATTCTGAACAAGCTGCAGAAACCTGCTTGCAGCTCAGGAGAGAAAAAGAAGGCAAAAACTGTGACCCGCGGGTCAGGATTTTTTCAAAAAAATGAAAAGTATCCAAAGCGTCTCAAACTCGCGTCATATGATGCCCGAGATCCGAAAGGGCAGAAAATGTTTGCGGAACCTGTTTCCCTGCTCTAGATTCTGAACAAGCTGCAGAAACCTGAGTGCAGCTCAGGAGAGAAAAAGAATGCAAAAACTCTGACCCGAAAAACTCTGGTCAGGATTTTTTCAAAAAAATGAAAAGTATCCAAGGCGTCTCAAACTCGCGTCATATGATGCCCGAGATCAGAGAGGGCAGAAAGAATTTGCGGAACCTGTTTCCCTGCTCTAGATTCTGAACAAGCTGCAGAAACCTGAGTGAGCTCAGGAGAGAAAAAGAAGGCAAAAACTGTCTGAAGAAGCTGCAGAAATCTGAGTGCAGCTCAGGAGAGAAAAGGAAGGCAAAAACTGTGACCCGCGGGTCAGGATTTTTTCAAAAAAATGAAAAGTATCCAAAGCGTCTCAAACTCTCGTCATATGATGCCCGAGATCAGAAAGGGCAGAAAGAATTTGCAGAACCTCTTTCCCTGCTCTAGATTCTGAACAAGCTGCAGAAACCTGAGTGCAGCTGAGGAGAGAAAAAGAAGGCAAAAACTGTCTGAAGAAGCTGCAGAAATCTGAGTGCAGCTCAGGAGAGAAAAGGAAGGCAAAAACTGTGACCCGCGGGTCAGGATTTTTTCAAGAAAATGAAAAGTATCCAAAGCATCTGAAACTGGCGTCATATGATGCCCGAGATCCGAAACGGCAGAAAAAGTTTACGGAACCTGTTTCCCTGCTCTAGATTCTGAACAAGCTGCAGAAACCTGCGTGCAGCTCAGGAGAGAAAAAGAAGGCAAAAACTGTGACCCGAAAAACTCTGGTCAGGATTTTTTCAAAAAAATGAAAAGTATCCAAAGCATCTGAAACTGGCGTCATATGATGCCCGAGATCTGAAACGGCAGAAAAAGTTTACGGAACCTGTTTCCCTGCTCTAGATTCTGAACAAGCTGCAGAAACCTGAGTGCAGCTCAGGAGAGAAAAAGAAGACAAAAACTGTGACCCGCGGGTCAGGATTTTTTCAAAAAAATGAAAAGTATCCAAAGCGTCTCAAACTCGCGTCATATGATGCCCGAGATCCGAAAGGGCAGGAAATGTTTGCGGAACCTGTTTCCCTGCTCTAGATTCTGAACAAGCTGCAGAAACCTGCGTGCAGCTCAGGAGAGAAAAAGAAGGCAAAAACTGTGACCCGCGGGTCAGGATTTTTTCAAAAAAATGAAAAGTATCCAAAGCGTCTCAAACTCGCATCATATGATGCATGAGATCCGAAAGGGCAGAAAAAGTTTGTGGAACCTGTTTCCCTGCTCTAGATTCTGAACAAGCTGCAGAAACCTGAGTGCAGCTGAGGAGAGAAAAAGAAGGCAAAAACTGTCTGAAGAAGCTGCAGAAATCTGAGTGCAGCTCAGGAGAGAAAAGGAAGGCAAAAACTGTGACCCGCGGGTCAGGATATTTTCAAAATAATGAAAAGTATCCAAAGCATCTGAAACTGGTGTCATATGATGCCCGAGATCCGAAACGGCAGAAAAAGTTTACGGAACCTCTTTCCCTGCTCTAGATTCTGAAAAAGCTGCAGAAACCTGAGTGCAGCTCAGGAGAGAAAAAGAAGGCAAAAACTGTGACCTGCGGGTCAGGATTTTTTCAAAAAAATGAAAAGTATCAAAAGCATCTGAAACTGGCGTCATATGATGCCCGAGATCCGAAACGGCAGAAAAAGTTTACGGAACCTGTTTCCCTGCTCTAGATTCTGAACAAGCTGCAGAAACCTGAGTGCAGCTCAGGAGAGAAAAAGAAGACAAAAATTGTGACCCGCGGGTCAGGATTTTTTCAAAAAAATGAAAAGTATCCAAAGCGTCTCAAAATCGCGTCATATACTGCCCGAGATCCGAAAGGGCAGGAAAAGTTTGCGGAACCTGTTTCCCTGCTCTAGATTCTGAACAAGCTGCAGAAACCTGCTTGCAGCTCAGGAGAGAAAAAGAAGGCAAAAACTGTGACCCGCGGGTCAGGATTTTTTCAAAAAAATGAAAAGTATCCAAAGCGTCTCAAACTCGCGTCATATGATGCCCGAGATCCGAAAGGGCAGAAAATGTTTGCGGAACCTGTTTCCCTGCTCTAGATTCTGAACAAGCTGCAGAAACCTGAGTGCAGCTCAGGAGAGAAAAAGAATGCAAAAACTCTGACCCGAAAAACTCTGGTCAGGATTTTTTCAAAAAAATGAAAAGTATCCAAGGCGTCTCAAACTCGCGTCATATGATGCCCGAGATCAGAGAGGGCAGAAAGAATTTGCGGAACCTGTTTCCCTGCTCTAGATTCTGAACAAGCTGCAGAAACCTGAGTGAGCTCAGGAGAGAAAAAGAAGGCAAAAACTGTCTGAAGAAGCTGCAGAAATCTGAGTGCAGCTCAGGAGAGAAAAGGAAGGCAAAAACTGTGACCCGCGGGTCAGGATTTTTTCAAAAAAATGAAAAGTATCCAAAGCGTCTCAAACTCTCGTCATATGATGCCCGAGATCAGAAAGGGCAGAAAGAATTTGCAGAACCTCTTTCCCTGCTCTAGATTCTGAACAAGCTGCAGAAACCTGAGTGCAGCTGAGGAGAGAAAAAGAAGGCAAAAACTGTCTGAAGAAGCTGCAGAAATCTGAGTGCAGCTCAGGAGAGAAAAGGAAGGCAAAAACTGTGACCCGCGGGTCAGGATTTTTTCAAGAAAATGAAAAGTATCCAAAGCATCTGAAACTGGCGTCATATGATGCCCGAGATCCGAAACGGCAGAAAAAGTTTACGGAACCTATTTCCCTGCTCTAGATTCTGAACAAGCTGCAGAAACCTGAGTGCAGCTCAGGAGAGAAAAAGAAGACAAAAATTGTGACCCGCGGGTCAGGATTTTTTCAAAAAAATGAAAAGTATCCAAAGCGTCTCAAAATCGCGTCATATACTGCCCGAGATCCGAAAGGGCAGGAAAAGTTTGCGGAACCTGTTTCCCTGCTCTAGATTCTGAACAAGCTGCAGAAACCTGCTTGCAGCTCAGGAGAGAAAAAGAAGGCAAAAACTGTGACCCGCGGGTCAGGATTTTTTCAAAAAAATGAAAAGTATCCAAAGCGTCTCAAACTCGCGTCATATGATGCCCGAGATCCGAAAGGGCAGAAAATGTTTGCGGAACCTGTTTCCCTGCTCTAGATTCTGAACAAGCTGCAGAAACCTGAGTGCAGCTCAGGAGAGAAAAAGAATGCAAAAACTCTGACCCGAAAAACTCTGGTCAGGATTTTTTCAAAAAAATGAAAAGTATCCAAGGCGTCTCAAACTCGCGTCATATGATGCCCGAGATCAGAGAGGGCAGAAAGAATTTGCGGAACCTGTTTCCCTGCTCTAGATTCTGAACAAGCTGCAGAAACCTGAGTGAGCTCAGGAGAGAAAAAGAAGGCAAAAACTGTCTGAAGAAGCTGCAGAAATCTGAGTGCAGCTCAGGAGAGAAAAGGAAGGCAAAAACTGTGACCCGCGGGTCAGGATTTTTTCAAAAAAATGAAAAGTATCCAAAGCGTCTCAAACTCTCGTCATATGATGCCCGAGATCAGAAAGGGCAGAAAGAATTTGCAGAACCTCTTTCCCTGCTCTAGATTCTGAACAAGCTGCAGAAACCTGAGTGCAGCTGAGGAGAGAAAAAGAAGGCAAAAACTGTCTGAAGAAGCTGCAGAAATCTGAGTGCAGCTCAGGAGAGAAAAGGAAGGCAAAAACTGTGACCCGCGGGTCAGGATTTTTTCAAGAAAATGAAAAGTATCCAAAGCATCTGAAACTGGCGTCATATGATGCCCGAGATCCGAAACGGCAGAAAAAGTTTACGGAACCTGTTTCCCTGCTCTAGATTCTGAACAAGCTGCAGAAACCTGCGTGCAGCTCAGGAGAGAAAAAGAAGGCAAAAACTGTGACCCGAAAAACTCTGGTCAGGATTTTTTCAAAAAAATGAAAAGTATCCAAAGCATCTGAAACTGGCGTCATATGATGCCCGAGATCTGAAACGGCAGAAAAAGTTTACGGAACCTGTTTCCCTGCTCTAGATTCTGAACAAGCTGCAGAAACCTGAGTGCAGCTCAGGAGAGAAAAAGAAGACAAAAACTGTGACCCGCGGGTCAGGATTTTTTCAAAAAAATGAAAAGTATCCAAAGCGTCTCAAACTCGCGTCATATGATGCCCGAGATCCGAAAGGGCAGGAAATGTTTGCGGAACCTGTTTCCCTGCTCTAGATTCTGAACAAGCTGCAGAAACCTGCGTGCAGCTCAGGAGAGAAAAAGAAGGCAAAAACTGTGACCCGCGGGTCAGGATTTTTTCAAAAAAATGAAAAGTATCCAAAGCGTCTCAAACTCGCATCATATGATGCATGAGATCCGAAAGGGCAGAAAAAGTTTGTGGAACCTGTTTCCCTGCTCTAGATTCTGAACAAGCTGCAGAAACCTGAGTGCAGCTGAGGAGAGAAAAAGAAGGCAAAAACTGTCTGAAGAAGCTGCAGAAATCTGAGTGCAGCTCAGGAGAGAAAAGGAAGGCAAAAACTGTGACCCGCGGGTCAGGATATTTTCAAAATAATGAAAAGTATCCAAAGCATCTGAAACTGGTGTCATATGATGCCCGAGATCCGAAACGGCAGAAAAAGTTTACGGAACCTCTTTCCCTGCTCTAGATTCTGAAAAAGCTGCAGAAACCTGAGTGCAGCTCAGGAGAGAAAAAGAAGGCAAAAACTGTGACCTGCGGGTCAGGATTTTTTCAAAAAAATGAAAAGTATCAAAAGCATCTGAAACTGGCGTCATATGATGCCCGAGATCCGAAACGGCAGAAAAAGTTTACGGAACCTGTTTCCCTGCTCTAGATTCTGAACAAGCTGCAGAAACCTGAGTGCAGCTCAGGAGAGAAAAAGAAGACAAAAATTGTGACCCGCGGGTCAGGATTTTTTCAAAAAAATGAAAAGTATCCAAAGCGTCTCAAAATCGCGTCATATACTGCCCGAGATCCGAAAGGGCAGGAAAAGTTTGCGGAACCTGTTTCCCTGCTCTAGATTCTGAACAAGCTGCAGAAACCTGCTTGCAGCTCAGGAGAGAAAAAGAAGGCAAAAACTGTGACCCGCGGGTCAGGATTTTTTCAAAAAAATGAAAAGTATCCAAAGCGTCTCAAACTCGCGTCATATGATGCCCGAGATCCGAAAGGGCAGAAAATGTTTGCGGAACCTGTTTCCCTGCTCTAGATTCTGAACAAGCTGCAGAAACCTGAGTGCAGCTCAGGAGAGAAAAAGAATGCAAAAACTCTGACCCGAAAAACTCTGGTCAGGATTTTTTCAAAAAAATGAAAAGTATCCAAGGCGTCTCAAACTCGCGTCATATGATGCCCGAGATCAGAGAGGGCAGAAAGAATTTGCGGAACCTGTTTCCCTGCTCTAGATTCTGAACAAGCTGCAGAAACCTGAGTGAGCTCAGGAGAGAAAAAGAAGGCAAAAACTGTCTGAAGAAGCTGCAGAAATCTGAGTGCAGCTCAGGAGAGAAAAGGAAGGCAAAAACTGTGACCCGCGGGTCAGGATTTTTTCAAAAAAATGAAAAGTATCCAAAGCGTCTCAAACTCTCGTCATATGATGCCCGAGATCAGAAAGGGCAGAAAGAATTTGCAGAACCTCTTTCCCTGCTCTAGATTCTGAACAAGCTGCAGAAACCTGAGTGCAGCTGAGGAGAGAAAAAGAAGGCAAAAACTGTCTGAAGAAGCTGCAGAAATCTGAGTGCAGCTCAGGAGAGAAAAGGAAGGCAAAAACTGTGACCCGCGGGTCAGGATTTTTTCAAGAAAATGAAAAGTATCCAAAGCATCTGAAACTGGCGTCATATGATGCCCGAGATCCGAAACGGCAGAAAAAGTTTACGGAACCTGTTTCCCTGCTCTAGATTCTGAACAAGCTGCAGAAACCTGCGTGCAGCTCAGGAGAGAAAAAGAAGGCAAAAACTGTGACCCGAAAAACTCTGGTCAGGATTTTTTCAAAAAAATGAAAAGTATCCAAAGCATCTGAAACTGGCGTCATATGATGCCCGAGATCTGAAACGGCAGAAAAAGTTTACGGAACCTGTTTCCCTGCTCTAGATTCTGAACAAGCTGCAGAAACCTGAGTGCAGCTCAGGAGAGAAAAAGAAGACAAAAACTGTGACCCGCGGGTCAGGATTTTTTCAAAAAAATGAAAAGTATCCAAAGCGTCTCAAACTCGCGTCATATGATGCCCGAGATCCGAAAGGGCAGGAAATGTTTGCGGAACCTGTTTCCCTGCTCTAGATTCTGAACAAGCTGCAGAAACCTGCGTGCAGCTCAGGAGAGAAAAAGAAGGCAAAAACTGTGACCCGCGGGTCAGGATTTTTTCAAAAAAATGAAAAGTATCCAAAGCGTCTCAAACTCGCATCATATGATGCATGAGATCCGAAAGGGCAGAAAAAGTTTGTGGAACCTGTTTCCCTGCTCTAGATTCTGAACAAGCTGCAGAAACCTGAGTGCAGCTGAGGAGAGAAAAAGAAGGCAAAAACTGTCTGAAGAAGCTGCAGAAATCTGAGTGCAGCTCAGGAGAGAAAAGGAAGGCAAAAACTGTGACCCGCGGGTCAGGATTTTTTCAAGAAAATGAAAAGTATCCAAAGCATCTGAAACTGGCGTCATATGATGCCCGAGATCCGAAACGGCAGAAAAAGTTTACGGAACCTGTTTCCCTGCTCTAGATTCTGAACAAGCTGCAGAAACCTGCGTGCAGCTCAGGAGAGAAAAAGAAGGCAAAAACTGTGACCCGCGGGTCAGGATTTTTTCAAAAAAAAGAAAAGTATCCAAAGCGTCTCAAACTCGCATCATATGATGCATGAGATCCGAAA
Organism: Rhineura floridana; assembly: GCF_030035675.1. NCBI lineage: Eukaryota > Metazoa > Chordata > Lepidosauria > Squamata > Rhineuridae > Rhineura > Rhineura floridana. The sequence goes on along the minus strand of NC_084488.1, from coordinate 20,704,666 downwards.
GGGCAGAAAAAGTTTGCGGAACCTGTTTCCCTGCTCTAGATTCTGAACAAGCTGCAGAAACCTGAGTGCAGCTCAGGAGAGAAAAAGAAGGCAAAAACTGTGACCCGCGGGTCAGGATATTTTCAAAATAATGAAAAGTATCCAAAGCATCTGAAACTGGTGTCATATGATGCCCGAGATCCGAAACGGCAGAAAAAGTTTACGGAACCTGTTTCCCTGCTCTAGATTCTGAAAAAGCTGCAGAAACCTGAGTGCAGCTCAGGAGAGAAAAAGAAGACAAAAACTGTGACCTGCGGGTCAGGATTTTTTCAAAAAAATGAAAAGTATCCAAAGCATCTGAAACTGGCGTCATATGATGCCCGAGATCCGAAACGGCAGAAAAAGTTTACGGAACCTGTTTCCCTGCTCTAGATTCTGAACAAGCTGCAGAAACCTGACTGCAGCTCAGGAGAGAAAAAGAAGACAAAAACTGTGACCCGCGGGTCAGGATTTTTTCAAAAAAATGAAAAGTATCCAAAGCATCTGAAACTGGCGTCATATGATGCCCGAGATCCGAAACGGCAGAAAAAGTTTACGGAACCTGTTTCCCTACTCTAGATTCTGAACAAGCTGCAGAAACCTGCGTGCAGCTCAGGAGAGAAAAAGAAGGCAAAAACTGTGACCCGCGGGTCAGGATTTTTTCAAAAAAATGAAAAGTATCCAAAGCGTCTCAAACTCTCGTCATATGATGCCCGAGATCAGAAAGGGCAGAAAGAATTTGCAGAACCTCTTTCCCTACTCTAGATTCTGAACAAGCTGCAGAAACCTGAGTGCAGCTCAGGAGAGAAAAAGAATGCAAAAACTCTGACCCGAAAAACTCTGGTCAGGATTTTTTCAAAAAAATGAAAAGTATCCAAAGCATCTGAAACTGGCGTCATATGATGCCCGAGATCTGAAACGGCAGAAAAAGTTTACGGAACCTGTTTCCCTGCTCTAGATTCTGAACAAGCTGCAGAAACCTGAGTGCAGCTCAGGAGAGAAAAAGAAGACAAAAACTGTGACCCGCGGGTCAGGATTTTTTCAAAAAAATGAAAAGTATCCAAAGCGTCTCAAACTCGCGTCATATGATGCCCGAGATCCGAAAGGGCAGGAAATGTTTGCGGAACCTGTTTCCCTGCTCTAGATTCTGAACAAGCTGCAGAAACCTGCGTGCAGCTCAGGAGAGAAAAAGAAGGCAAAAACTGTGACCCGCGGGTCAGGATTTTTTCAAAAAAATGAAAAGTATCCAAAGCGTCTCAAACTCGCATCATATGATGCATGAGATCCGAAAGGGCAGAAAAAGTTTGTGGAACCTGTTTCCCTGCTCTAGATTCTGAACAAGCTGCAGAAACCTGAGTGCAGCTGAGGAGAGAAAAAGAAGGCAAAAACTGTCTGAAGAAGCTGCAGAAATCTGAGTGCAGCTCAGGAGAGAAAAGGAAGGCAAAAACTGTGACCCGCGGGTCAGGATTTTTTCAAGAAAATGAAAAGTATCCAAAGCATCTGAAACTGGCGTCATATGATGCCCGAGATCCGAAACGGCAGAAAAAGTTTACGGAACCTGTTTCCCTGCTCTAGATTCTGAACAAGCTGCAGAAACCTGCGTGCAGCTCAGGAGAGAAAAAGAAGGCAAAAACTGTGACCCGCGGGTCAGGATTTTTTCAAAAAAAAGAAAAGTATCCAAAGCGTCTCAAACTCGCATCATATGATGCATGAGATCCGAAAGGGCAGAAAAAGTTTGCGGAACCTGTTTCCCTGCTCTAGATTCTGAACAAGCTGCAGAAACCTGAGTGCAGCTCAGGAGAGAAAAAGAAGACAAAAACTGTGACCCGCGGGTCAGGATTTTCTCAAAAAAATGAAAAGTATCCAAAGCGTCTCAAACTCACGTCATATGATGCCCGAGATCCGAAAGGGCAGAAAGAATTTGCGGAACCTGTTTCCCTGCTCTAGATTCTGAACAAGCTGCAGAAACCTGAGTGCAGCTCAGGAGAGAAAAAGAATGCAAAAACTCTGACCTGAAAAACTCTGGTCAGGATTTTTTCAAAAAAATGAAAAGTATCCAAGGCATCTCAAACTCGCGTCATATGATGCCCGAGATCAGAGAGGGCAGAAAGAATTTGCGGAACCTGTTTCCCTGCTCTAGATTCTGAACAAGCTGCAGAAACCTGAGTGCAGCTCAGGAGAGAAAAAGAAGGCAAAAACTGTCTGAAGAAGCTGCAGAAATCTGAGTGCAGCTCAGGAGAGAAAAGGAAGGCAAAAACTGTGACCCGCGGGTCAGGATTTTTTCAAAAAAATGAAAAGTATCCAAAGCATCTCAAACTCTCGTCATATGATGCCCGAGATCAGAAAGGGCAGAAAGAATTTGCGGAACCTGTTTCCCTGCTCTAGATTCTGAACAAGCTGCAGAAACCTGAGTGCAGCTCAGGAGAGAAAAAGAAGGCAAAAACTGTGACCCGAGGGTCAGGATTTTTTCAAAAAAATGAAAAGTATCCAAAGCGTCTCAAACTCGCGTCATATGATGCCCGAGATCCGAAAGGGCAGAAAAAAATTGTGGAACCTGTTTCCCTGCTCTAGATTCTGAACTAGCAGCAGAAACCTGAGTGCAGCTCAGGAGAGAAAAAGAAGGCAAAAACTGTCTGAAGAAGCTGCAGAAATCTGAGTGCAGCTCAGAAGAGAAAAGGAAGGCAAAAACTGTGACCCGCGGGTCAGGATATTTTCAAAATAATGAAAAGTATCCAAAGCATCTGAAACTGGTGTCATATGATGCCCGAGATCCGAAACGGCAGAAAAAGTTTACGGAACCTGTTTCCCTGCTCTAGATTCTGAAAAAGCTGCAGAAACCTGAGTGCAGCTCAGGAGAGAAAAAGAAGACAAAAACTGTGACCTGCGGGTCAGGATTTTTTCAAAAAAATGAAAAGTATCCAAAGCATCTGAAACTGGCGTCATATGATGCCCGAGATCCGAAAGGGCAGAAAAAAATTGCGGAACCTGTTTCCCTGCTCTAGATTCTGAACAAGCTGCAGAAACCTGAGTGCAGCTCAGGAGAGAAAAAGAAGGCAAAAACTGTCTGAAGAAGCTGCAGAAACCTGAGTGCAGCTCAGGAGAGAAAAAGGAGGCAAAAATTGTGACCCGCGGGTCAGGATTTTTTCAAAAAAATGAAAAGTATCCAAAGCGTCTCAAAATCGCGTCATATGCTGCCCGAGATCCGAAAGGGCAGGAAAAGTTTGCAGAACCTGTTTCCCTGCTCTAGATTCTGAACAAGCTGCAGAAACCTGCTTGCAGCTCAGGAGAGAAAAAGAAGGCAAAAACTGTGACCCGCGGGTCAGGATTTTTTCAAAAAAATGAAAAGTATCCAAAGCGTCTCAAACTCGCGTCATATGATGCCCGAGATCCGAAAGGGCAGAAAATGTTTGCGGAACCTGTTTCCCTGCTCTAGATTCTGAACAAGCTGCAGAAACCTGAGTGCAGCTCAGGAGAGAAAAAGAATGCAAAAACTCTGACCCGAAAAACTCTGGTCAGGATTTTTTCAAAAAAATGAAAAGTATCCAAGGCGTCTCAAACTCGCGTCATATGATGCCCGAGATCAGAGAGGGCAGAAAGAATTTGCGGAACCTGTTTCCCTGCTCTAGATTCTGAACAAGCTGCAGAAACCTGAGTGAGCTCAGGAGAGAAAAAGAAGGCAAAAACTGTCTGAAGAAGCTGCAGAAATCTGAGTGCAGCTCAGGAGAGAAAAGGAAGGCAAAAACTGTGACCCGCGGGTCAGGATTTTTTCAAAAAAATGAAAAGTATCCAAAGCGTCTCAAACTCTCGTCATATGATGCCCGAGATCAGAAAGGGCAGAAAGAATTTGCAGAACCTCTTTCCCTGCTCTAGATTCTGAACAAGCTGCAGAAACCTGAGTGCAGCTCAGGAGAGAAAAAGAAGGCAAAAACTGTGACCCGCGGGTCAGGATTTTTTCAAAAAAATGAAAAGTATCCAAAGTGTCTCAAACTCGCATCATATGATGCATGAGATCCGAAAGGGCAGAAAAAGTTTGCGGAACCTGTTTCCCTGCTCTAGATTCTGAACAAGCTGCAGAAACCTGAGTGCAGCTGAGGAGTGAAAAAGAAGGCAAAAACTGTCTGAAGAAGCTGCAGAAATCTGAGTGCAGCTCAGGAGAGAAAAGGAAGGCAAAAACTGTGACCCGCGGGTCAGGATTTTTTCAAGAAAATGAAAAGTATCCAAAGCATCTGAAACTGGCGTCATATGATGCCCGAGATCCGAAACGGCAGAAAAAGTTTACGGAACCTGTTTCCCTGCTCTAGATTCTGAACAAGCTGCAGAAACCTGAGTGCAGCTCAGGAGAGAAAAAGAAGGCAAAAACTGTGACCCGCGGGTCAGGATTTTTTCAAAAAAATGAAAAGTATCCAAAGCGTCTCAAACTCTCGTCATATGATGCCCGAGATCAGAAAGGGCAGAAAGAATTTGCGGAACCTCTTAACCTGCTCTAGATTCTGAACAAGCTGCAGAAACCTGAGTGCAGCTCAGGAGAGAAAAAGAAGGCAAAAACTCTGACCCGCGGGTCAGGATTTTTTCAAAAAAATGAAAAGTATCCAAAGCATCTCAAACTCGCGTCATATGATGCCCGAGATCCGAAAGGGCAGAAAAAGTTTGCGGAACCTGTTTACCTACTCTAGATCCTGAACAAGCTGCAGAAACCTGAGTGCAGCTCAGGAGAGAAAAAGAATGCAAAAACTCTGACCCGAAAAACTCTGGTCAGGATTTTTTCAAAAAAATGAAAAGTATCCAAAGCATCTGAAACTGGCGTCATATCATGCCCGAGATCCGAAACGGCAGAAAAAGTTTACGGAACCTGTTTCCCTGCTCTAGATTCTGAACAAGCTGCAGAAACCTGAGTGCAGCTCAGGAGAGAAAAAGAAGACAAAAACTGTGACCCGCGGGTCAGGATTTTTTCAAAAAAATGAAAAGTATCCAAAGCGTCTCAAACTCGCATCATATGATGCATGAGATCCGAAAGGGCAGAAAAAGTTTGCGGAACCTGTTTCCCTGCTCTAGATTCTGAACAAGCTGCAGAAACCTGAGTGCAGCTGAGGAGAGAAAAAGAAGGCAAAAACTGTCTGAAGAAGCTGCAGAAATCTGAGTGCAGCTCAGGAGAGAAAAGGAAGGGAAAAACTGTGACCCGCGGGTCAGGATTTTTTCAAAATAATGAAAAGTATCCAAAGCATCTGAAACTGGTGTCATATGATGCCCGAGATCCGAAACGGCAGAAAAAGTTTACGGAACCTGTTTCCCTGCTCTAGATTCTGAACAAGCTGCAGAAACCTGAGTGCAGCTCAGGAGAGAAAAAGAAGACAAAAACTGTGACCCGCGGGTCAGGATTTTTTCAAAAAAATGAAAAGTATCCAAAGCGTCTCAAACTCGCGTCATATGATGCCCGAGATCCGAAAGGGCAGGAAAAGTTTGCAGAACCGCTTTCCCTGCTCTAGATTCTGAACAAGCTGCAGAAAACTGAGTGCAGCTCAGGAGAGAAAAAGAAGGCAAAAACTGTGACCCGCGGGTCAGGATTTTTTCAAAAAAATGAAAAGTATCCAAAGCATCTGAAACTGGCGTCATATGATGCCCGAGATCCGAAACGGCAGAAAAAGTTTACGGAACCTGTTTCCCTGCTCTAGATTCTGAACAAGCTGCAGAAAACTGCGTGCAGCTCAGGAGAGAAAAAGAAGGCAAAAACTGTGACCCGCGGGTCAGGATTTTTTCAAAAAAATGAAAAGTATCCAAAGCGTCTCAAACTCGCATCATATGATGCCTGAGATCCGAAAGGGTAGAAAAAGTTTGCGGAACCTGTTTCCCTGCTCTAGATTCTGAACAAGCTGCAGAAACCTGAGTGCAGCTCAGGAGAGAAAAAGAAGGCAAAAACTGTGACCCGCGGGTCAGGATTTTTTCAAAAAAATGAAAAGTATCCAAAGCGTCTCAAACTCACGTCATATGATGCCCGAGATCCGAAAGGGCAGAAAAAGTTTGCGGAACCTGTTTCCCTGCTCTAGATTCTGAACAAGCTGCAGAAACCTGAGTGCAGCTCAGGAGAGAAAAAGAATGCAAAAACTCTGACCCGAAAAACTCTGGTCAGGATTTTTTCAAAAAAATGAAAAGTATCCAAAGCGTCTCAAACTCGCGTCATATGATGCCCGAGATCAGAGAGGGCAGAAAGAATTTGCGGAACCTGTTTCCCTGCTCTAGATTCTGAACAAGCTGCAGAAACCTGAGTGCAGCTCAGGAGAGAAAAAGAAGGCAAAAACTGTCTGAAGAAGCTGCAGAAATCTGAGTGCAGCTCAGGAGAGAAAAAGAAGGCAAAAACTGTGACCCGCGGGTCAGGATTTTTTCAAAAAAATGAAAAGTATCCAAAGCGTCTCAAACTCGCGTCATATGATGCCCGAGATCCGAAAGGGCAGAAAAAGTTTGCGGAACCTGTTTACCTACTCTAGATCCTGAACAAGCTGCAGAAACCTGAGTGCAGCTCAGGAGAGAAAAAGAATGCAAAAACTCTGACCCGAAAAACTCTGGTCAGGATTTTTTCAAAAAAATGAAAACTATCCAAAGCATCTGAAACTGGCGTCATATGATGCCCGAGATCCGAAACGGCAGAAAAAGTTTACGGAACCTGTTTCCCTGCTCTAGATTCTGAACAAGCTGCAGAAACCTGAGTGCAGCTCAGGAGAGAAAAAGAAGACAAAAACTGTGACCCGCGGGTCAGGATTTTTTCAAAAAAATGAAAAGTATCCAAAGCGTCTCAAACTCGCGTCATATGATGCCCGAGATCCGAAAGGGCAGGAAAAGTTTGCGGAACCTGTTTCCCTGCTCTAGATTCTGAACAAGCTGCAGAAACCTGAGTGCAGCTGAGGAGAGAAAAAGAAGGCAAAAACTGTCTGAAGAAGCTGCAGAAATCTGAGTGCAGCTCAGGAGAGAAAAGGAAGGCAAAAACTGTGACCCGCGGGTCAGGATTTTTTCAAAATAATGAAAAGTATCCAAAGCATCTGAAACTGGTGTCATATGATGCCCGAGATCAGAAAGGGCAGAAAGAATTTGCGGAACCTCTTTCCCTGCTCTAGATTCTGAACAAGCTGCAGAAACCTGAGTGCAGCTCAGGAGAGAAAAAGAAGGCAAAAACTGTGACCCGCGGGTCAGGATTTTTTCAAAAAAATGAAAAGTATCCAAAGCGTCTCAAACTCGCGTCATATGATGCCCGAGATCCGAAAGGGCAGAAAAAGTTTGCGGAACCTGTTTACCTACTCTAGATCCTGAACAAGCTGCAGAAACCTGAGTGCAGCTCAGGAGAGAAAAAGAAGGCAAAAACTGTCTGAAGAAGCTGCAGAAATCTGAGTGCAGCTCAGAAGAGAAAAGGAAGGCAAAAACTGTGACCCGCGGGTCAGGATTTTTTCAAAATAATGAAAAGTATCCAAAGCATCTGAAACTGGTGTCATATGATGCCCGAGATCCGAAACGGTAGAAAAAGTTTACGGAACCTGTTTCCCTGCTCTAGATTCTGAACAAGCTGCAGAAACCTGAGTGCAGCTCAGGAGAGAAAAAGAAGGCAAAAACTGTGACCCGCGGGTCAGGATTTTTTCAAAAAAATGAAAAGTATCCAAAGCGTCTCAAAATCGCGTCATATGCTGCCCGAGATCCGAAAGGGCAGGAAAAGTTTGCAGAACCTGTTTCCCTGCTCTAGATTCTGAACAAGCTGCAGAAACCTGCTTGCAGCTCAGGAGAGAAAAAGAAGGCAAAAACTGTGACCCGCGGGTCAGGATTTTTTCAAAAAAATGAAAAGTATCCAAAGCGTCTCAAACTCGCGTCATATGATGCCCGAGATCCGAAAGGGCAGAAAATGTTTGCGGAACCTGTTTCCCTGCTCTAGATTCTGAACAAGCTGCAGAAACCTGAGTGCAGCTCAGGAGAGAAAAAGAATGCAAAAACTCTGACCCGAAAAACTCTGGTCAGGATTTTTTCAAAAAAATGAAAAGTATCCAAGGCGTCTCAAACTCGCGTCATATGATGCCCGAGATCAGAGAGGGCAGAAAGAATTTGCGGAACCTGTTTCCCTGCTCTAGATTCTGAACAAGCTGCAGAAACCTGAGTGAGCTCAGGAGAGAAAAAGAAGGCAAAAACTGTCTGAAGAAGCTGCAGAAATCTGAGTGCAGCTCAGGAGAGAAAAGGAAGGCAAAAACTGTGACCCGCGGGTCAGGATTTTTTCAAAAAAATGAAAAGTATCTAAAGCGTCTCAAACTCTCGTCATATGATGCCCGAGATCAGAAAGGGCAGAAAGAATTTGCAGAACCTCTTTCCCTGCTCTAGATTCTGAACAAGCTGCAGAAACCTGAGTGCAGCTCAGGAGAGAAAAAGAAGGCAAAAACTGTGACCCGCGGGTCAGGATTTTTTCAAAAAAATGAAAAGTATCCAAAGTGTCTCAAACTCGCATCATATGATGCATGAGATCCGAAAGGGCAGAAAAAGTTTGCGGAACCTGTTTCCCTGCTCTAGATTCTGAACAAGCTGCAGAAACCTGAGTGCAGCTGAGGAGTGAAAAAGAAGGCAAAAACTGTCTGAAGAAGCTGCAGAAATCTGAGTGCAGCTCAGGAGAGAAAAGGAAGGCAAAAACTGTGACCCGCGGGTCAGGATTTTTTCAAGAAAATGAAAAGTATCCAAAGCATCTGAAACTGGCGTCATATGATGCCCGAGATCCGAAACGGCAGAAAAAGTTTACGGAACCTGTTTCCCTGCTCTAGATTCTGAACAAGCTGCAGAAACCTGAGTGCAGCTCAGGAGAGAAAAAGAAGGCAAAAACTGTGACCCGCGGGTCAGGATTTTTTCAAAAAAATGAAAAGTATCCAAAGCGTCTCAAACTCTCGTCATATGATGCCCGAGATCAGAAAGGGCAGAAAGAATTTGCAGAACCTCTTTCCCTGCTCTAGATTCTGAACAAGCTGCAGAAACCTGAGTGCAGCTCAGGAGAGAAAAAGAAGGCAAAAACTGTGACCCGCGGGTCAGGATTTTTTCAAAAAAATGAAAAGTATCCAAAGCGTCTCAAACTCGCATCATATGATGCATGAGATCCGAAAGGGCAGAAAAAGTTTGCGGAACCTGTTTCCCTGCTCTAGATTCTGAACAAGATGCAGAAACCTGAGTGCAGCTGAGGAGAGAAAAAGAAGGCAAAAACTGTCTGAAGAAGCTGCAGAAATCTGAGTGCAGCTCAGGAGAGAAAAGGAAGGCAAAAACTGTGACCCGCGGGTCAGGATTTTTTCAACAAAATGAAAAGTATCCAAAGCATCTGAAACTGGCGTCATATGATGCCCGAGATCCGAAACGGCAGAAAAAGTTTACGGAACCTGTTTCCCTGCTCTAGATTCTGAACAAGCTGCAGAAACCTGCGTGCAGCTCAGGAGAGAAAAAGAAGGCAAAAACTGTGACCCGCGGGTCAGGATTTTTTCAAAAAAATGAAAAGTATCCAAAGCGTCTCAAACTCGCATCATATGATGCATGAGATCCGAAAGGGCAGAAAAAGTTTGCGGAACCTGTTTCCCTGCTCTAGATTCTGAACAAGCTGCAGAAACCTGAGTGCAGCTCAGGAGAGAAAAAGAATGCAAAAACTCTGACCCGAAAAACTCTGGTCAGGATTTTTTCAAAAAAATGAAAAGTATCCAAAGCGTCTCAAACTCGCGTCATATGATGCCCGAGATCAGAGAGGGCAGAAAGAATTTGCGGAACCTGTTTCCCTGCTCTAGATTCTGAACAAGCTGCAGAAACCTGAGTGCAGCTCAGGAGAGAAAAAGAAGGCAAAAACTGTCTGAAGAAGCTGCAGAAATCTGAGTGCAGCTCAGGAGAGAAAAGGAAGGCAAAAACTGTGACCCGCGGGTCAGGATTTTTTCAAAAAAATGAAAAGTATCCAAAGCGTCTCAAACTCTCGTCATATGATGCCCGAGATCAGAAAGGGCAGAAAGAATTTGCGGAACCTCTTAACCTGCTCTAGATTCTGAACAAGCTGCAGAAACCTGAGTGCAGCTCAGGAGAGAAAAAGAAGGCAAAAACTGTGACCCGCGGGTCAGGATTTTTTCAAAAAAATGAAAAGTATCCAAAGCGTCTCAAACTCGCGTCATATGATGCCCGAGATCCGAAAGGGCAGAAAAAGTTTGCGGAACCTGTTTACCTACTCTAGATCCTGAACAAGCTGCAGAAACCTGAGTGCAGCTCAGGAGAGAAAAAGAATGCAAAAACTCTGACCCGAAAAACTCTGGTCAGGATTTTTTCAAAAAAATGAAAACTATCCAAAGCATCTGAAACTGGCGTCATATGATGCCCGAGATCCGAAACGGCAGAAAAAGTTTACGGAACCTGTTTCCCTGCTCTAGATTCTGAACAAGCTGCAGAAACCTGAGTGCAGCTCAGGAGAGAAAAAGAAGACAAAAACTGTGACCCGCGGGTCAGGATTTTTTCAAAAAAATGAAAAGTATCCAAAGCGTCTCAAACTCGCGTCATATGATGCCCGAGATCCGAAAGGGCAGGAAAAGTTTGCGGAACCTGTTTCCCTGCTCTAGATTCTGAACAAGCTGCAGAAACCTGAGTGCAGCTGAGGAGAGAAAAAGAAGGCAAAAACTGTCTGAAGAAGCTGCAGAAATCTGAGTGCAGCTCAGGAGAGAAAAGGAAGGCAAAAACTGTGACCCGCGGGTCAGGATTTTTTCAAAATAATGAAAAGTATCCAAAGCATCTGAAACTGGTGTCATATGATGCCCGAGATCAGAAAGGGCAGAAAGAATTTGCGGAACCTCTTTCCCTGCTCTAGATTCTGAACAAGCTGCAGAAACCTGAGTGCAGCTCAGGAGAGAAAAAGAAGGCAAAAACTGTGACCCGCGGGTCAGGATTTTTTCAAAAAAATGAAAAGTATCCAAAGCGTCTCAAACTCGCGTCATATGATGCCCGAGATCCGAAAGGGCAGAAAAAGTTTGCGGAACCTGTTTACCTACTCTAGATCCTGAACAAGCTGCAGAAACCTGAGTGCAGCTCAGGAGAGAAAAAGAAGGCAAAAACTGTCTGAAGAAGCTGCAGAAATCTGAGTGCAGCTCAGAAGAGAAAAGGAAGGCAAAAACTGTGACCCGCGGGTCAGGATTTTTTCAAAATAATGAAAAGTATCCAAAGCATCTGAAACTGGTGTCATATGATGCCCGAGATCCGAAACGGTAGAAAAAGTTTACGGAACCTGTTTCCCTGCTCTAGATTCTGAACAAGCTGCAGAAACCTGAGTGCAGCTCAGGAGAGAAAAAGAAGGCAAAAACTGTGACCCGCGGGTCAGGATTTTTTCAAAAAAATGAAAAGTATCCAAAGCGTCTCAAAATCGCGTCATATGCTGCCCGAGATCCGAAAGGGCAGGAAAAGTTTGCAGAACCTGTTTCCCTGCTCTAGATTCTGAACAAGCTGCAGAAACCTGCTTGCAGCTCAGGAGAGAAAAAGAAGGCAAAAACTGTGACCCGCGGGTCAGGATTTTTTCAAAAAAATGAAAAGTATCCAAAGCGTCTCAAACTCGCGTCATATGATGCCCGAGATCCGAAAGGGCAGAAAATGTTTGCGGAACCTGTTTCCCTGCTCTAGATTCTGAACAAGCTGCAGAAACCTGAGTGCAGCTCAGGAGAGAAAAAGAATGCAAAAACTCTGACCCGAAAAACTCTGGTCAGGATTTTTTCAAAAAAATGAAAAGTATCCAAGGCGTCTCAAACTCGCGTCATATGATGCCCGAGATCAGAGAGGGCAGAAAGAATTTGCGGAACCTGTTTCCCTGCTCTAGATTCTGAACAAGCTGCAGAAACCTGAGTGAGCTCAGGAGAGAAAAAGAAGGCAAAAACTGTCTGAAGAAGCTGCAGAAATCTGAGTGCAGCTCAGGAGAGAAAAGGAAGGCAAAAACTGTGACCCGCGGGTCAGGATTTTTTCAAAAAAATGAAAAGTATCTAAAGCGTCTCAAACTCTCGTCATATGATGCCCGAGATCAGAAAGGGCAGAAAGAATTTGCAGAACCTCTTTCCCTGCTCTAGATTCTGAACAAGCTGCAGAAACCTGAGTGCAGCTCAGGAGAGAAAAAGAAGGCAAAAACTGTGACCCGCGGGTCAGGATTTTTTCAAAAAAATGAAAAGTATCCAAAGTGTCTCAAACTCGCATCATATGATGCATGAGATCCGAAAGGGCAGAAAAAGTTTGCGGAACCTGTTTCCCTGCTCTAGATTCTGAACAAGCTGCAGAAACCTGAGTGCAGCTGAGGAGTGAAAAAGAAGGCAAAAACTGTCTGAAGAAGCTGCAGAAATCTGAGTGCAGCTCAGGAGAGAAAAGGAAGGCAAAAACTGTGACCCGCGGGTCAGGATTTTTTCAAGAAAATGAAAAGTATCCAAAGCATCTGAAACTGGCGTCATATGATGCCCGAGATCCGAAACGGCAGAAAAAGTTTACGGAACCTGTTTCCCTGCTCTAGATTCTGAACAAGCTGCAGAAACCTGAGTGCAGCTCAGGAGAGAAAAAGAAGGCAAAAACTGTGACCCGCGGGTCAGGATTTTTTCAAAAAAATGAAAAGTATCCAAAGCGTCTCAAACTCTCGTCATATGATGCCCGAGATCAGAAAGGGCAGAAAGAATTTGCAGAACCTCTTTCCCTGCTCTAGATTCTGAACAAGCTGCAGAAACCTGAGTGCAGCTCAGGAGAGAAAAAGAAGGCAAAAACTGTGACCCGCGGGTCAGGATTTTTTCAAAAAAATGAAAAGTATCCAAAGCGTCTCAAACTCGCATCATATGATGCATGAGATCCGAAAGGGCAGAAAAAGTTTGCGGAACCTGTTTCCCTGCTCTAGATTCTGAACAAGATGCAGAAACCTGAGTGCAGCTGAGGAGAGAAAAAGAAGGCAAAAACTGTCTGAAGAAGCTGCAGAAATCTGAGTGCAGCTCAGGAGAGAAAAGGAAGGCAAAAACTGTGACCCGCGGGTCAGGATTTTTTCAACAAAATGAAAAGTATCCAAAGCATCTGAAACTGGCGTCATATGATGCCCGAGATCCGAAACGGCAGAAAAAGTTTACGGAACCTGTTTCCCTGCTCTAGATTCTGAACAAGCTGCAGAAACCTGCGTGCAGCTCAGGAGAGAAAAAGAAGGCAAAAACTGTGACCCGCGGGTCAGGATTTTTTCAAAAAAATGAAAAGTATCCAAAGCGTCTCAAACTCGCATCATATGATGCATGAGATCCGAAAGGGCAGAAAAAGTTTGCGGAACCTGTTTCCCTGCTCTAGATTCTGAACAAGCTGCAGAAACCTGAGTGCAGCTCAGGAGAGAAAAAGAATGCAAAAACTCTGACCCGAAAAACTCTGGTCAGGATTTTTTCAAAAAAATGAAAAGTATCCAAAGCGTCTCAAACTCGCGTCATATGATGCCCGAGATCAGAGAGGGCAGAAAGAATTTGCGGAACCTGTTTCCCTGCTCTAGATTCTGAACAAGCTGCAGAAACCTGAGTGCAGCTCAGGAGAGAAAAAGAAGGCAAAAACTGTCTGAAGAAGCTGCAGAAATCTGAGTGCAGCTCAGGAGAGAAAAGGAAGGCAAAAACTGTGACCCGCGGGTCAGGATTTTTTCAAAAAAATGAAAAGTATCCAAAGCGTCTCAAACTCTCGTCATATGATGCCCGAGATCAGAAAGGGCAGAAAGAATTTGCGGAACCTCTTAACCTGCTCTAGATTCTGAACAAGCTGCAGAAACCTGAGTGCAGCTCAGGAGAGAAAAAGAAGGCAAAAACTGTGACCCGCGGGTCAGGATTTTTTCAAAAAAATGAAAAGTATCCAAAGCGTCTCAAACTCGCGTCATATGATGCCCGAGATCCGAAAGGGCAGAAAAAGTTTGCGGAACCTGTTTACCTACTCTAGATCCTGAACAAGCTGCAGAAACCTGAGTGCAGCTCAGGAGAGAAAAAGAATGCAAAAACTCTGACCCGAAAAACTCTGGTCAGGATTTTTTCAAAAAAATGAAAAGTATCCAAAGCATCTGAAACTGGCGTCATATCATGCCCGAGATCCGAAACGGCAGAAAAAGTTTGCGGAACCTGTTTCCCTGCTCTAGATTCTGAACAAGCTGCAGAAACCTGAGTGCAGCTCAGGAGAGAAAAAGAAGACAAAAACTGTGACCCGCGGGTCAGGATTTTTTCAAAAAAATGAAAAGTATCCAAAGCGTCTCAAACTCGCATCATATGATGCATGAGATCCGAAAGGGCAGAAAAAGTTTGCGGAACCTGTTTCCCTGCTCTAGATTCTGAACAAGCTGCAGAAACCTGAGTGCAGCTGAGGAGAGAAAAAGAAGGCAAAAACTGTCTGAAGAAGCTGCAGAAATCTGAGTGCAGCTCAGGAGAGAAAAGGAAGGGAAAAACTGTGACCCGCGGGTCAGGATTTTTTCAAAATAATGAAAAGTATCCAAAGCATCTGAAACTGGTGTCATATGATGCCCGAGATCCGAAACGGCAGAAAAAGTTTGCGGAACCTGTTTCCCTGCTCTAGATTCTGAACAAGCTGCAGAAACCTGAGTGCAGCTCAGGAGAGAAAAAGAAGGCAAAAACTGTGACCCGCGGGTCAGGATTTTTTCAAAAAAATGAAAAGTATCCAAAGCGTCTCAAACTCACGTCATATGATGCCCGAGATCCGAAAGGGCAGAAAAAGTTTGCGGAACCTGTTTCCCTGCTCTAGATTCTGAACAAGCTGCAGAAACCTGAGTGCAGCTCAGGAGAGAAAAAGAATGCAAAAACTCTGACCCGAAAAACTCTGGTCAGGATTTTTTCAAAAAAATGAAAAGTATCCAAAGCGTCTCAAACTCGCGTCATATGATGCCCGAGATCAGAGAGGGCAGAAAGAATTTGCGGAACCTGTTTCCCTGCTCTAGATTCTGAACAAGCTGCAGAAACCTGAGTGCAGCTCAGGAGAGAAAAAGAAGGCAAAAACTGTCTGAAGAAGCTGCAGAAATCTGAGTGCAGCTCAGGAGAGAAAAAGAAGGCAAAAACTGTGACCCGCGGGTCAGGATTTTTTCAAAAAAATGAAAAGTATCCAAAGCGTCTCAAACTCGCGTCATATGATGCCCGAGATCCGAAAGGGCAGAAAAAGTTTGCGGAACCTGTTTACCTACTCTAGATCCTGAACAAGCTGCAGAAACCTGAGTGCAGCTCAGGAGAGAAAAAGAATGCAAAAACTCTGACCCGAAAAACTCTGGTCAGGATTTTTTCAAAAAAATGAAAAGTATCCAAAGCATCTGAAACTGGCGTCATATGATGCCCGAGATCCGAAACGGCAGAAAAAGTTTACGGAACCTGTTTCCCTGCTCTAGATTCTGAACAAGCTGCAGAAACCTGAGTGCAGCTCAGGAGAGAAAAAGAAGACAAAAACTGTGACCCGCGGGTCAGGATTTTTTCAAAAAAATGAAAAGTATCCAAAGCGTCTCAAACTCGCGTCATATGATGCCCGAGATCCGAAAGGGCAGGAAAAGTTTGCGGAACCTGTTTCCCTGCTCTAGATTCTGAACAAGCTGCAGAAACCTGAGTGCAGCTGAGGAGAGAAAAAGAAGGCAAAAACTGTCTGAAGAAGCTGCAGAAATCTGAGTGCAGCTCAGGAGAGAAAAGGAAGGCAAAAACTGTGACCCGCGGGTCAGGATTTTTTCAAAATAATGAAAAGTATCCAAACCATCTGAAACTGGTGTCATATGATGCCCGAGATCAGAAAGGGCAGAAAGAATTTGCGGAACCTCTTTCCCTGCTCTAGATTCTGAACAAGCTGCAGAAACCTGAGTGCAGCTCAGGAGAGAAAAAGAAGGCAAAAACTGTGACCCGCGGGTCAGGATTTTTTCAAAAAAATGAAAAGTATCCAAAGCGTCTCAAACTCGCGTCATATGATGCCCGAGATCCGAAAGGGCAGAAAAAGTTTGCGGAACCTGTTTACCTACTCTAGATCCTGAACAAGCTGCAGAAACCTGAGTGCAGCTCAGGAGAGAAAAAGAATGCAAAAACTCTGACCCGAAAAACTCTGGTCAGGATTTTTTCAAAAAAATGAAAAGTATCCAAAGCATCTGAAACTGGCGTCATATGATGCCCGAGATCCGAAACGGCAGAAAAAGTTTACGGAACCTGTTTCCCTGCTCTAGATTCTGAACAAGCTGCAGAAACCTGAGTGCAGCTCAGGAGAGAAAAAGAAGACAAAAACTGTGACCCGCGGGTCAGGATTTTTTCAAAAAAATGAAAAGTATCCAAAGCGTCTCAAACTCGCGTCATATGATGCCCGAGATCCGAAAGGGCAGGAAAAGTTTGCGGAACCTGTTTCCCTGCTCTAGATTCTGAACAAGCTGCAGAAACCTGAGTGCAGCTGAGGAGAGAAAAAGAAGGCAAAAACTGTCTGAAGAAGCTGCAGAAATCTGAGTGCAGCTCAGGAGAGAAAAGGAAGGCAAAAACTGTGACCCGCGGGTCAGGATTTTTTCAAAATAATGAAAAGTATCCAAAGCATCTGAAACTGGTGTCATATGATGCCCGAGATCCGAAACGGCAGAAAAAGTTTACGGAACCTGTTTCCCTGCTCTAGATTCTGAACAAGCTGCAGAAACCTGAGTGCAGCTCAGGAGAGAAAAAGAAGACAAAAACTGTGACCCGCGGGTCAGGATTTTTTCAAAAAAATGAAAAGTATCCAAAGCGTCTCAAATTCGCGTCATATGATGCCCGAGATCCGAAAGGGCAGGAAAAGTTTGCGGAACCTCTTTCCCTGCTCTAGATTCTGAACAAGCTGCAGAAACCTGAGTGCAGCTCAGGAGAGAAAAAGAAGGCAAAAACTGTGACCCGCGGGTCAGGATTTTTTCAAAAAAATGAAAAGTATCCAAAGCATCTGAAACTGGCGTCATATGATGCCCGAGATCCGAAACGGCAGAAAAAGTTTACGGAACCTGTTTCCCTGCTCTAGATTCTGAACAAGATGCAGAAACCTGCGTGCAGCTCAGGAGAGAAAAAGAAGGCAAAAACTGTGACCCGAGGGTCAGGATTTTTTCAAAAAAATGAAAAGTATCCAAAGCGTCTCAAACTCGCGTCATATGATGCCCGAGATCAGAAAGGGCAGAAAGAATTTGCGGAACCTCTTTCCCTGCTCTAGATTCTGAACAAGCTGCAGAAACCTGAGTGCAGCTCAGGAGAGAAAAAGAAGGCAAAAACTGTGACCCGCGGGTCAGGATTTTTTCAAAAAAATGAAAAGTATCCAAAGCGTCTCAAACTCGCGTCATATGATGCCCGAGATCCGAAAGGGCAGAAAAAGTTTGCGGAACCTGTTTACCTACTCTAGATCCTGAACAAGCTGCAGAAACCTGAGTGCAGCTCAGGAGAGAAAAAGAATGCAAAAACTCTGACCCGAAAAACTCTGGTACGGATTTTTTCAAAAAAATGAAAAGTATCCAAAGCATCTGAAACTGGCGTCATATGATGCCCGAGATCCGAAACGGCAGAAAAAGTTTACGGAACCTGTTTCCCTGCTCTAGATTCTGAACAAGCTGCAGAAACCTGAGTGCAGCTCAGGAGAGAAAAAGAAGACAAAAACTGTGACCCGCGGGTCAGGATTTTTTCAAAAAAATGAAAAGTATCCAAAGCGTCTCAAACTCGCGTCATATGATGCCCGAGATCCGAAAGGGCAGGAAAAGTTTGCGGAACCTGTTTCCCTGCTCTAGTTTCTGAACAAGCTGCAGAAACCTGCGTGCAGCTCAGGAGAGAAAAAGAAGGCAAAAACTGTGACCCGCGGGTCAGGATTTTTTCAAAAAAATGAAAAGTATCCAAAGCGTCTCAAACTCGCATCATATGATGCATGAGATCCGAAAGGGCAGAAAAAGTTTGCGGAACCTGTTTCCCTGCTCTAGATTGTGAACAAGCTGCAGAAACCTGAGTGCAGCTGAGGAGAGAAAAAGAAGGCAAAAACTGTCTGAAGAAGCTGCAGAAATCTGAGTGCAGCTCAGGAGAGAAAAGGAAGGGAAAAACTGTGACCCGCGGGTCAGGATTTTTTCAAAATAATGAAAAGTATCCAAAGCATCTGAAACTGGTGTCATATGATGCCCGAGATCCGAAACGGCAGAAAAAGTTTACGGAACCTGTTTCCCTGCTCTAGATTCTGAACAAGCTGCAGAAACCTGAGTGCAGCTCAGGAGAGAAAAAGAAGACAAAAACTGTGACCCGCGGGTCAGGATTTTTTCAAAAAAATGAAAAGTATCCAAAGCGTCTCAAATTCGCGTCATATGATGCCCGAGATCCGAAAGGGCAGGAAAAGTTTGCAGAACCTCTTTCCCTGCTCTAGATTCTGAACAAGCTGCAGAAACCTGAGTGCAGCTCAGGAGAGAAAAAGAATGCAAAAACTCTGACCCGAAAAACTCAGGTCAGGATTTTTTCAAAAAAATGAAAAGTATCCAAGGCGTCTCAAACTCGCGTCATATGATGCCCGAGATCAGAAAGGGCAGAAAGAATTTGCGGAACCTCTTTCCCTGCTCTAGATTCTGAACAAGCTGCAGAAACCTGAGTGCAGCTCAGGAGAGAAAAAGAAGGCAAAAACTGTGACCCGCGGGTCAGGATTTTTTCAAAAAAATGAAAAGTATCCAAAGCGTCTCAAACTCGCGTCATATGATGCCCGAGATCCGAAAGGGCAGAAAAAGTTTGCGGAACCTGTTTACCTACTCTAGATCCTGAACAAGCTGCAGAAACCTGAGTGCAGCTCAGGAGAGAAAAAGAATGCAAAAACTCTGACCCGAAAAACTCTGGTACGGATTTTTTCAAAAAAATGAAAAGTATCCAAAGCATCTGAAACTGGCGTCATATGATGCCCGAGATCCGAAACGGCAGAAAAAGTTTACGGAACCTGTTTCCCTGCTCTAGATTCTGAACAAGCTGCAGAAACCTGAGTGCAGCTCAGGAGAGAAAAAGAAGACAAAAACTGTGACCCGCGGGTCAGGATTTTTTCAAAAAAATGAAAAGTATCCAAAGCGTCTCAAACTCGCGTCATATGATGCCCGAGATCCGAAAGGGCAGGAAAAGTTTGCGGAACCTGTTTCCCTGCTCTAGTTTCTGAACAAGCTGCAGAAACCTGCGTGCAGCTCAGGAGAGAAAAAGAAGGCAAAAACTCTGACCCGCGGGTCAGGATTTTTTCAAAAAAATGAAAAGTATCCAAAGCGTCTCAAACTCGCATCATATGATGCATGAGATCCGAAAGGGCAGAAAAAGTTTGCGGAACCTGTTTCCCTTCTCTAGATTCTGAACAAGCTGCAGAAACCTGAGTGCAGCTGAGGAGAGAAAAAGAAGGCAAAAACTGTCTGAAGAAGCTGCAGAAATCTGAGTGCAGCTCAGGAGAGAAAAGGAAGGGAAAAACTGTGACCCGCGGGTCAGGATTTTTTCAAAATAATGAAAAGTATCCAAAGCATCTGAAGCTGGTGTCATATGATGCCCGAGATCCGAAACGGCAGAAAAAGTTTACGGAACCTGTTTCCCTGCTCTAGATTCTGAACAAGCTGCAGAAACCTGAGTGCAGCTCAGGAGAGAAAAAGAAGACAAAAACTGTGACCCGCGGGTCAGGATTTTTTCAAAAAAATGAAAAGTATCCAAAGCGTCTCAAATTCGCGTCATATGATGCCCGAGATCCGAAAGGGCAGGAAAAGTTTGCAGAACCTCTTTCCCTGCTCTAGATTCTGAACAAGCTGCAGAAACCTGAGTGCAGCTCAGGAGAGAAAAAGAATGCAAAAACTCTGACCCGAAAAACTCTGGTCAGGATATTTCAAAAAAATGAAAAGTATCCAAGGCGTCTCAAACTCGCGTCATATGATGCCCGAGATCAGAGAGGGCAGAAAGAATTTGCGGAACCTGTTTCCCTGCTCTAGATTCTGAACAAGCTGCAGAAACCTGAGTGAGCTCAGGAGAGAAAATGAAGGCAAAAACTGTCTGAAGAAGCTGCAGAAATCTGAGTGCAGCTCAGGAGAGAAAAGGAAGGCAAAAACTGTGACCCGCGGGTCAGGATTTTTTCAAAAAAATGAAAAGTATCCAAAGCGTCTCAAACTCTCGTCATATGATGCCCGAGATCAGAAAGGGCAGAAAGAATTTGCAGAACCTCTTTCCCAGCTCTAGATTCTGAACAAGCTGCAGAAACCTGAGTGCAGCTGAGGAGAGAAAAAGAAGGCAAAAACTGTCTGAAGAAGCTGCAGAAATCTGAGTGCAGCTCAGGAGAGAAAAGGAAGGCACGCGGGTCAGGATTTTTTCAAGAAAATGAAAAGTATCCAAAGCATCTGAAACTGGCGTCATATGATGCCCGAGATCCGAAACGGCAGAAAAAGTTTACGGAACCTGTTTCCCTGCTCTAGATTCTGAACAAGCTGCAGAAACCTGCGTGCAGCTCAGGAGAGAAAAAGAAGGCAAAAACTGTGACCCGCGGGTCAGGATTTTTTCAAAAAAATGAAAAGTATCCAAAGCGTCTCAAACTCGCGTCATATGATGCCCGAGATCCGAAAGGGCAGAAAAAGTTTGCGGAACCTGTTTACCTACTCTAGATCCTGAACAAGCTGCAGAAACCTGAGTGCAGCTCAGGAGAGAAAAAGAATGCAAAAACTCTGACCCGAAAAACTCTGGTCAGGATTTTTTCAAAAAAATGAAAAGTATCCAAAGCATCTGAAACTGGCGTCATATCATGCCCGAGATCCGAAACGGCAGAAAAAGTTTGCGGAACCTGTTTCCCTGCTCTAGATTCTGAACAAGCTGCAGAAACCTGAGTGCAGCTCAGGAGAGAAAAAGAAGACAAAAACTGTGACCCGCGGGTCAGGATTTTTTCAAAAAAATGAAAAGTATCCAAAGCGTCTCAAACTCGCATCATATGATGCATGAGATCCGAAAGGGCAGAAAAAGTTTGCGGAACCTGTTTCCCTGCTCTAGATTCTGAACAAGCTGCAGAAACCTGAGTGCAGCTGAGGAGAGAAAAAGAAGGCAAAAACTGTCTGAAGAAGCTGCAGAAATCTGAGTGCAGCTCAGGAGAGAAAAGGAAGGGAAAAACTGTGACCCGCGGGTCAGGATTTTTTCAAAATAATGAAAAGTATCCAAAGCATCTGAAACTGGTGTCATATGATGCCCGAGATCCGAAACGGCAGAAAAAGTTTGCGGAACCTGTTTCCCTGCTCTAGATTCTGAACAAGCTGCAGAAACCTGAGTGCAGCTCAGGAGAGAAAAAGAAGGCAAAAACTGTGACCCGCGGGTCAGGATTTTTTCAAAAAAATGAAAAGTATCCAAAGCGTCTCAAACTCACGTCATATGATGCCCGAGATCCGAAAGGGCAGAAAAAGTTTGCGGAACCTGTTTCCCTGCTCTAGATTCTGAACAAGCTGCAGAAACCTGAGTGCAGCTCAGGAGAGAAAAAGAATGCAAAAACTCTGACCCGAAAAACTCTGGTCAGGATTTTTTCAAAAAAATGAAAAGTATCCAAAGCGTCTCAAACTCGCGTCATATGATGCCCGAGATCAGAGAGGGCAGAAAGAATTTGCGGAACCTGTTTCCCTGCTCTAGATTCTGAACAAGCTGCAGAAACCTGAGTGCAGCTCAGGAGAGAAAAAGAAGGCAAAAACTGTCTGAAGAAGCTGCAGAAATCTGAGTGCAGCTCAGGAGAGAAAAAGAAGGCAAAAACTGTGACCCGCGGGTCAGGATTTTTTCAAAAAAATGAAAAGTATCCAAAGCGTCTCAAACTCGCGTCATATGATGCCCGAGATCCGAAAGGGCAGAAAAAGTTTGCGGAACCTGTTTACCTACTCTAGATCCTGAACAAGCTGCAGAAACCTGAGTGCAGCTCAGGAGAGAAAAAGAATGCAAAAACTCTGACCCGAAAAACTCTGGTCAGGATTTTTTCAAAAAAATGAAAAGTATCCAAAGCATCTGAAACTGGCGTCATATGATGCCCGAGATCCGAAACGGCAGAAAAAGTTTACGGAACCTGTTTCCCTGCTCTAGATTCTGAACAAGCTGCAGAAACCTGAGTGCAGCTCAGGAGAGAAAAAGAAGACAAAAACTGTGACCCGCGGGTCAGGATTTTTTCAAAAAAATGAAAAGTATCCAAAGCGTCTCAAACTCGCGTCATATGATGCCCGAGATCCGAAAGGGCAGGAAAAGTTTGCGGAACCTGTTTCCCTGCTCTAGATTCTGAACAAGCTGCAGAAACCTGAGTGCAGCTGAGGAGAGAAAAAGAAGGCAAAAACTGTCTGAAGAAGCTGCAGAAATCTGAGTGCAGCTCAGGAGAGAAAAGGAAGGCAAAAACTGTGACCCGCGGGTCAGGATTTTTTCAAAATAATGAAAAGTATCCAAACCATCTGAAACTGGTGTCATATGATGCCCGAGATCAGAAAGGGCAGAAAGAATTTGCGGAACCTCTTTCCCTGCTCTAGATTCTGAACAAGCTGCAGAAACCTGAGTGCAGCTCAGGAGAGAAAAAGAAGGCAAAAACTGTGACCCGCGGGTCAGGATTTTTTCAAAAAAATGAAAAGTATCCAAAGCGTCTCAAACTCGCGTCATATGATGCCCGAGATCCGAAAGGGCAGAAAAAGTTTGCGGAACCTGTTTACCTACTCTAGATCCTGAACAAGCTGCAGAAACCTGAGTGCAGCTCAGGAGAGAAAAAGAATGCAAAAACTCTGACCCGAAAAACTCTGGTCAGGATTTTTTCAAAAAAATGAAAAGTATCCAAAGCATCTGAAACTGGCGTCATATGATGCCCGAGATCCGAAACGGCAGAAAAAGTTTACGGAACCTGTTTCCCTGCTCTAGATTCTGAACAAGCTGCAGAAACCTGAGTGCAGCTCAGGAGAGAAAAAGAAGACAAAAACTGTGACCCGCGGGTCAGGATTTTTTCAAAAAAATGAAAAGTATCCAAAGCGTCTCAAACTCGCGTCATATGATGCCCGAGATCCGAAAGGGCAGGAAAAGTTTGCGGAACCTGTTTCCCTGCTCTAGATTCTGAACAAGCTGCAGAAACCTGAGTGCAGCTGAGGAGAGAAAAAGAAGGCAAAAACTGTCTGAAGAAGCTGCAGAAATCTGAGTGCAGCTCAGGAGAGAAAAGGAAGGCAAAAACTGTGACCCGCGGGTCAGGATTTTTTCAAAATAATGAAAAGTATCCAAAGCATCTGAAACTGGTGTCATATGATGCCCGAGATCCGAAACGGCAGAAAAAGTTTACGGAACCTGTTTCCCTGCTCTAGATTCTGAACAAGCTGCAGAAACCTGAGTGCAGCTCAGGAGAGAAAAAGAAGACAAAAACTGTGACCCGCGGGTCAGGATTTTTTCAAAAAAATGAAAAGTATCCAAAGCGTCTCAAATTCGCGTCATATGATGCCCGAGATCCGAAAGGGCAGGAAAAGTTTGCGGAACCTCTTTCCCTGCTCTAGATTCTGAACAAGCTGCAGAAACCTGAGTGCAGCTCAGGAGAGAAAAAGAAGGCAAAAACTGTGACCCGCGGGTCAGGATTTTTTCAAAAAAATGAAAAGTATCCAAAGCATCTGAAACTGGCGTCATATGATGCCCGAGATCCGAAACGGCAGAAAAAGTTTACGGAACCTGTTTCCCTGCTCTAGATTCTGAACAAGCTGCAGAAACCTGCGTGCAGCTCAGGAGAGAAAAAGAAGGCAAAAACTGTGACCCGAGGGTCAGGATTTTTTCAAAAAAATGAAAAGTATCCAAAGCGTCTCAAACTCGCGTCATATGATGCCCGAGATCAGAAAGGGCAGAAAGAATTTGCGGAACCTCTTTCCCTGCTCTAGATTCTGAACAAGCTGCAGAAACCTGAGTGCAGCTCAGGAGAGAAAAAGAAGGCAAAAACTGTGACCCGCGGGTCAGGATTTTTTCAAAAAAATGAAAAGTATCCAAAGCGTCTCAAACTCGCGTCATATGATGCCCGAGATCCGAAAGGGCAGAAAAAGTTTGCGGAACCTGTTTACCTACTCTAGATCCTGAACAAGCTGCAGAAACCTGAGTGCAGCTCAGGAGAGAAAAAGAATGCAAAAACTCTGACCCGAAAAACTCTGGTACGGATTTTTTCAAAAAAATGAAAAGTATCCAAAGCATCTGAAACTGGCGTCATATGATGCCCGAGATCCGAAACGGCAGAAAAAGTTTACGGAACCTGTTTCCCTGCTCTAGATTCTGAACAAGCTGCAGAAACCTGAGTGCAGCTCAGGAGAGAAAAAGAAGACAAAAACTGTGACCCGCGGGTCAGGATTTTTTCAAAAAAATGAAAAGTATCCAAAGCGTCTCAAACTCGCGTCATATGATGCCCGAGATCCGAAAGGGCAGGAAAAGTTTGCGGAACCTGTTTCCCTGCTCTAGTTTCTGAACAAGCTGCAGAAACCTGCGTGCAGCTCAGGAGAGAAAAAGAAGGCAAAAACTGTGACCCGCGGGTCAGGATTTTTTCAAAAAAATGAAAAGTAACCAAAGCGTCTCAAACTCGCATCATATGATGCATGAGATCCGAAAGGGCAGAAAAAGTTTGCGGAACCTGTTTCCCTGCTCTAGATTGTGAACAAGCTGCAGAAACCTGAGTGCAGCTGAGGAGAGAAAAAGAAGGCAAAAACTGTCTGAAGAAGCTGCAGAAATCTGAGTGCAGCTCAGGAGAGAAAAGGAAGGGAAAAACTGTGACCCGCGGGTCAGGATTTTTTCAAAATAATGAAAAGTATCCAAAGCATCTGAAACTGGTGTCATATGATGCCCGAGATCCGAAACGGCAGAAAAAGTTTACGGAACCTGTTTCCCTGCTCTAGATTCTGAACAAGCTGCAGAAACCTGAGTGCAGCTCAGGAGAGAAAAAGAAGACAAAAACTGTGACCCGCGGGTCAGGATTTTTTCAAAAAAATGAAAAGTATCCAAAGCGTCTCAAATTCGCGTCATATGATGCCCGAGATCCGAAAGGGCAGGAAAAGTTTGCAGAACCTCTTTCCCTGCTCTAGATTCTGAACAAGCTGCAGAAACCTGAGTGCAGCTCAGGAGAGAAAAAGAATGCAAAAACTCTGACCCGAAAAACTCAGGTCAGGATTTTTTCAAAAAAATGAAAAGTATCCAAGGCGTCTCAAACTCGCGTCATATGATGCCCGAGATCAGAAAGGGCAGAAAGAATTTGCGGAACCTCTTTCCCTGCTCTAGATTCTGAACAAGCTGCAGAAACCTGAGTGCAGCTCAGGAGAGAAAAAGAAGGCAAAAACTGTGACCCGCGGGTCAGGATTTTTTCAAAAAAATGAAAAGTATCCAAAGCGTCTCAAACTCGCGTCATATGATGCCCGAGATCCGAAAGGGCAGAAAAAGTTTGCGGAACCTGTTTACCTACTCTAGATCCTGAACAAGCTGCAGAAACCTGAGTGCAGCTCAGGAGAGAAAAAGAATGCAAAAACTCTGACCCGAAAAACTCTGGTACGGATTTTTTCAAAAAAATGAAAAGTATCCAAAGCATCTGAAACTGGCGTCATATGATGCCCGAGATCCGAAACGGCAGAAAAAGTTTACGGAACCTGTTTCCCTGCTCTAGATTCTGAACAAGCTGCAGAAACCTGACTGCAGCTCAGGAGAGAAAAAGAAGACAAAAACTGTGACCCGCGGGTCAGGATTTTTCCAAAAAGTGAAAAGTATCCAAAGCATCTGAAACTGGCGTCATATGATGCCCGAGATCCGAAACGGCAGAAAAAGTTTACGGAACCTGTTTCCCTGCTCTAGATTCTGAACAAGCTGCAGAAACCTGCGTGCAGCTCAGGAGAGAAAAAGAAGGCAAAAACTCTGACCCGCGGGTCAGGATTTTTTCAAAAAAATGAAAAGTATCCAAAGCGTCTCAAACTCTCGTCATATGATGCCCGAGATCAGAAAGGGCAGAAAGAATTTGCAGAACCTCTTTCCCTGCTCTAGATTCTGAACAAGCTGCAGAAACCTGAGTGCAGCTCAGGAGAGAAAAAGAAGGCAAAAACTGTGACCCGCGGGTCAGGATTTTTTCAAAAAAATGAAAAGTATCCAAAGCGTCTCAAACTCGCGTCATATGATGCCCGAGATCCGAAAGGGCAGAAAAAGTTTGCGGAACCTGTTTACCTACTCTAGATTCTGAACAAGCTGCAGAAACCTGAGTGCAGCTCAGGAGAGAAAAAGAATGCAAAAACTCTGACCCGAAAAACTCTGGTCAGGATTTTTTCAAAAAAATGAAAAGTATCCAAAGCATCTGAAACTGGCGTCATATGATGCCCGAGATCCGAAACGGCAGAAAAAGTTTACGGAACCTGTTTCCCTGCTCTAGATTCTGAACAAGCTGCAGAAACCTGAGTGCAGCTCAGGAGAGAAAAAGAAGACAAAAACTGTGACCCGCGGGTCAGGATTTTTTCAAAAAAATGAAAAGTATCCAAAGCGTCTCAAACTCGCGTCATATGATGCCCGAGATCCGAAAGGGCAGGAAAAGTTTGCGGAACCTGTTTCCCTGCTCTAGATTCTGAACAAGCTGCAGAAACCTGAGTGCAGCTGAGGAGAGAAAAAGAAGGCAAAAACTGTCTGAAGAAGCTGCAGAAATCTGAGTGCAGCTCAGGAGAGAAAAGGAAGGCAAAAACTGTGACCCGCGGGTCAGGATTTTTTCAAAATAATGAAAAGTATCCAAAGCATCTGAAACTGGTGTCATATGATGCCCGAGATCCGAAACGGCAGAAAAAGTTTACGGAACCTGTTTCCCTGCTCTAGATTCTGAACAAGCTGCAGAAACCTGAGTGCAGCTCAGGAGAGAAAAAGAAGACAAAAACTGTGACCCGCGGGTCAGGATTTTTTCAAAAAAATGAAAAGTATCCAAAGCGTCTCAAATTCGCGTCATATGATGCCCGAGATCCGAAAGGGCAGGAAAAGTTTGCGGAACCTCTTTCCCTGCTCTAGATTCTGAACAAGCTGCAGAAACCTGAGTGCAGCTCAGGAGAGAAAAAGAAGGCAAAAACTGTGACCCGCGGGTCAGGATTTTTTCAAAAAAATGAAAAGTATCCAAAGCATCTGAAACTGGCGTCATATGATGCCCGAGATCCGAAACGGCAGAAAAAGTTTACGGAACCTGTTTCCCTGCTCTAGATTCTGAACAAGCTGCAGAAACCTGCGTGCAGCTCAGGAGAGAAAAAGAAGGCAAAAACTGTGACCCGAGGGTCAGGATTTTTTCAAAAAAATGAAAAGTATCCAAAGCGTCTCAAACTCGCGTCATATGATGCCCGAG
Source organism: Rhineura floridana (assembly GCF_030035675.1). Taxonomy (NCBI): domain Eukaryota; kingdom Metazoa; phylum Chordata; class Lepidosauria; order Squamata; family Rhineuridae; genus Rhineura; species Rhineura floridana. Next base: position 20,677,387 of record NC_084488.1, on the reverse strand, counting down.
ATCAGAAAGGGCAGAAAGAATTTGCGGAACCTCTTTCCCTGCTCTAGATTCTGAACAAGCTGCAGAAACCTGAGTGCAGCTCAGGAGAGAAAAAGAAGGCAAAAACTGTGACCCGCGGGTCAGGATTTTTTCAAAAAAATGAAAAGTATCCAAAGCGTCTCAAACTCGCGTCATATGATGCCCGAGATCCGAAAGGGCAGAAAAAGTTTGCGGAACCTGTTTACCTACTCTAGATCCTGAACAAGCTGCAGAAACCTGAGTGCAGCTCAGGAGAGAAAAAGAATGCAAAAACTCTGACCCGAAAAACTCTGGTACGGATTTTTTCAAAAAAATGAAAAGTATCCAAAGCATCTGAAACTGGCGTCATATGATGCCCGAGATCCGAAACGGCAGAAAAAGTTTACGGAACCTGTTTCCCTGCTCTAGATTCTGAACAAGCTGCAGAAACCTGAGTGCAGCTCAGGAGAGAAAAAGAAGACAAAAACTGTGACCCGCCGGTCAGGATTTTTTCAAAAAAATGAAAAGTATCCAAAGCGTCTCAAACTCGCGTCATATGATGCCCGAGATCCGAAAGGGCAGGAAAAGTTTGCGGAACCTGTTTCCCTGCTCTAGTTTCTGAACAAGCTGCAGAAACCTGCGTGCAGCTCAGGAGAGAAAAAGAAGGCAAAAACTGTGACCCGCGGGTCAGGATTTTTTCAAAAAAATGAAAAGTATCCAAAGCGTCTCAAACTCGCATCATATGATGCATGAGATCCGAAAGGGCAGAAAAAGTTTGCGGAACCTGTTTCCCTGCTCTAGATTGTGAACAAGCTGCAGAAACCTGAGTGCAGCTGAGGAGAGAAAAAGAAGGCAAAAACTGTCTGAAGAAGCTGCAGAAATCTGAGTGCAGCTCAGGAGAGAAAAGGAAGGGAAAAACTGTGACCCGCGGGTCAGGATTTTTTCAAAATAATGAAAAGTATCCAAAGCATCTGAAACTGGTGTCATATGATGCCCGAGATCCGAAACGGCAGAAAAAGTTTACGGAACCTGTTTCCCTGCTCTAGATTCTGAACAAGCTGCAGAAACCTGAGTGCAGCTCAGGAGAGAAAAAGAAGACAAAAACTGTGACCCGCGGGTCAGGATTTTTTCAAAAAAATGAAAAGTATCCAAAGCGTCTCAAATTCGCGTCATATGATGCCCGAGATCCGAAAGGGCAGGAAAAGTTTGCAGAACCTCTTTCCCTGCTCTAGATTCTGAACAAGCTGCAGAAACCTGAGTGCAGCTCAGGAGAGAAAAAGAATGCAAAAACTCTGACCCGAAAAACTCAGGTCAGGATTTTTTCAAAAAAATGAAAAGTATCCAAGGCGTCTCAAACTCGCGTCATATGATGCCCGAGATCAGAAAGGGCAGAAAGAATTTGCGGAACCTCTTTCCCTGCTCTAGATTCTGAACAAGCTGCAGAAACCTGAGTGCAGCTCAGGAGAGAAAAAGAAGGCAAAAACTGTGACCCGCGGGTCAGGATTTTTTCAAAAAAATGAAAAGTATCCAAAGCGTCTCAAACTCGCGTCATATGATGCCCGAGATCCGAAAGGGCAGAAAAAGTTTGCGGAACCTGTTTACCTACTCTAGATCCTGAACAAGCTGCAGAAACCTGAGTGCAGCTCAGGAGAGAAAAAGAATGCAAAAACTCTGACCCGAAAAACTCTGGTACGGATTTTTTCAAAAAAATGAAAAGTATCCAAAGCATCTGAAACTGGCGTCATATGATGCCCGAGATCCGAAACGGCAGAAAAAGTTTACGGAACCTGTTTCCCTGCTCTAGATTCTGAACAAGCTGCAGAAACCTGAGTGCAGCTCAGGAGAGAAAAAGAAGACAAAAACTGTGACCCGCGGGTCAGGATTTTTTCAAAAAAATGAAAAGTATCCAAAGCGTCTCAAACTCGCGTCATATGATGCCCGAGATCCGAAAGGGCAGGAAAAGTTTGCGGAACCTGTTTCCCTGCTCTAGTTTCTGAACAAGCTGCAGAAACCTGCGTGCAGCTCAGGAGAGAAAAAGAAGGCAAAAACTCTGACCCGCGGGTCAGGATTTTTTCAAAAAAATGAAAAGTATCCAAAGCGTCTCAAACTCGCATCATATGATGCATGAGATCCGAAAGGGCAGAAAAAGTTTGCGGAACCTGTTTCCCTTCTCTAGATTCTGAACAAGCTGCAGAAACCTGAGTGCAGCTGAGGAGAGAAAAAGAAGGCAAAAACTGTCTGAAGAAGCTGCAGAAATCTGAGTGCAGCTCAGGAGAGAAAAGGAAGGGAAAAACTGTGACCCGCGGGTCAGGATTTTTTCAAAATAATGAAAAGTATCCAAAGCATCTGAAGCTGGTGTCATATGATGCCCGAGATCCGAAACGGCAGAAAAAGTTTACGGAACCTGTTTCCCTGCTCTAGATTCTGAACAAGCTGCAGAAACCTGAGTGCAGCTCAGGAGAGAAAAAGAAGACAAAAACTGTGACCCGCGGGTCAGGATTTTTTCAAAAAAATGAAAAGTATCCAAAGCGTCTCAAACTCTCGTCATATGATGCCCGAGTTCAGAAAGGGCAGAAAGAATTTGCAGAACCTCTTTCCCAGCTCTAGATTCTGAACAAGCTGCAGAAACCTGAGTGCAGCTGAGGAGAGAAAAAGAAGGCAAAAACTGTCTGAAGAAGCTGCAGAAATCTGAGTGCAGCTCAGGAGAGAAAAGGAAGGCACGCGGGTCAGGATTTTTTCAAGAAAATGAAAAGTATCCAAAGCATCTGAAACTGGCGTCATATGATGCCCGAGATCCGAAACGGCAGAAAAAGTTTACGGAACCTGTTTCCCTGCTCTAGATTCTGAACAAGCTGCAGAAACCTGCGTGCAGCTCAGGAGAGAAAAAGAAGGCAAAAACTGTGACCCGCGGGTCAGGATTTTTTCAAAAGAATGAAAAGTATCCAAAGCGTCTCAAACTCGCATCATATGATGCATGAGATCCGAAAGGGCAGAAAAAAATTGCGGAACCTGTTTCCCTGCTCTAGATTCTGAACTAGCAGCAGAAACCTGAGTGCAGCTCAGGAGAGAAAAAGAAAGCAAAAACTGTCTGAAGAAGCTGCAGAAATCTGAGTGCAGCTCAGAAGAGAAAAAGAAGGCAAAAACTGTGACCCGCGGGTCAGGATATTTTCAAAATAATGAAAAGTATCTAAAGCATCTGAAACTGGTGTCATATGATGCCCGAGATCCGAAACGGCAGAAAAAGTTTACGGAAACTGTTTCCCTGCTCTAGATTCTGAACAAGCTGCAGAAACCTGAGTGCAGCTCAGGAGAGAAAAAGAAGGCAAAAACTGTGACCCGCGGGTCAGGATTTTTTCAAAAGAATGAAAAGTATCCAAAGCGTCTCAAACTCGCATCATATGATGCCCGAGATCCGAAACGGCAGAAAAAGTTTACGGAACCTGTTTCCCTGCTCTAGATTCTGAAAAAGCTGCAGAAACCTGAGTGCAGCTCAGGAGAGAAAAAGAAGACAAAAACTGTGACCTGCGGGTCAGGATTTTTTCAAAAAAATGAAAAGTATCCAAAGCATCTGAAACTGGCGTCATATGATGCCCGAGATCCGAAACGGCAGAAAAAGTTTACGGAACCTGTTTCCCTGCTCTAGATTCTGAACAAGCTGCAGAAACCTGACTGCAGCTCAGGAGAGAAAAAGAAGACAAAAACTGTGACCCGCGGGTCAGGATTTTTCCAAAAAGTGAAAAGTATCCAAAGCATCTGAAACTGGCGTCATATGATGCCCGAGATCCGAAACGGCAGAAAAAGTTTACGGAACCTGTTTCCCTGCTCTAGATTCTGAACAAGCTGCAGAAACCTGCGTGCAGCTCAGGAGAGAAAAAGAAGGCAAAAACTGTGACCCGCGGGTCAGGATTTTTTCAAAAAAATGAAAAGTATCCAAAGCGTCTCAAACTCTCGTCATATGATGCCCGAGATCAGAAAGGGCAGAAAGAATTTGCAGAACCTCTTTCCCTGCTCTAGATTCTGAACAAGCTGCAGAAACCTGAGTGCAGCTCAGGAGAGAAAAAGAAGGCAAAAACTGTGACCCGCGGGTCAGGATTTTTTCAAAAAAATGAAAAGTATCCAAAGCGTCTCAAACTCGCGTCATATGATGCCCGAGATCCGAAAGGGCAGAAAAAGTTTGCGGAACCTGTTTACCTACTCTAGATTCTGAACAAGCTGCAGAAACCTGAGTGCAGCTCAGGAGAGAAAAAGAATGCAAAAACTCTGACCCGAAAAACTCTGGTCAGGATTTTTTCAAAAAAATGAAAAGTATCCAAAGCATCTGAAACTGGCGTCATATGATGCCCGAGATCTGAAACGGCAGAAAAAGTTTACGGAACCTGTTTCCCTGCTCTAGATTCTGAACAAGCTGCAGAAACCTGAGTGCAGCTCAGGAGAGAAAAAGAAGACAAAAACTGTGACCCGCGGGTCAGGATTTTTTCAAAAAAATGAAAAGTATCCAAAGCGTCTCAAACTCGTGTCATATGATGCCCGAGATCCGAAAGGGCAGGAAAAGTTTGCGGAACCTGTTTCCCTGCTCTAGATTCTGAACAAGCTGCAGAAACCTGCGTGCAGCTCAGGAGAGAAAAAGAAGGCAAAAACTGTGACCCGCGGGTCAGGATTTTTTCAAAAAAATGAAAAGTATCCAAAGCGTCTCAAACTCGCATCATATGATGCATGAGATCCGAAAGGGCAGAAAAAGTTTGCGGAACCTGTTTCCCTGCTCTAGATTCTGAACAAGCTGCAGAAACCTGAGTGCAGCTGAGGAGAGAAAAAGAAGGCAAAAACTGTCTGAAGAAGCTGCAGAAATCTGAGTGCAGCTCAGGAGAGAAAAGGAAGGCAAAAACTGTGACCCGCGGGTCAGGATTTTTTCAAGAAAATGAAAAGTATCCAAAGCATCTGAAACTGGCGTCATATGATGCCCGAGATCCGAAACGGCAGAAAAAGTTTACGGAACCTGTTTCCCTGCTCTAGATTCTGAACAAGCTGCAGAAACCTGCGTGCAGCTCAGGAGAGAAAAAGAAGGCAAAAACTGTGACCCGCGGGTCAGGATTTTTTCAAAAAAAAGAAAAGTATCCAAAGCGTCTCAAACTCACATCATATGATGCATGAGATCCGAAAGGGCAGAAAAAGTTTGCGGAACCTGTTTCCCTGCTCTAGATTCTGAACAAGCTGCAGAAACCTGAGTGCAGCTCAGGAGAGAAAAAGAAGGCAAAAACTGTGACCCGCGGGTCAGGATTTTTTCAAAAAAATGAAAAGTATCCAAGGCATCTCAAACTCGCGTCATATGATGCCCGAGATCAGAGAGGGCAGAAAGAATTTGCGGAACCTGTTTCCCTGCTCTAGATTCTGAACAAGCTGCAGAAACCTGAGTGCAGCTCAGGAGAGAAAAAGAAGGCAAAAACTGTCTGAAGAAGCTGCAGAAATCTGAGTGCAGCTCAGGAGAGAAAAGGAAGGCAAAAACTGTGACCCGCGGGTCAGGATTTTTTCAAAAAAATGAAAAGTATCCAAAGCATCTCAAACTCTCGTCATATGATGCCCGAGATCAGAAAGGGCAGAAAGAATTTGCGGAACCTGTTTCCCTGCTCTAGATTCTGAACAAGCTGCAGAAACCTGAGTGCAGCTCAGGAGAGAAAAAGAAGGCAAAAACTGTGACCCGCGGGTCAGGATTTTTTCAAAAAAAAGAAAAGTATCCAAAGCGTCTCAAACTCGCGTCATATGATGCCCGAGATCCGAAAGGGCAGAAAAAGTTTGCGGAACCTGTTTACCTACTCTAGATCTTGAACAAGCTGCAGAAACCTGAGTGCAGCTCAGGAGAGAAAAAGAATGCAAAAACTCTGACCCGAAAAACTCTGGTCAGGATTTTTTCAAAAAAATGAAAAGTATCCAAAGCATCTGAAACTGGCGTCATATGATGCCCGAGATCCGAAACGGCAGAAAAAGTTTACGGAACCTGTTTCCCTGCTCTAGATTCTGACCAAGCTGCAGAAACCTGAGTGCAGCTCAGGAGAGAAAAAGAAGGCAAAAACTGTGACCCGCGGGTCAGGATTTTTTCAAAAAAATGAAAAGTATCCAAAGCGTCTCAAACTCGCGTCATATGATGCCCGAGATCCGAAAGGGCAGAAAAAAATTGCGGAACCTGTTTCCCTGCTCTAGATTCTGAACAAGCAGCAGAAACCTGAGTGCAGCTCAGGAGAGAAAAAGAAGGCAAAAACTGTCTGAAGAAGCTGCAGAAATCTGAGTGCAGCTCAGGAGAGAAAAGGAAGGCAAAAACTGTGACCCGCGGGTCAGGATTTTTTCAAGAAAATGAAAAGTATCCAAAGCATCTGAAACTGGCGTCATATGATGCCCGAGATCCGAAACGGCAGAAAAAGTTTACGGAACCTGTTTCCCTGCTCTAGATTCTGAACAAGCTGCAGAAACCTGCGTGCAGCTCAGGAGAGAAAAAGAAGGCAAAAACTGTGACCCGCGGGTCAGGATTTTTTCAAAAAAATGAAAAGTATCCAAAGCGTCTCAAACTCACGTCATATGATGCCCGAGATCCGAAAGGGCAGAAAAAGTTTGCAGAACCTGTTTCCCTGCTCTAGATTCTGAACAATCTGCAGAAACCTGAGTGCAGCTCAGGAGAGAAAAAGAATGCAAAAACTCTGACCCGAAAAACTCTGGTCAGGATTTTTTCAAAAAAATGAAAAGTATCCAAAGCGTCTCAAACTCGAGTCATATGATGCCCGAGATCAGAGAGGGCAGAAAGAATTTGCGGGACCTGTTTCCCTGCTCTAGATTCTGAACAAGCTGCAGGAACCTGAGTGCAGCTCAGGAGAGAAAAAGAAGGCAAAAACTGTCTGAAGAAGCTGCAGAAATCTGAGTGCAGCTCAGGAGAGAAAAGGAAGGCAAAAACTCTGACCTGAAAAACTCTGGTCAGGATGTTTTCAAAAAAATGAAAAGTATCCAAAGCGTCTCAAACTCGCGTCATATGATGCCCTAGATCAGAAAGGGCAGAAAGAATTTGCGGAACATGTTTCCCTGCTCTAGATTTTGAACAAGCTGCAGAAACCGGAGTGCAGCTCAGGAGAGAAAAAGAAGGCAAAAACTTTGACCCGCGGGTCAGGATTTTTTCAAAAAAATGAAAAGTATCCAAAGCGTCTCAAACTCGCGTCATATGATGCCCGAGTTCCGAAAGGGCAGAAAAAGTTTGCGGAACCTGTTTCCCTGCTCTAGATTCTGAACAAGCTGCAGAAACCTGAGTGCAGCTCAGGAGAGAAAAAGAAGGCAAAAACTGTGACCCGCGGGTCAGGATTTTTTCAAGAAAATGAAAAGTATCCAAAGCATCTCAAACTCGCGTCATATGATGCCCGAGATCCGAAAGGGCAGAAAAAGTTTGCGGAACCTGTTTCCCTGCTCTAGATTCTGAACAAGCTGCAGAAACCTGAGTGCAGCTCAGGAGAGAAAAAGAAGGCAAAAACTGTGACCCGCGGGTCATGATTTTTTCAAAAAAATGAAAACTATCCAAAGCGTCTCAAACTCGCGTCATATGATGCCCGAGATCCGAAAGGGCAGAAAATGTTTGCGGAACCTGTTTCCCTGCTCTAGATTCTGAACAAGCTGCAGAAACCTGAGTGCTGCTCAGGAGAGAAAAAGAATGCAAAAACTCTGACCCGAAAAACTCTGGTCAGGATTTTTTCAAAAAAATGAAAAGTATCCAAGGCGTCTCAAACTCGCATCATATGATGCCCGAGATCAGAGAGGGCAGAAAGAATTTGCGGAACCTGTTTCCCTGCTCTAGATTCTGAACAAGCTGCAGAAACCTGAGTGCAGCTCAGGAGAGAAAAAGAAGGCAAAAACTGTCTGAAGAAGCTGCAGAAATCTGAGTGCAGCTCAGGAGAGAAAAGGAAGGCAAAAACTGTGACCCGCGGGTCAGGATTTTTTCAAAAAAATGAAAAGTATCCAAAGCGTCTCAAACTCTCGTCATATGATGCCCGAGATCAGAAAGGGCAGAAAGAATTTGCGGAACCTGTTTCCCTGCTCTAGATTCTGAACAAGCTGCAGAAACCTGAGTGCAGCTCAGGAGAGAAAAAGAAGGCAAAAACTGTGACCCGCGGGTCAGGATTTTTTCAAAAAAATGAAAAGTATCCAAAGCGTCTCAAACTCGCGTCATATGATGCCCGAGATCCGAAAGGGCAGAAAAAGTTTGCGGAACCTGTTTACCTACTCTAGATCTTGAACAAGCTGCAGAAACCTGAGTGCAGCTCAGGAGAGAAAAAGAATGCAAAAACTCTGACCCGAAAAACTCTGGTCAGGATATTTTCAAAATAATGAAAAGTATCCAAAGCATCTGAAACTGGTGTCATATGATGCCCGAGATCCGAAACAGCAGAAAAAGTTTACGGAACCTGTTTCCCTGCTCTAGATTCTGAAAAAGCTGCAGAAACCTGAGTGCAGCTCAGGAGAGAAAAAGAAGGCAAAAACTGTGACCTGCGGGTCAGGATTTTTTCAAAAAAATGAAAAGTATCCAAAGCATCTGAAACTGGCGTCATATGATGCCCGAGATCCGAAACGGCAGAAAAAGTTTACGGAACCTGTTTCCCTGCTCTAGATTCTGAACAAGCTGCAGAAACCTGAGTGCAGCTCAGGAGAGAAAAAGAAGACAAAAACTGTGACCCGCGGGTCAGGATTTTTTCAAAAAAATGAAAAGTATCCAAAGCGTCTCAAAATCGCGTCATATACTGCCCGAGATCCGAAAGGGCAGGAAAAGTTTGCGGAACCTGTTTCCCTGCTCTAGATTCTGAACAAGCTGCAGAAACCTGCTTGCAACTCAGGAGAGAAAAAGAAGGCAAAAACTGTGACCCGCGGGTCAGGATTTTTTCAAAAAAATGAAAAGTATCCAAAGCGTCTAAAACTCGCGTCATATGATGCCCGAGATCCGAAAGGGCAGAAAATGTTTGCGGAACCTGTTTCCCTGCTCTAGATTCTGAACAAGCTGCAGAAACCTGAGTGCAGCTCAGGAGAGAAAAAGAATGCAAAAACTCTGACCCGAAAAACTCTGGTCAGGATTTTTTCAAAAAAATGAAAAGTATCCAAGGCGTCTCAAACTCGCGTCATATGATGCCCGAGATCAGAGAGGGCAGAAAGAATTTGCGGAACCTGTTTCCCGGCTCTAGATTCTGAACAAGCTGCAGAAACCTGAGTGAGCTCAGGAGAGAAAAAGAAGGCAAAAACTGTCTGAAGAAGCTGCAGAAATCTGAGTGCAGCTCAGGAGAGAAAAGGAAGGCAAAAACTGTGACCCGCGGGTCAGGATTTTTTCAAAAAAATGAAAAGTATCCAAAGCGTCTCAAACTCTCGTCATATGATGCCCGAGATCAGAAAGGGCAGAAAGAATTTGCAGAACCTCTTTCCCTGCTCTAGATTCTGAACAAGCTGCAGAAACCTGCGTGCAGCTCAGGAGAGAAAAAGAAGGCAAAAACTGTGACCCGCGGGTCAGGATTTTTTCAAAAAAATGAAAAGTATCCAAAGCGTCTCAAACTCGCATCATATGATGCATGAGATCCGAAAGGGCAGAAAAAAATTGCGGAACCTGTTTCCCTGCTCTAGATTCTGAACTAGCAGCAGAAACCTGAGTGCAGCTCAGGAGAGAAAAAGAAGGCAAAAACTGTCTGAAGAAGCTGCAGAAATCTGAGTGCAGCTCAGAAGAGAAAAGGAAGGCAAAAACTGTGACCCGCGGGTCAGGATATTTTCAAAATAATGAAAAGTATCCAAAGCGTCTCAAACTCGCGTCATATGATGCCCGAGATCCGAAAGGGCAGGAAAAGTTTGCGGAACCTGTTTCCCTGCTCTAGATTCTGAACAAGCTGCAGAAACCTGCTTGCAGCTCAGGAGAGAAAAAGAAGGCAAAAACTGTGACCCGCGGGTCAGGATTTTTTCAAAAAAATGAAAAGTATCCAAAGCGTCTCAAACTCGCGTCATATGATGCCCGAGATCCGAAAGGGCAGAAAATGTTTGCGGAACCTGTTTCCCTGCTCTAGATTCTGAACAAGCTGCAGAAACCTGAGTGCAGCTCAGGAGAGAAAAAGAATGCAAAAACTCTGACCCGAAAAACTCTGGTCAGGATTTTTTCAAAAAAATGAAAAGTATCCAAGGCGTCTCAAACTCGCGTCATATGATGCCCGAGATCAGAGAGGGCAGAATGAATTTGCGGAACCTGTTTCCCTGCTCTAGATTCTGAACAAGCTGCAGAAACCTGAGTGAGCTCAGGAGAGAAAAAGAAGGCAAAAACTGTCTGAAGAAGCTGCAGAAATCTGAGTGCAGCTCAGGAGAGAAAAGGAAGGCAAAAACTGTGACCCGCGGGTCAGGATTTTTTCAAAAAAATGAAAAGTATCCAAAGCGTCTCAAACTCTCGTCATATGATGCCCGAGATCAGAAAGGGCAGAAAGAATTTGCAGAACCTCTTTCCCTGCTCTAGATTCTGAACAAGCTGCAGAAACCTGAGTGCAGCTGAGGAGAGAAAAAGAAGGCAAAAACTGTCTGAAGAAGCTGCAGAAATCTGAGTGCAGCTCAGGAGAGAAAAGGAAGGCAAAAACTGTGACCTGCGGGTCAGGATTTTTTCAAGAAAATGAAAAGTATCCAAAGCATCTGAAACTGGCGTCATATGATGCCCGAGATCCGAAACGGCAGAAAAAGTTTACGGAACCTGTTTCCCTGCTCTAGATTCTGAACAAGCTGCAGAAACCTGCGTGCAGCTCAGGAGAGAAAAAGAAGGCAAAAACTGTGACCCGCGGGTCAGGATTTTTTCAAAAAAATGAAAAGTATCCAAAGCGTCTCAAACTCGCATCATATGATGCATGAGATCCGAAAGGGCAGAAAAAAATTGCGGAACCTGTTTCCCTGCTCTAGATTCTGAACTAGCAGCAGAAACCTGAGTGCAGCTCAGGAGAGAAAAAGAAGGCAAAAACTGTCTGAAGAAGCTGCAGAAATCTGAGTGCAGCTCAGAAGAGAAAAGGAAGGCAAAAACTGTGACCCGCGGGTCAGGATATTTTCAAAATAATGAAAAGTATCCAAAGCATCTGAAACTGGTGTCATATGATGCCCGAGATCCGAAACGGCAGAAAAAGTTTATGGAACCTGTTTCCCTGCTCTAGATTCTGAAAAAGCTGCAGAAACCTGAGTGCAGCTCAGGAGAGAAGAAGAAGACAAAAACTGTGACCCGCGGGTCAGGATTTTTTCAAAAAAATGAAAAGTATCCAAAGCGTCTCAAACTCGCATCATATGATGCATGAGATCCGAAAGGGCAGAAAAAAATTGCGGAACCTGTTTCCCTGCTCTAGATTCTGAACTAGCAGCAGAAACCTGAGTGCAGCTCAGGAGAGAAAAAGAAGGCAAAAACTGTCTGAAGAAGCTGCAGAAATCTGAGTGCAGCTCAGAAGAGAAAAGGAAGGCAAAAACTGTGACCCGCGGGTCAGGATATTTTCAAAATAATGAAAAGTATCCAAAGCATCTGAAACTGGTGTCATATGATGCCCGAGATCCGAAACGGCAGAAAAAGTTTACGGAACCTCTTTCCCTGCTCTAGATTCTGAAAAAGCTGCAGAAACCTGAGTGCAGCTCAGGAGAGAAAAAGAAGGCAAAAACTGTGACCTGCGGGTCAGGATTTTTTCAAAAAAATGAAAAGTATCCAAAGCATCTGAAACTGGCGTCATATGATGCCCGAGATCCGAAACGGCAGAAAAAGTTTACGGAACCTGTTTCCCTGCTCTAGATTCTGAACAAGCTGCAGAAACCTGAGTGCAGCTCAGGAGAGAAAAAGAAGACAAAAATTGTGACCCGCGGGTCAGGATTTTTTCAAAAAAATGAAAAGTATCCAAAGCGTCTCAAAATCGCGTCATATACTGCCCGAGATCCGAAAGGGCAGGAAAAGTTTGCGGAACCTGTTTCCCTGCTCTAGATTCTGAACAAGCTGCAGAAACCTGCTTGCAGCTCAGGAGAGAAAAAGAAGGCAAAAACTGTGACCCGCGGGTCAGGATTTTTTCAAAAAAATGAAAAGTATCCAAAGCGTCTCAAACTCGAGTCATATGATGCCCGAGATCCGAAAGGGCAGAAAATGTTTGCGGAACCTGTTTCCCTGCTCTAGATTCTGAACAAGCTGCAGAAACCTGAGTGCAGCTCAGGAGAGAAAAAGAATGCAAAAACTCTGACCCGAAAAACTCTGGTCAGGATTTTTTCAAAAAAATGAAAAGTATCCAAGGCGTCTCAAACTCGCGTCATATGATGCCCGAGATCAGAGAGGGCAGAAAGAATTTGCGGAACCTGTTTCCCTGCTCTAGATTCTGAACAAGCTGCAGAAACCTGAGTGAGCTCAGGAGAGAAAAAGAAGGCAAAAACTGTCTGAAGAAGCTGCAGAAATCTGAGTGCAGCTCAGGAGAGAAAAGGAAGGCAAAAACTGTGACCCGCGGGTCAGGATTTTTTCAAAAAAATGAAAAGTATCCAAAGCGTCTCAAACTCTCGTCATATGATGCCCGAGATCAGAAAGGGCAGAAAGAATTTGCAGAACCTCTTTCCCTGCTCTAGATTCTGAACAAGCTGCAGAAACCTGAGTGCAGCTGAGGAGAGAAAAAGAAGGCAAAAACTGTCTGAAGAAGCTGCAGAAATCTGAGTGCAGCTCAGGAGAGAAAAGGAAGGCAAAAACTGTGACCCGCGGGTCAGGATTTTTTCAAGAAAATGAAAAGTATCCAAAGCATCTGAAACTGGCGTCATATGATGCCCGAGATCCGAAACGGCAGAAAAAGTTTACGGAACCTGTTTCCCTGCTCTAGATTCTGAACAAGCTGCAGAAACCTGCGTGCAGCTCAGGAGAGAAAAAGAAGGCAAAAACTGTGACCCGAAAAACTCTGGTCAGGATTTTTTCAAAAAAATGAAAAGTATCCAAAGCATCTGAAACTGGCGTCATATGATGCCCGAGATCTGAAACGGCAGAAAAAGTTTACGGAACCTGTTTCCCTGCTCTAGATTCTGAACAAGCTGCAGAAACCTGAGTGCAGCTCAGGAGAGAAAAAGAAGACAAAAACTGTGACCCGCGGGTCAGGATTTTTTCAAAAAAATGAAAAGTATCCAAAGCGTCTCAAACTCGCGTCATATGATGCCCGAGATCCGAAAGGGCAGGAAATGTTTGCGGAACCTGTTTCCCTGCTCTAGATTCTGAACAAGCTGCAGAAACCTGCGTGCAGCTCAGGAGAGAAAAAGAAGGCAAAAACTGTGACCCGTGGGTCAGGATTTTTTCAAAAAAATGAAAAGTATCCAAAGCGTCTCAAACTCGCATCATATGATGCATGAGATCCGAAAGGGCAGAAAAAGTTTGTGGAACCTGTTTCCCTGCTCTAGATTCTGAACAAGCTGCAGAAACCTGAGTGCAGCTGAGGAGAGAAAAAGAAGGCAAAAACTGTCTGAAGAAGCTGCAGAAATCTGAGTGCAGCTCAGGAGAGAAAAGGAAGGCAAAAACTGTGACCCGCGGGTCAGGATTTTTTCAAGAAAATGAAAAGTATCCAAAGCATCTGAAACTGGCGTCATATGATGCCCGAGATCCGAAACGGCAGAAAAAGTTTACGGAACCTGTTTCCCTGCTCTAGATTCTGAACAAGCTGCAGAAACCTGCGTGCAGCTCAGGAGAGAAAAAGAAGGCAAAAACTGTGACCCGCGGGTCAGGATTTTTTCAAAAAAAAGAAAAGTATCCAAAGCGTCTCAAACTCGCATCATATGATGCATGAGATCCGAAAGGGCAGAAAAAGTTTGCGGAACCTGTTTCCCTGCTCTAGATTCTGAACAAGCTGCAGAAACCTGAGTGCAGCTCAGGAGAGAAAAAGAAGGCAAAAACTGTGACCCGCGGGTCAGGATATTTTCAAAATAATGAAAAGTATCCAAAGCATCTGAAACTGGCGTCATATGATGCCCGAGATCCGAAACGGCAGAAAAAGTTTACGGAACCTGTTTCCCTGCTCTAGATTCTGAACAAGCTGCAGAAACCTGACTGCAGCTCAGGAGAGAAAAAGAAGACAAAAACTGTGACCCGCGGGTCAGGATTTTTTCAAAAAAATGAAAAGTATCCAAAGCATCTGAAACTGGCGTCATATGATGCCCGAGATCCGAAACGGCAGAAAAAGTTTACGGAACCTGTTTCCCTGCTCTAGATTCTGAACAAGCTGCAGAAACCTGCGTGCAGCTCAGGAGAGAAAAAGAAGGCAAAAACTGTGACCCGCGGGTCAGGATTTTTTCAAAAAAATGAAAAGTATCCAAAGCGTCTCAAACTCTCGTCATATGATGCCCGAGATCAGAAAGGGCAGAAAGAATTTGCAGAACCTCTTTCCCTGCTCTAGATTCTGAACAAGCTGCAGAAACCTGAGTGCAGCTCAGGAGAGAAAAAGAAGGCAAAAACTGTGACCCGCGGGTCAGGATTTTTTCAAAAAAATGAAAAGTATCCAAAGCGTCTCAAACTCGCGTCATATGATGCCCGAGATCCGAAAGGGCAGAAAAAGTTTGCGGAACATGTTTACCTACTCTAGATTCTGAACAAGCTGCAGAAACCTGAGTGCAGCTCAGGAGAGAAAAAGAATGCAAAAACTCTGACCCGAAAAACTCTGGTCAGGATTTTTTCAAAAAAATGAAAAGTATCCAAAGCATCTGAAACTGGCGTCATATGATGCCCGAGATCTGAAACGGCAGAAAAAGTTTACGGAACCTGTTTCCCTGCTCTAGATTCTGAACAAGCTGCAGAAACCTGAGTGCAGCTCAGGAGAGAAAAAGAAGACAAAAACTGTGACCCGCGGGTCAGGATTTTTTCAAAAAAATGAAAAGTATCCAAAGCGTCTCAAACTCGCGTCATATGATGCCCGAGATCCGAAAGGGCAGGAAATGTTTGCGGAACCTGTTTCCCTGCTCTAGATTCTGAACAAGCTGCAGAAACCTGCGTGCAGCTCAGGAGAGAAAAAGAAGGCAAAAACTGTGACCCGCGGGTCAGGATTTTTTCAAAAAAATGAAAAGTATCCAAAGCGTCTCAAACTCGCATCATATGATGCATGAGATCCGAAAGGGCAGAAAAAGTTTGTGGAACCTGTTTCCCTGCTCTAGATTCTGAACAAGCTGCAGAAACCTGAGTGCAGCTGAGGAGAGAAAAAGAAGGCAAAAACTGTCTGAAGAAGCTGCAGAAATCTGAGTGCAGCTCAGGAGAGAAAAGGAAGGCAAAAACTGTGACCCGCGGGTCAGGATTTTTTCAAGAAAATGAAAAGTATCCAAAGCATCTGAAACTGGCGTCATATGATGCCCGAGATCCGAAACGGCAGAAAAAGTTTACGGAACCTGTTTCCCTGCTCTAGATTCTGAACAAGCTGCAGAAACCTGCGTGCAGCTCAGGAGAGAAAAAGAAGGCAAAAACTGTGACCCGCGGGTCAGGATTTTTTCAAAAAAATGAAAAGTATCCAAAGCGTCTCAAACTCGCATCATATGATGCATGAGATCCGAAAGGGCAGAAAAAAATTGCGGAACCTGTTTCCCTGCTCTAGATTCTGAACTAGCAGCAGAAACCTGAGTGCAGCTCAGGAGAGAAAAAGAAGGCAAAAACTGTCTGAAGAAGCTGCAGAAATCTGAGTGCAGCTCAGAAGAGAAAAGGAAGGCAAAAACTGTGACCCGCGGGTCAGGATATTTTCAAAATAATGAAAAGTATCCAAAGCATCTGAAACTGGTGTCATATGATGCCCGAGATCCGAAACGGCAGAAAAAGTTTACGGAACCTCTTTCCCTGCTCTAGATTCTGAAAAAGCTGCAGAAACCTGAGTGCAGCTCAGGAGAGAAAAAGAAGGCAAAAACTGTGACCTGCGGGTCAGGATTTTTTCAAAAAAATGAAAAGTATCCAAAGCATCTGAAACTGGCGTCATATGATGCCCGAGATCCGAAACGGCAGAAAAAGTTTACGGAACCTGTTTCCCTGCTCTAGATTCTGAACAAGCTGCAGAAACCTGCTTGCAGCTCAGGAGAGAAAAAGAAGGCAAAAACTGTGACCCGCGGGTCAGGATTTTTTCAAAAAAATGAAAAGTATCCAAAGCGTCTCAAACTCGCGTCATATGATGCCCGAGATCCGAAAGGGCAGAAAATGTTTGCGGAACCTGTTTCCCTGCTCTAGATTCTGAACAAGCTGCAGAAACCTGAGTGCAGCTCAGGAGAGAAAAAGAATGCAAAAACTCTGACCCGAAAAACTCTGGTCAGGATTTTTTCAAAAAAATGAAAAGTATCCAAGGCGTCTCAAACTCGCGTCATATGATGCCCGAGATCAGAGAGGGCAGAAAGAATTTGCGGAACCTGTTTCCCTGCTCTAGATTCTGAACAAGCTGCAGAAACCTGAGTGAGCTCAGGAGAGAAAAAGAAGGCAAAAACTGTCTGAAGAAGCTGCAGAAATCTGAGTGCAGCTCAGGAGAGAAAAGGAAGGCAAAAACTGTGACCCGCGGGTCAGGATTTTTTCAAAAAAATGAAAAGTATCCAAAGCGTCTCAAACTCTCGTCATATGATGCCCGAGATCAGAAAGGGCAGAAAGAATTTGCAGAACCTCTTTCCCTGCTCTAGATTCTGAACAAGCTGCAGAAACCTGAGTGCAGCTGAGGAGAGAAAAAGAAGGCAAAAACTGTCTGAAGAAGCTGCAGAAATCTGAGTGCAGCTCAGGAGAGAAAAGGAAGGCAAAAACTGTGACCCGCGGGTCAGGATTTTTTCAAGAAAATGAAAAGTATCCAAAGCATCTGAAACTGGCGTCATATGATGCCCGAGATCCGAAACGGCAGAAAAAGTTTACGGAACCTGTTTCCCTGCTCTAGATTCTGAACAAGCTGCAGAAACCTGCGTGCAGCTCAGGAGAGAAAAAGAAGGCAAAAACTGTGACCCGAAAAACTCTGGTCAGGATTTTTTCAAAAAAATGAAAAGTATCCAAAGCATCTGAAACTGGCGTCATATGATGCCCGAGATCTGAAACGGCAGAAAAAGTTTACGGAACCTGTTTCCCTGCTCTAGATTCTGAACAAGCTGCAGAAACCTGAGTGCAGCTCAGGAGAGAAAAAGAAGACAAAAACTGTGACCCGCGGGTCAGGATTTTTTCAAAAAAATGAAAAGTATCCAAAGCGTCTCAAACTCGCGTCATATGATGCCCGAGATCCGAAAGGGCAGGAAATGTTTGCGGAACCTGTTTCCCTGCTCTAGATTCTGAACAAGCTGCAGAAACCTGCGTGCAGCTCAGGAGAGAAAAAGAAGGCAAAAACTGTGACCCGCGGGTCAGGATTTTTTCAAAAAAATGAAAAGTATCCAAAGCGTCTCAAACTCGCATCATATGATGCATGAGATCCGAAAGGGCAGAAAAAGTTTGTGGAACCTGTTTCCCTGCTCTAGATTCTGAACAAGCTGCAGAAACCTGAGTGCAGCTGAGGAGAGAAAAAGAAGGCAAAAACTGTCTGAAGAAGCTGCAGAAATCTGAGTGCAGCTCAGGAGAGAAAAGGAAGGCAAAAACTGTGACCCGCGGGTCAGGATTTTTTCAAGAAAATGAAAAGTATCCAAAGCATCTGAAACTGGCGTCATATGATGCCCGAGATCCGAAACGGCAGAAAAAGTTTACGGAACCTGTTTCCCTGCTCTAGATTCTGAACAAGCTGCAGAAACCTGCGTGCAGCTCAGGAGAGAAAAAGAAGGCAAAAACTGTGACCCGCGGGTCAGGATTTTTTCAAAAAAAAGAAAAGTATCCAAAGCGTCTCAAACTCGCATCATATGATGCATGAGATCCGAAAGGGCAGAAAAAGTTTGCGGAACCTGTTTCCCTGCTCTAGATTCTGAACAAGCTGCAGAAACCTGAGTGCAGCTCAGGAGAGAAAAAGAAGGCAAAAACTGTGACCCGCGGGTCAGGATATTTTCAAAATAATGAAAAGTATCCAAAGCATCTGAAACTGGTGTCATATGATGCCCGAGATCCGAAACGGCAGAAAAAGTTTACGGAACCTGTTTCCCTGCTCTAGATTCTGAAAAAGCTGCAGAAACCTGAGTGCAGCTCAGGAGAGAAAAAGAAGACAAAAACTGTGACCTGCGGGTCAGGATTTTTTCAAAAAAATGAAAAGTATCCAAAGCATCTGAAACTGGCGTCATATGATGCCCGAGATCCGAAACGGCAGAAAAAGTTTACGGAACCTGTTTCCCTGCTCTAGATTCTGAACAAGCTGCAGAAACCTGACTGCAGCTCAGGAGAGAAAAAGAAGGCAAAAACTGTGACCCGCGGGTCAGGATTTTTTCAAAAAAATGAAAAGTATCCAAAGCGTCTCAAACTCTCGTCATATGATGCCCGAGATCAGAAAGGGCAGAAAGAATTTGCAGAACCTCTTTCCCTGCTCTAGATTCTGAACAAGCTGCAGAAACCTGAGTGCAGCTGAGGAGAGAAAAAGAAGGCAAAAACTGTCTGAAGAAGCTGCAGAAATCTGAGTGCAGCTCAGGAGAGAAAAGGAAGGCAAAAACTGTGACCCGCGGGTCAGGATTTTTTCAAGAAAATGAAAAGTATCCAAAGCATCTGAAACTGGCGTCATATGATGCCCGAGATCCGAAACGGCAGAAAAAGTTTACGGAACCTGTTTCCCTGCTCTAGATTCTGAACAAGCTGCAGAAACCTGCGTGCAGCTCAGGAGAGAAAAAGAAGGCAAAAACTGTGACCCGAAAAACTCTGGTCAGGATTTTTTCAAAAAAATGAAAAGTATCCAAAGCATCTGAAACTGGCGTCATATGATGCCCGAGATCTGAAACGGCAGAAAAAGTTTACGGAACCTGTTTCCCTGCTCTAGATTCTGAACAAGCTGCAGAAACCTGAGTGCAGCTCAGGAGAGAAAAAGAAGACAAAAACTGTGACCCGCGGGTCAGGATTTTTTCAAAAAAATGAAAAGTATCCAAAGCGTCTCAAACTCGCGTCATATGATGCCCGAGATCCGAAAGGGCAGGAAATGTTTGCGGAACCTGTTTCCCTGCTCTAGATTCTGAACAAGCTGCAGAAACCTGCGTGCAGCTCAGGAGAGAAAAAGAAGGCAAAAACTGTGACCCGCGGGTCAGGATTTTTTCAAAAAAATGAAAAGTATCCAAAGCGTCTCAAACTCGCATCATATGATGCATGAGATCCGAAAGGGCAGAAAAAGTTTGTGGAACCTGTTTCCCTGCTCTAGATTCTGAACAAGCTGCAGAAACCTGAGTGCAGCTGAGGAGAGAAAAAGAAGGCAAAAACTGTCTGAAGAAGCTGCAGAAATCTGAGTGCAGCTCAGGAGAGAAAAGGAAGGCAAAAACTGTGACCCGCGGGTCAGGATTTTTTCAAGAAAATGAAAAGTATCCAAAGCATCTGAAACTGGCGTCATATGATGCCCGAGATCCGAAACGGCAGAAAAAGTTTACGGAACCTGTTTCCCTGCTCTAGATTCTGAACAAGCTGCAGAAACCTGCGTGCAGCTCAGGAGAGAAAAAGAAGGCAAAAACTGTGACCCGCGGGTCAGGATTTTTTCAAAAAAAAGAAAAGTATCCAAAGCGTCTCAAACTCGCATCATATGATGCATGAGATCCGAAAGGGCAGAAAAAGTTTGCGGAACCTGTTTCCCTGCTCTAGATTCTGAACAAGCTGCAGAAACCTGAGTGCAGCTCAGGAGAGAAAAAGAAGGCAAAAACTGTGACCCGCGGGTCAGGATATTTTCAAAATAATGAAAAGTATCCAAAGCATCTGAAACTGGTGTCATATGATGCCCGAGATCCGAAACGGCAGAAAAAGTTTACGGAACCTGTTTCCCTGCTCTAGATTCTGAAAAAGCTGCAGAAACCTGAGTGCAGCTCAGGAGAGAAAAAGAAGACAAAAACTGTGACCTGCGGGTCAGGATTTTTTCAAAAAAATGAAAAGTATCCAAAGCATCTGAAACTGGCGTCATATGATGCCCGAGATCCGAAACGGCAGAAAAAGTTTACGGAACCTGTTTCCCTGCTCTAGATTCTGAACAAGCTGCAGAAACCTGACTGCAGCTCAGGAGAGAAAAAGAAGGCAAAAACTGTGACCCGCGGGTCAGGATTTTTTCAAAAAAATGAAAAGTATCCAAAGCATCTCAAACTCGCGTCATATGATGCCCGAGATCCGAAAGGGCAGAAAAAGTTTGCGGAACATGTTTACCTACTCTAGATTCTGAACAAGCTGCAGAAACCTGAGTGCAGCTCAGGAGAGAAAAAGAATGCAAAAACTCTGACCCGAAAAACTCTGGTCAGGATTTTTTCAAAAAAATGAAAAGTATCCAAAGCATCTGAAACTGGCGTCATATGATGCCCGAGATCTGAAACGGCAGAAAAAGTTTACGGAACCTGTTTCCCTGCTCTAGATTCTGAACAAGCTGCAGAAACCTGAGTGCAGCTCAGGAGAGAAAAAGAAGACAAAAACTGTGACCCGCGGGTCAGGATTTTTTCAAAAAAATGAAAAGTATCCAAAGCGTCTCAAACTCGCGTCATATGATGCCCGAGATCCGAAAGGGCAGGAAATGTTTGCGGAACCTGTTTCCCTGCTCTAGATTCTGAACAAGCTGCAGAAACCTGCGTGCAGCTCAGGAGAGAAAAAGAAGGCAAAAACTGTGACCCGCGGGTCAGGATTTTTTCAAAAAAATGAAAAGTATCCAAAGCGTCTCAAACTCGCATCATATGATGCATGAGATCCGAAAGGGCAGAAAAAGTTTGTGGAACCTGTTTCCCTGCTCTAGATTCTGAACAAGCTGCAGAAACCTGAGTGCAGCTGAGGAGAGAAAAAGAAGGCAAAAACTGTCTGAAGAAGCTGCAGAAATCTGAGTGCAGCTCAGGAGAGAAAAGGAAGGCAAAAACTGTGACCCGCGGGTCAGGATTTTTTCAAGAAAATGAAAAGTATCCAAAGCATCTGAAACTGGCGTCATATGATGCCCGAGATCCGAAACGGCAGAAAAAGTTTACGGAACCTGTTTCCCTGCTCTAGATTCTGAACAAGCTGCAGAAACCTGCGTGCAGCTCAGGAGAGAAAAAGAAGGCAAAAACTGTGACCCGCGGGTCAGGATT
The DNA here is from genome assembly GCF_030035675.1 of Rhineura floridana. Classification (NCBI taxonomy): domain Eukaryota; kingdom Metazoa; phylum Chordata; class Lepidosauria; order Squamata; family Rhineuridae; genus Rhineura; species Rhineura floridana. The sequence continues at coordinate 20,656,273 of NC_084488.1, read as the reverse complement.
TTTTCAAAAAAAAGAAAAGTATCCAAAGCGTCTCAAACTCGCATCATATGATGCATGAGATCCGAAAGGGCAGAAAAAGTTTGCGGAACCTGTTTCCCTGCTCTAGATTCTGAACAAGCTGCAGAAACCTGAGTGCAGCTCAGGAGAGAAAAAGAAGACAAAAACTGTGACCCGCGGGTCAGGATTTTCTCAAAAAAATGAAAAGTATCCAAAGCGTCTCAAACTCACGTCATATGATGCCCGAGATCCGAAAGGGCAGAAAGAATTTGCGGAACCTGTTTCCCTGCTCTAGATTCTGAACAAGCTGCAGAAACCTGAGTGCAGCTCAGGAGAGAAAAAGAATGCAAAAACTCTGACCTGAAAAACTCTGGTCAGGATTTTTTCAAAAAAATGAAAAGTATCCAAGGCATCTCAAACTCGCGTCATATGATGCCCGAGATCAGAGAGGGCAGAAAGAATTTGCGGAACCTGTTTCCCTGCTCTAGATTCTGAACAAGCTGCAGAAACCTGAGTGCAGCTCAGGAGAGAAAAAGAAGGCAAAAACTGTCTGAAGAAGCTGCAGAAATCTGAGTGCAGCTCAGGAGAGAAAAGGAAGGCAAAAACTGTGACCCGCGGGTCAGGATTTTTTCAAAAAAATGAAAAGTATCCAAAGCATCTCAAACTCTCGTCATATGATGCCCGAGATCAGAAAGGGCAGAAAGAATTTGCGGAACCTGTTTCCCTGCTCTAGATTCTGAACAAGCTGCAGAAACCTGAGTGCAGCTCAGGAGAGAAAAAGAAGGCAAAAACTGTGACCCGCGGGTCAGGATTTTTTCAAAAAAATGAAAAGTATCCAAAGCGTCTCAAACTCGCGTCATATGATGCCCGAGATCCGAAAGGGCAGAAAAAGTTTGCGGAACCTGTTTACCTACTCTAGATCTTGAACAAGCTGCAGAAACCTGAGTGCAGCTCAGGAGAGAAAAAGAAGGCAAAAACTCTGACCCGAAAAACTCTGGTCAGGATTTTTTCAAAAAAATGAAAAGTATCCAAAGCATCTGAAACTGGCGTCATATGATGCCCGAGATCCGAAACGGCAGAAAAAGTTAACGGAACCTGTTTCCCTGCTCTAGATTCTGAACAAGCTGCGGAAACGTGAGTGCAGCTCAGGAGAGAAAAAGAAGGCAAAAACTGTGACCCGTGGGTCAGGATTTTTTCAAAAAAATGAAAAGTATCCAAAGCGTCTCAAACTCGCGTCATATGATGCCCGAGATCCGAAAGGGCAGAAAAAAATTGTGGAACCTGTTTCCCTGCTCTAGATTCTGAACTAGCAGCAGAAACCTGAGTGCAGCTCAGGAGAGAAAAAGAAGGCAAAAACTGTCTGAAGAAGCTGCAGAAACCTGAGTGCAGCTCAGGAGAGAAAAAGGAGGCAAAAACTGTGACCCGCGGGTCAGGATTTTTTCAAAAAAATGAAAAGTATCCAAAGCGTCTCAAACTCGCGTCATATGATGCCCGAGATCTGAAACGGCAGAAAAAGTTTACGGAACCTGTTTACCTACTCTAGATCCTGAACAAGCTGCAGAAACCTGAGTGCAGCTCAGGAGAGAAAAAGAAGACAAAAACTGTCTGAAGAAGCTGCAGAAATCTGAGTGCAGCTCAGAAGAGAAAAGGAAGGCAAAAACTGTGACCCGCGGGTCAGGATTTTTTCAAAATAATGAAAAGTATCCAAAGCATCTGAAACTGGTGTCATATGATGCCCGAGATCCGAAACGGTAGAAAAAGTTTACGGAACCTGTTTCCCTGCTCTAGATTCTGAACAAGCTGCAGAAACCTGAGTGCAGCTCAGGAGAGAAAAAGAAGGCAAAAACTGTGACCCGAAAAACTCTGGTCAGGATTTTTTCAAAAAAATGAAAAGTATCCAAGGCGTCTCAAACTCGCGTCATATGATGCCCGAGATCAGAGAGGGCAGAAAGAATTTGCGGAACCTGTTTCCCTGCTCTAGATTCTGAACAAGCTGCAGAAACCTGAGTGAGCTCAGGAGAGAAAAAGAAGGCAAAAACTGTCTGAAGAAGCTGCAGAAATCTGAGTGCAGCTCAGGAGAGAAAAGGAAGGCAAAAACTGTGACCCGCGGGTCAGGATTTTTTCAAAAAAATGAAAAGTATCTAAAGCGTCTCAAACTCTCGTCATATGATGCCCGAGATCAGAAAGGGCAGAAAGAATTTGCAGAACCTCTTTCCCTGCTCTAGATTCTGAACAAGCTGCAGAAACCTGAGTGCAGCTCAGGAGAGAAAAAGAAGGCAAAAACTGTGACCCGCGGGTCAGGATTTTTTCAAAAAAATGAAAAGTATCCAAAGTGTCTCAAACTCGCATCATATGATGCATGAGATCCGAAAGGGCAGAAAAAGTTTGCGGAACCTGTTTCCCTGCTCTAGATTCTGAACAAGCTGCAGAAACCTGAGTGCAGCTGAGGAGTGAAAAAGAAGGCAAAAACTGTCTGAAGAAGCTGCAGAAATCTGAGTGCAGCTCAGGAGAGAAAAGGAAGGCAAAAACTGTGACCCGCGGGTCAGGATTTTTTCAAGAAAATGAAAAGTATCCAAAGCATCTGAAACTGGCGTCATATGATGCCCGAGATCCGAAACGGCAGAAAAAGTTTACGGAACCTGTTTCCCTGCTCTAGATTCTGAACAAGCTGCAGAAACCTGAGTGCAGCTCAGGAGAGAAAAAGAAGGCAAAAACTGTGACCCGCGGGTCAGGATTTTTTCAAAAAAATGAAAAGTATCCAAAGCGTCTCAAACTCTCGTCATATGATGCCCGAGATCAGAAAGGGCAGAAAGAATTTGCAGAACCTCTTTCCCTGCTCTAGATTCTGAACAAGCTGCAGAAACCTGAGTGCAGCTCAGGAGAGAAAAAGAAGGCAAAAACTGTGACCCGCGGGTCAGGATTTTTTCAAAAAAATGAAAAGTATCCAAAGCGTCTCAAACTCGCATCATATGATGCATGAGATCCGAAAGGGCAGAAAAAGTTTGCGGAACCTGTTTCCCTGCTCTAGATTCTGAACAAGATGCAGAAACCTGAGTGCAGCTGAGGAGAGAAAAAGAAGGCAAAAACTGTCTGAAGAAGCTGCAGAAATCTGAGTGCAGCTCAGGAGAGAAAAGGAAGGCAAAAACTGTGACCCGCGGGTCAGGATTTTTTCAAGAAAATGAAAAGTATCCAAAGCATCTGAAACTGGCGTCATATGATGCCCGAGATCCGAAACGGCAGAAAAAGTTTACGGAACCTGTTTCCCTGCTCTAGATTCTGAACAAGCTGCAGAAACCTGCGTGCAGCTCAGGAGAGAAAAAGAAGGCAAAAACTGTGACCCGCGGGTCAGGATTTTTTCAAAAAAATGAAAAGTATCCAAAGCGTCTCAAACTCGCATCATATGATGCATGAGATCCGAAAGGGCAGAAAAAGTTTGCGGAACCTGTTTCCCTGCTCTAGATTCTGAACAAGCTGCAGAAACCTGAGTGCAGCTCAGGAGAGAAAAAGAATGCAAAAACTCTGACCCGAAAAACTCTGGTCAGGATTTTTTCAAAAAAATGAAAAGTATCCAAAGCGTCTCAAACTCTCGTCATATGATGCCCGAGATCAGAAAGGGCAGAAAGAATTTGCAGAACCTCTTTCCCTGCTCTAGATTCTGAACAAGCTGCAGAAACCTGAGTGCAGCTCAGGAGAGAAAAAGAAGGCAAAAACTGTGACCCGCGGGTCAGGATTTTTTCAAAAAAATGAAAAGTATCCAAAGCGTCTCAAACTCGCATCATATGATGCATGAGATCCGAAAGGGCAGAAAAAGTTTGCGGAACCTGTTTCCCTGCTCTAGATTCTGAACAAGATGCAGAAACCTGAGTGCAGCTGAGGAGAGAAAAAGAAGGCAAAAACTGTCTGAAGAAGCTGCAGAAATCTGAGTGCAGCTCAGGAGAGAAAAGGAAGGCAAAAACTGTGACCCGCGGGTCAGGATTTTTTCAAGAAAATGAAAAGTATCCAAAGCATCTGAAACTGGCGTCATATGATGCCCGAGATCCGAAACGGCAGAAAAAGTTTACGGAACCTGTTTCCCTGCTCTAGATTCTGAACAAGCTGCAGAAACCTGCGTGCAGCTCAGGAGAGAAAAAGAAGGCAAAAACTGTGACCCGCGGGTCAGGATTTTTTCAAAAAAATGAAAAGTATCCAAAGCGTCTCAAACTCGCATCATATGATGCATGAGATCCGAAAGGGCAGAAAAAGTTTGCGGAACCTGTTTCCCTGCTCTAGATTCTGAACAAGCTGCAGAAACCTGAGTGCAGCTCAGGAGAGAAAAAGAATGCAAAAACTCTGACCCGAAAAACTCTGGTCAGGATTTTTTCAAAAAAATGAAAAGTATCCAAAGCGTCTCAAACTCCCGTCATATGATGCCCGAGATCAGAGAGGGCAGAAAGAATTTGCGGAACCTGTTTCCCTGCTCTAGATTCTGAACAAGCTGCAGAAACCTGAGTGCAGCTCAGGAGAGAAAAAGAAGGCAAAAACTGTCTGAAGAAGCTGCAGAAATCTGAGTGCAGCTCAGGAGAGAAAAGGAAGGCAAAAACTGTGACCCGCGGGTCAGGATTTTTTCAAAAAAATGAAAAGTATCCAAAGCGTCTCAAACTCTCGTCATATGATGCCCGAGATCAGAAAGGGCAGAAAGAATTTGCGGAACCTCTTAACCTGCTCTAGATTCTGAACAAGCTGCAGAAACCTGAGTGCAGCTCAGGAGAGAAAAAGAAGGCAAAAACTGTGACCCGCGGGTCAGGATTTTTTCAAAAAAATGAAAAGTATCCAAAGCGTCTCAAACTCGCGTCATATGATGCCCGAGATCCGAAAGGGCAGAAAAAGTTTGCGGAACCTGTTTACCTACTCTAGATCCTGAACAAGCTGCAGAAACCTGAGTGCAGCTCAGGAGAGAAAAAGAATGCAAAAACTCTGACCCGAAAAACTCTGGTCAGGATTTTTTCAAAAAAATGAAAAGTATCCAAAGCATCTGAAACTGGCGTCATATCATGCCCGAGATCCGAAACGGCAGAAAAAGTTTACGGAACCTGTTTCCCTGCTCTAGATTCTGAACAAGCTGCAGAAACCTGAGTGCAGCTCAGGAGAGAAAAAGAAGACAAAAACTGTGACCCGCGGGTCAGGATTTTTTCAAAAAAATGAAAAGTATCCAAAGCGTCTCAAACTCGCATCATATGATGCATGAGATCCGAAAGGGCAGAAAAAGTTTGCGGAACCTGTTTCCCTGCTCTAGATTCTGAACAAGCTGCAGAAACCTGAGTGCAGCTGAGGAGAGAAAAAGAAGGCAAAAACTGTCTGAAGAAGCTGCAGAAATCTGAGTGCAGCTCAGGAGAGAAAAGGAAGGGAAAAACTGTGACCCGCGGGTCAGGATTTTTTCAAAATAATGAAAAGTATCCAAAGCATCTGAAACTGGTGTCATATGATGCCCGAGATCCGAAACGGCAGAAAAAGTTTACGGAACCTGTTTCCCTGCTCTAGATTCTGAACAAGCTGCAGAAACCTGAGTGCAGCTCAGGAGAGAAAAAGAAGACAAAAACTGTGACCCGCGGGTCAGGATTTTTTCAAAAAAATGAAAAGTATCCAAAGCGTCTCAAACTCGCGTCATATGATGCCCGAGATCCGAAAGGGCAGGAAAAGTTTGCAGAACCGCTTTCCCTGCTCTAGATTCTGAACAAGCTGCAGAAAACTGAGTGCAGCTCAGGAGAGAAAAAGAAGGCAAAAACTGTGACCCGCGGGTCAGGATTTTTTCAAAAAAATGAAAAGTATCCAAAGCATCTGAAACTGGCGTCATATGATGCCCGAGATCCGAAACGGCAGAAAAAGTTTACGGAACCTGTTTCCCTGCTCTAGATTCTGAACAAGCTGCAGAAAACTGCGTGCAGCTCAGGAGAGAAAAAGAAGGCAAAAACTGTGACCCGCGGGTCAGGATTTTTTCAAAAAAATGAAAAGTATCCACAGCGTCTCAAACTCACGTCATATGATGCCCGAGATCCGAAAGGGCAGAAAAAGTTTGCGGAACCTGTTTCCCTGCTCTAGATTCTGAACAAGCTGCAGAAACCTGAGTGCAGCTCAGGAGAGAAAAAGAAGGCAAAAACTGTGACCCGCGGGTCAGGATTTTTTCAAAAAAATGAAAAGTATCCAAAGCGTCTCAAACTCACGTCATATGATGCCCGAGATCCGAAAGGGCAGAAAAAGTTTGCGGAACCTGTTTCCCTGCTCTAGATTCTGAACAAGCTGCAGAAACCTGAGTGCAGCTCAGGAGAGAAAAAGAATGCAAAAACTCTGACCCGAAAAACTCTGGTCAGGATTTTTTCAAAAAAATGAAAAGTATCCAAAGCGTCTCAAACTCGCGTCATATGATGCCCGAGATCAGAGAGGGCAGAAAGAATTTGCGGAACCTGTTTCCCTGCTCTAGATTCTGAACAAGCTGCAGAAACCTGAGTGCAGCTCAGGAGAGAAAAAGAAGGCAAAAACTGTCTGAAGAAGCTGCAGAAATCTGAGTGCAGCTCAGGAGAGAAAAAGAAGGCAAAAACTGTGACCCGCGGGTCAGGATTTTTTCAAAAAAATGAAAAGTATCCAAAGCGTCTCAAACTCGCGTCATATGATGCCCGAGATCCGAAAGGGCAGAAAAAGTTTGCGGAACCTGTTTACCTACTCTAGATCCTGAACAAGCTGCAGAAACCTGAGTGCAGCTCAGGAGAGAAAAAGAATGCAAAAACTCTGACCCGAAAAACTCTGGTCAGGATTTTTTCAAAAAAATGAAAAGTATCCAAAGCATCTGAAACTGGCGTCATATGATGCCCGAGATCCGAAACGGCAGAAAAAGTTTACGGAACCTGTTTCCCTGCTCTAGATTCTGAACAAGCTGCAGAAACCTGAGTGCAGCTCAGGAGAGAAAAAGAAGACAAAAACTGTGACCCGCGGGTCAGGATTTTTTCAAAAAAATGAAAAGTATCCAAAGCGTCTCAAACTCGCGTCATATGATGCCCGAGATCCGAAAGGGCAGGAAAAGTTTGCGGAACCTGTTTCCCTGCTCTAGATTCTGAACAAGCTGCAGAAACCTGAGTGCAGCTGAGGAGAGAAAAAGAAGGCAAAAACTGTCTGAAGAAGCTGCAGAAATCTGAGTGCAGCTCAGGAGAGAAAAGGAAGGCAAAAACTGTGACCCGCGGGTCAGGATTTTTTCAAAATAATGAAAAGTATCCAAAGCATCTGAAACTGGTGTCATATGATGCCCGAGATCAGAAAGGGCAGAAAGAATTTGCGGAACCTCTTTCCCTGCTCTAGATTCTGAACAAGCTGCAGAAACCTGAGTGCAGCTCAGGAGAGAAAAAGAAGGCAAAAACTGTGACCCGCGGGTCAGGATTTTTTCAAAAAAATGAAAAGTATCCAAAGCGTCTCAAACTCGCGTCATATGATGCCCGAGATCCGAAAGGGCAGAAAAAGTTTGCGGAACCTGTTTACCTACTCTAGATCCTGAACAAGCTGCAGAAACCTGAGTGCAGCTCAGGAGAGAAAAAGAATGCAAAAACTCTGACCCGAAAAACTCTGGTCAGGATTTTTTCAAAAAAATGAAAAGTATCCAAAGCATCTGAAACTGGCGTCATATGATGCCCGAGATCCGAAACGGCAGAAAAAGTTTACGGAACCTGTTTCCCTGCTCTAGATTCTGAACAAGCTGCAGAAACCTGAGTGCAGCTCAGGAGAGAAAAAGAAGACAAAAACTGTGACCCGCGGGTCAGGATTTTTTCAAAAAAATGAAAAGTATCCAAAGCGTCTCAAACTCGCGTCATATGATGCCCGAGATCCGAAAGGGCAGGAAAAGTTTGCGGAACCTGTTTCCCTGCTCTAGATTCTGAACAAGCTGCAGAAACCTGAGTGCAGCTGAGGAGAGAAAAAGAAGGCAAAAACTGTCTGAAGAAGCTGCAGAAATCTGAGTGCAGCTCAGGAGAGAAAAGGAAGGCAAAAACTGTGACCCGCGGGTCAGGATTTTTTCAAAATAATGAAAAGTATCCAAAGCATCTGAAACTGGTGTCATATGATGCCCGAGATCCGAAACGGCAGAAAAAGTTTACGGAACCTGTTTCCCTGCTCTAGATTCTGAACAAGCTGCAGAAACCTGAGTGCAGCTCAGGAGAGAAAAAGAAGACAAAAACTGTGACCCGCGGGTCAGGATTTTTTCAAAAAAATGAAAAGTATCCAAAGCGTCTCAAATTCGCGTCATATGATGCCCGAGATCCAAAAGGGCAGGAAAAGTTTGCGGAACCTCTTTCCCTGCTCTAGATTCTGAACAAGCTGCAGAAACCTGAGTGCAGCTCAGGAGAGAAAAAGAAGGCAAAAACTGTGACCCGCGGGTCAGGATTTTTTCAAAAAAATGAAAAGTATCCAAAGCATCTGAAACTGGCGTCATATGATGCCCGAGATCCGAAACGGCAGAAAAAGTTTACGGAACCTGTTTCCCTGCTCTAGATTCTGAACAAGCTGCAGAAACCTGCGTGCAGCTCAGGAGAGAAAAAGAAGGCAAAAACTGTGACCCGAGGGTCAGGATTTTTTCAAAAAAATGAAAAGTATCCAAAGCGTCTCAAACTCGCGTCATATGATGCCCGAGATCAGAAAGGGCAGAAAGAATTTGCGGAACCTCTTTCCCTGCTCTAGATTCTGAACAAGCTGCAGAAACCTGAGTGCAGCTCAGGAGAGAAAAAGAAGGCAAAAACTGTGACCCGCGGGTCAGGATTTTTTCAAAAAAATGAAAAGTATCCAAAGCGTCTCAAACTCGCGTCATATGATGCCCGAGATCCGAAAGGGCAGAAAAAGTTTGCGGAACCTGTTTACCTACTCTAGATCCTGAACAAGCTGCAGAAACCTGAGTGCAGCTCAGGAGAGAAAAAGAATGCAAAAACTCTGACCCGAAAAACTCTGGTACGGATTTTTTCAAAAAAATGAAAAGTATCCAAAGCATCTGAAACTGGCGTCATATGATGCCCGAGATCCGAAACGGCAGAAAAAGTTTACGGAACCTGTTTCCCTGCTCTAGATTCTGAACAAGCTGCAGAAACCTGAGTGCAGCTCAGGAGAGAAAAAGAAGACAAAAACTGTGACCCGCGGGTCAGGATTTTTTCAAAAAAATGAAAAGTATCCAAAGCGTCTCAAACTCGCGTCATATGATGCCCGAGATCCGAAAGGGCAGGAAAAGTTTGCGGAACCTGTTTCCCTGCTCTAGTTTCTGAACAAGCTGCAGAAACCTGCGTGCAGCTCAGGAGAGAAAAAGAAGGCAAAAACTGTGACCCGCGGGTCAGGATTTTTTCAAAAAAATGAAAAGTATCCAAAGCGTCTCAAACTCGCATCATATGATGCATGAGATCCGAAAGGGCAGAAAAAGTTTGCGGAACCTGTTTCCCTGCTCTAGATTCTGAACAAGCTGCAGAAACCTGAGTGCAGCTGAGGAGAGAAAAAGAAGGCAAAAACTGTCTGAAGAAGCTGCAGAAATCTGAGTGCAGCTCAGGAGAGAAAAGGAAGGGAAAAACTGTGACCCGCAGGTCAGGATTTTTTCAAAATAATGAAAAGTATCCAAAGCATCTGAAACTGGTGTCATATGATGCCCGAGATCCGAAACGGCAGAAAAAGTTTACGGAACCTGTTTCCCTGCTCTAGATTCTGAACAAGCTGCAGAAACCTGAGTGCAGCTCAGGAGAGAAAAAGAAGACAAAAACTGTGACCCGCGGGTCAGGATTTTTTCAAAAAAATGAAAAGTATCCAAAGCGTCTCAAATTCGCGTCATATGATGCCCGAGATCCGAAAGGGCAGGAAAAGTTTGCAGAACCTCTTTCCCTGCTCTAGATTCTGAACAAGCTGCAGAAACCTGAGTGCAGCTCAGGAGAGAAAAAGAATGCAAAAACTCTGACCCGAAAAACTCTGGTCAGGATTTTTTCAAAAAAATGAAAAGTATCCAAGGCGTCTCAAACTCGCGTCATATGATGCCCGAGATCAGAAAGGGCAGAAAGAATTTGCGGAACCTCTTTCCCTGCTCTAGATTCTGAACAAGCTGCAGAAACCTGAGTGCAGCTCAGGAGAGAAAAAGAAGGCAAAAACTGTGACCCGCGGGTCAGGATTTTTTCAAAAAAATGAAAAGTATCCAAAGCGTCTCAAACTCGCGTCATATGATGCCCGAGATCCGAAAGGGCAGAAAAAGTTTGCGGAACCTGTTTACCTACTCTAGATCCTGAACAAGCTGCAGAAACCTGAGTGCAGCTCAGGAGAGAAAAAGAATGCAAAAACTCTGACCCGAAAAACTCTGGTACGGATTTTTTCAAAAAAATGAAAAGTATCCAAAGCATCTGAAACTGGCGTCATATGATGCCCGAGATCCGAAACGGCAGAAAAAGTTTACGGAACCTGTTTCCCTGCTCTAGATTCTGAACAAGCTGCAGAAACCTGAGTGCAGCTCAGGAGAGAAAAAGAAGACAAAAACTGTGACCCGCGGGTCAGGATTTTTTCAAAAAAATGAAAAGTATCCAAAGCGTCTCAAACTCGCGTCATATGATGCCCGAGATCCGAAAGGGCAGGAAAAGTTTGCGGAACCTGTTTCCCTGCTCTAGTTTCTGAACAAGCTGCAGAAACCTGCGTGCAGCTCAGGAGAGAAAAAGAAGGCAAAAACTCTGACCCGCGGGTCAGGATTTTTTCAAAAAAATGAAAAGTATCCAAAGCGTCTCAAACTCGCATCATATGATGCATGAGATCCGAAAGGGCAGAAAAAGTTTGCGGAACCTGTTTCCCTTCTCTAGATTCTGAACAAGCTGCAGAAATCTGAGTGCAGCTCAGGAGAGAAAAGGAAGGGAAAAACTGTGACCCGCGGGTCAGGATTTTTTCAAAATAATGAAAAGTATCCAAAGCATCTGAAGCTGGTGTCATATGATGCCCGAGATCCGAAACGGCAGAAAAAGTTTACGGAACCTGTTTCCCTGCTCTAGATTCTGAACAAGCTGCAGAAACCTGAGTGCAGCTCAGGAGAGAAAAAGAAGACAAAAACTGTGACCCGCGGGTCAGGATTTTTTCAAAAAAATGAAAAGTATCCAAAGCGTCTCAAATTCGCGTCATATGATGCCCGAGATCCGAAAGGGCAGGAAAAGTTTGCAGAACCTCTTTCCCTGCTCTAGATTCTGAACAAGCTGCAGAAACCTGAGTGCAGCTCAGGAGAGAAAAAGAATGCAAAAACTCTGACCCGAAAAACTCTGGTCAGGATATTTCAAAAAAATGAAAAGTATCCAAGGCGTCTCAAACTCGCGTCATATGATGCCCGAGATCAGAGAGGGCAGAAAGAATTTGCGGAACCTGTTTCCCTGCTCTAGATTCTGAACAAGCTGCAGAAACCTGAGTGAGCTCAGGAGAGAAAATGAAGGCAAAAACTGTCTGAAGAAGCTGCAGAAATCTGAGTGCAGCTCAGGAGAGAAAAGGAAGGCAAAAACTGTGACCCGCGGGTCAGGATTTTTTCAAAAAAATGAAAAGTATCCAAAGCGTCTCAAACTCTCGTCATATGATGCCCGAGATCAGAAAGGGCAGAAAGAATTTGCAGAACCTCTTTCCCAGCTCTAGATTCTGAACAAGCTGCAGAAACCTGAGTGCAGCTGAGGAGAGAAAAAGAAGGCAAAAACTGTCTGAAGAAGCTGCAGAAATCTGAGTGCAGCTCAGGAGAGAAAAGGAAGGCACGCGGGTCAGGATTTTTTCAAGAAAATGAAAAGTATCCAAAGCATCTGAAACTGGCGTCATATGATGCCCGAGATCCGAAACGGCAGAAAAAGTTTACGGAACCTGTTTCCCTGCTCTAGATTCTGAACAAGCTGCAGAAACCTGCGTGCAGCTCAGGAGAGAAAAAGAAGGCAAAAACTGTGACCCGCGGGTCAGGATTTTTTCAAAAGAATGAAAAGTATCCAAAGCGTCTCAAACTCGCATCATATGATGCATGAGATCCGAAAGGGCAGAAAAAAATTGCGGAACCTGTTTCCCTGCTCTAGATTCTGAACTAGCAGCAGAAACCTGAGTGCAGCTCAGGAGAGAAAAAGAAAGCAAAAACTGTCTGAAGAAGCTGCAGAAATCTGAGTGCAGCTCAGAAGAGAAAAAGAAGGCAAAAACTGTGACCCGCGGGTCAGGATATTTTCAAAATAATGAAAAGTATCTAAAGCATCTGAAACTGGTGTCATATGATGCCCGAGATCCGAAACGGCAGAAAAAGTTTACGGAAACTGTTTCCCTGCTCTAGATTCTGAACAAGCTGCAGAAACCTGAGTGCAGCTCAGGAGAGAAAAAGAAGGCAAAAACTGTGACCCGCGGGTCAGGATTTTTTCAAAAGAATGAAAAGTATCCAAAGCGTCTCAAACTCGCATCATATGATGCCCGAGATCCGAAACGGCAGAAAAAGTTTACGGAACCTGTTTCCCTGCTCTAGATTCTGAAAAAGCTGCAGAAACCTGAGTGCAGCTCAGGAGAGAAAAAGAAGACAAAAACTGTGACCTGCGGGTCAGGATTTTTTCAAAAAAATGAAAAGTATCCAAAGCATCTGAAACTGGCGTCATATGATGCCCGAGATCCGAAACGGCAGAAAAAGTTTACGGAACCTGTTTCCCTGCTCTAGATTCTGAACAAGCTGCAGAAACCTGACTGCAGCTCAGGAGAGAAAAAGAAGACAAAAACTGTGACCCGCGGGTCAGGATTTTTCCAAAAAGTGAAAAGTATCCAAAGCATCTGAAACTGGCGTCATATGATGCCCGAGATCCGAAACGGCAGAAAAAGTTTACGGAACCTGTTTCCCTGCTCTAGATTCTGAACAAGCTGCAGAAACCTGCGTGCAGCTCAGGAGAGAAAAAGAAGGCAAAAACTGTGACCCGCGGGTCAGGATTTTTTCAAAAAAATGAAAAGTATCCAAAGCGTCTCAAACTCTCGTCATATGATGCCCGAGATCAGAAAGGGCAGAAAGAATTTGCAGAACCTCTTTCCCTGCTCTAGATTCTGAACAAGCTGCAGAAACCTGAGTGCAGCTCAGGAGAGAAAAAGAAGGCAAAAACTGTGACCCGCGGGTCAGGATTTTTTCAAAAAAATGAAAAGTATCCAAAGCGTCTCAAACTCGCGTCATATGATGCCCGAGATCCGAAAGGGCAGAAAAAGTTTGCGGAACCTGTTTACCTACTCTAGATTCTGAACAAGCTGCAGAAACCTGAGTGCAGCTCAGGAGAGAAAAAGAATGCAAAAACTCTGACCCGAAAAACTCTGGTCAGGATTTTTTCAAAAAAATGAAAAGTATCCAAAGCATCTGAAACTGGCGTCATATGATGCCCGAGATCTGAAACGGCAGAAAAAGTTTACGGAACCTGTTTCCCTGCTCTAGATTCTGAACAAGCTGCAGAAACCTGAGTGCAGCTCAGGAGAGAAAAAGAAGACAAAAACTGTGACCCGCGGGTCAGGATTTTTTCAAAAAAATTAAAAGTATGCAAAGCGTCTCAAACTCGTGTCATATGATGCCCGAGATCCGAAAGGGCAGGAAAAGTTTGCGGAACCTGTTTCCCTGCTCTAGATTCTGAACAAGCTGCAGAAACCTGCGTGCAGCTCAGGAGAGAAAAAGAAGGCAAAAACTGTGACCCGCGGGTCAGGATTTTTTCAAAAAAATGAAAAGTATCCAAAGCGTCTCAAACTCGCATCATATGATGCATGAGATCCGAAAGGGCAGAAAAAGTTTGCGGAACCTGTTTCCCTGCTCTAGATTCTGAACAAGCTGCAGAAACCTGAGTGCAGCTGAGGAGAGAAAAAGAAGGCAAAAACTGTCTGAAGAAGCTGCAGAAATCTGAGTGCAGCTCAGGAGAGAAAAGGAAGGCAAAAACTGTGACCCGCGGGTCAGGATTTTTTCAAGAAAATGAAAAGTATCCAAAGCATCTGAAACTGGCGTCATATGATGCCCGAGATCCGAAACGGCAGAAAAAGTTTACGGAACCTGTTTCCCTGCTCTAGATTCTGAACAAGCTGCAGAAACCTGCGTGCAGCTCAGGAGAGAAAAAGAAGGCAAAAACTGTGACCCGCGGGTCAGGATTTTTTCAAAAAAAAGAAAAGTATCCAAAGCGTCTCAAACTCGCATCATATGATGCATGAGATCCGAAAGGGCAGAAAAAGTTTGCGGAACCTGTTTCCCTGCTCTAGATTCTGAACAAGCTGCAGAAACCTGAGTGCAGCTCAGGAGAGAAAAAGAAGGCAAAAACTGTGACCCGCGGGTCAGGATTTTTTCAAAAAAATGAAAAGTATCCAAAGCGTCTCAAACTCACGTCATATGATGCCCGAGATCCGAAAGGGCAGAAAGAATTTGCGGAACCTGTTTCCCTGCTCTAGATTCTGAACAAGCTGCAGAAACCTGAGTGCAGCTCAGGAGAGAAAAAGAAGGCAAAAACTGTCTGAAGAAGCTGCAGAAATCTGAGTGCAGCTCAGGAGAGAAAAGGAAGGCAAAAACTGTGACCCGCGGGTCAGGATTTTTTCAAAAAAATGAAAAGTATCCAAAGCATCTCAAACTCTCGTCATATGATGCCCGAGATCAGAAAGGGCAGAAAGAATTTGCGGAACCTGTTTCCCTGCTCTAGATTCTGAACAAGCTGCAGAAACCTGAGTGCAGCTCAGGAGAGAAAAAGAAGGCAAAAACTGTGACCCGCGGGTCAGGATTTTTTCAAAAAAAAGAAAAGTATCCAAAGCGTCTCAAACTCGCGTCATATGATGCCCGAGATCCGAAAGGGCAGAAAAAGTTTGCGGAACCTGTTTACCTACTCTAGATCTTGAACAAGCTGCAGAAACCTGAGTGCAGCTCAGGAGAGAAAAAGAATGCAAAAACTCTGACCCGAAAAACTCTGGTCAGGATTTTTTCAAAAAAATGAAAAGTATCCAAAGCATCTGAAACTGGCGTCATATGATGCCCGAGATCCGAAACGGCAGAAAAAGTTTACGGAACCTGTTTCCCTGCTCTAGATTCTGAACAAGCTGCAGAAACCTGAGTGCAGCTCAGGAGAGAAAAAGAAGGCAAAAACTGTCTGAAGAAGCTGCAGAAATCTGAGTGCAGCTCAGAAGAGAAAAGGAAGGCAAAAACTGTGACCCGCGGGTCAGGATTTTTTCAAAAAAATGAAAAGTATCCAAAGCGTCTCAAACTCGCGTCATATGATGCCCGAGATCCGAAAGGGTAGAAAAATTTGGCGGAACCTGTTTCCCTGCTCTAGATTCTGAACAAGCTGCAGAAACCTGAGTGCAGCTCAGGAGAGAAAAAGAAGGCAAAAACTGTGACCCGCGGGTCAGGATTTTTTCAAAAAAATGAAAAGTATCCAAAGCGTCTCAAACTCGCGTCATATGATGCCCGAGATCCGAAAGGGCAGAAAAAGTTTGTGGAACCTGTTTCCCTGCTCTAGATTCTGAACAAGCTGCAGAAACCTGAGTGCAGCTCAGGAGAGAAAAAGAAGGCAAAAACTGTGACCCGCGGGTCAGGATTTTTTCAAAAAAATGAAAAGTATCCAAAGCGTCTCAAACTCGCGTCATATGATGCCTGAGATCCGAAAGGGCAGAAAAAAATTGCGGAACCTGTTTCCCTGCTCTAGATTCTGAACAAGCTGCAGAAACCTGAGTGCAGCTCAGGAGAGAAAAAGAAGGCAAAAACTGTCTGAAGAAGCTGCAGAAACCTGAGTGCAGCTCAGGAGAGAAAAAGAAGGCAAAAACTGTGACCCGCGGGTCAGGATTTTTTCAAAAAAATGAAAAGTATCCAAAGCGTCTCAAACTCGCGTCATATGATGCCCGAGATCCGAAAGGGCAGAAAAAGTTTGCGGAACCTGTTTACCTACTCTAGATCTTGAACAAGCTGCAGAAACCTGAGTGCAGCTCAGGAGAGAAAAAGAAGGCAAAAACTCTGACCCGAAAAACTCTGGTCAGGATTTTTTCAAAAAAATGAAAAGTATCCAAAGCATCTCAAACTCTCGTCATATGATGCCCGAGATCAGAAAGGGCAGAAAGAATTTGCGGAACCTGTTTCCCTGCTCTAGATTCTGAACAAGCTGCAGAAACCTGAGTGCAGCTCAGGAGAGAAAAAGAAGGCAAAAACTGTGACCCGCAGGTCAGGATTTTTTCAAAAAAATGAAAAGTATCCAAAGCGTCTCAAACTCGCGTCATATGATGCCCGAGATCCGAAAGGGCAGAAAAAGTTTGCGGAACCTGTTTACCTACTCTAGATCTTGAACAAGCTGCAGAAACCTGAGTGCAGCTCAGGAGAGAAAAAGAATGCAAAAACTCTGACCCGAAAAACTCTGGTCAGGATTTTTTCAAAAAAATGAAAAGTATCCAAAGCATCTGAAACTGGCGTCATATGATGCCCGAGATCCGAAACGGCAGAAAAAGTTTACGGAACCTGTTTCCCTGCTCTAGATTCTGAACAAGCTGCAGAAACCTGAGTGCAGCTCAGGAGAGAAAAAGAAGGCAAAAACTGTGACCCGTGGGTCAGGATTTTTTCAAAAAAACGAAAAGTATCCAAAGCGTCTCAAACTCGCGTCATATGATGCCCGAGATCCGAAAGGGCAGAAAAAAATTGTGGAACCTGTTTCCCTGCTCTAGATTCTGAACTAGCAGCAGAAACCTGAGTGCAGCTCAGGAGAGAAAAAGAAGGCAAAAACTGTCTGAAGAAGCTGCAGAAATCTGAGTGCAGCTCAGAAGAGAAAAGGAAGGCAAAAACTGTGACCCGCGGGTCAGGATATTTTCAAAATAATGAAAAGTATCCAAAGCATCTGAAACTGGTGTCATATGATGCCCGAGATCCGAAACGGCAGAAAAAGTTTACGGAACCTGTTTCCCTGCTCTAGATTCTGAAAAAGCTGCAGAAACCTGAGTGCAGCTCAGGAGAGAAAAAGAAGGCAAAAACTGTGACCCGCGGGTCAGGATTTTTTCAAAAAAATGAAAAGTATCCAAAGCATCTGAAACTGGCGTCATATGATGCCCGAGATCCGAAACGGCAGAAAAAGTTTACGGAACCTGTTTCCCTGCTCTAGATTCTGAACAAGCTGCAGAAACCTGCGTGCAGCTCAGGAGAGAAAAAGAAGGCAAAAACTGTGACCCGAGGGTCAGGATTTTTTCAAAAAAATGAAAAGTATCCAAAGCGTCTCAAACTCGCATCATATGATGCATGAGATCCGAAAGGGCAGAAAAAGTTTGCGGAATCTGTTTCCCTGCTCTAGATTCTGAACAAGCTGCAGAAACCTGAGTGCAGCTCAGGAGAGAAAAAGTAGGCAAAAACTCTGACCCGCGGGTCGGGATTTTTTCAAAAAAATGAAAAGTATCCAAAGCGTCTCAAACTCGCGTCATATGATGCCCGAGATCCGAAAGGGCAGAAAAAGTTTGTGGAACCTGTTTCCCTGCTCTAGATTCTGAACAAGCTGCAGAAACCTGAGTGCAGCTCAGGAGAGAAAAAGAAGGCAAAAACTGTGACCCGCGGGTCAGGATTTTTTCAAAAAAATGAAAAGTATCCAAAGCGTCTCAAACTCGCGTCATATGATGCCCGAGATCCGAAAGGGCAGAAAAAGTTTGCGGAACCTGTTTCCCTGCTCTAGATTCTGAACAAGCTGCAGAAACCTGAGTGCAGCTCAGGAGAGAAAAAGAAGGCAAAAACTGTGACCCGCGGGTCAGGATTTTTTCAAAAAAATGAAAAGTATCCAAAGCGTTTCAAACTCGCGTCATATGATGCCCGAGATCCGAAAGGGCAGAAAAAAATTGCGGAACCTGTTTCCCTGCTCTAGATTCTGAACAAGCTGCAGAAACCTGAGTGCAGCTCAGGAGAGAAAAAGAAGGCAAAAACTGTCTGAAGAAGCTGCAGAAACCTGAGTGCAGCTCAGAAGAGAAAAGGAAGGCAAAAACTGTGACCCGCGGGTCAGGATTTTTTCAAAATAATGAAAAGTATCAAAAGCATCTGAAACTGGTGTCATATGATGCCCGAGATCCGAAACGGCAGAAAAAGTTTACGGAACCTGTTTCCCTGCTCTAGATTCTGAACAAGCTGCAGAAACCTGAGTGCAGCTCAGGAGAGAAAAAGAAGACAAAAACTGTGACCTGCGGGTCAGGATTTTTTCAAAAAAATGAAAAGTATCCAAAGCGTCTCAAACTCGCTTCATATGATGCCCGAGATCCGAAAGGGCAGGAAAAGTTTGCGGAACCTGTTTCCCTGCTCTAGATTCTGAACAAGCTGCAGAAACCTGAGTGCAGCTCAGGAGAGAAAAAGAAGGCAAAAACTGTCTGAAGAAGCTGCAGAAATCTGAGTGCAGCTCAGGAGAGAAAAGGAAGGCAAAAACTGTGACCCGCGGGTCAGGATTTTTTCAAAAAAATGAAAAGTATCCAAAGCGTCTCAAACTCTCGTCATATGATGCCCGAGATCAGAAAGGGCAGAAAGAATTTGCGGAACCTCTTTCCCTGCTCTAGATTCTGAACAAGCTGCAGAAACCTGAGTGCAGCTCAGGAGAGAAAAAGAAGGCAAAAACTGTGACCCGCGGGTCAGGATTTTTTCAAAAAAATGAAAAGTATCCAAAGCGTCTCAAACTCGCGTCATATGATGCCCGAGATCCGAAAGGGCAGAAAAAGTTTGCGGAACCTGTTTACCTACTCTAGATCCTGAACAAGCTGCAGAAACCTGAGTGCAGCTCAGGAGAGAAAAAGAATGCAAAAACTCTGACCCGAAAAACTCTGGTCAGGATTTTTTCAAAAAAATGAAAAGTATACAAAGCATCTGAAACTGGTGTCATATGATGCCCGAGATCCGAAACGGCAGAAAAAGTTTACGGAACGTGTTTCCGTGCTCTAGATTCTGAACAAGCTGCAGAAATCTGAGTGCAGCTCAGGAGAGAAAAAGAAGGCAAAAACTGTGACCCGCGGGTCAGGATTTTTTCAAAAAAATGAAAAGTATCCAAACCGTCTCAAACTCACGTCATGTGATGCCCGAGATCCGAAAGGGCAGAAAAAGTTTGCGGAACCTGTTTCCCTGCTCTAGATTCTGAACAAGCTGCAGAAACCTGAGTGCAGCTCAGGAGAGAAAAAGAAGGCAAAAACTGTGACCCGTGGGTCAGGATTTTTTCAAAAAAACGAAAAGTATCCAAAGCGTCTCAAACTCGCGTCATATGATGCCCGAGATCCGAAAGGGCAGAAAAAAATTGTGGAACCTGTTTCCCTGCTCTAGATTCTGAACTAGCAGCAGAAACCTGAGTGCAGCTCAGGAGAGAAAAAGAAGGCAAAAACTGTCTGAAGAAGCTGCAGAAATCTGAGTGCAGCTCAGAAGAGAAAAGGAAGGCAAAAACTGTGACCCGCGGGTCAGGATATTTTCAAAATAATGAAAAGTATCCAAAGCATCTGAAACTGGTGTCATATGATGCCCGAGATCCGAAACGGCAGAAAAAGTTTACGGAACCTGTTTCCCTGCTCTAGATTCTGAAAAAGCTGCAGAAACCTGAGTGCAGCTCAGGAGAGAAAAAGAAGGCAAAAACTGTGACCCGCGGGTCAGGATTTTTTCAAAAAAATGAAAAGTATCCAAAGCATCTGAAACTGGCGTCATATGATGCCCGAGATCCGAAACGGCAGAAAAAGTTTACGGAACCTGTTTCCCTGCTCTAGATTCTGAACAAGCTGCAGAAACCTGCGTGCAGCTCAGGAGAGAAAAAGAAGGCAAAAACTGTGACCCGAGGGTCAGGATTTTTTCAAAAAAATGAAAAGTATCCAAAGCGTCTCAAACTCGCATCATATGATGCATGAGATCCGAAAGGGCAGAAAAAGTTTGCGGAATCTGTTTCCCTGCTCTAGATTCTGAACAAGCTGCAGAAACCTGAGTGCAGCTCAGGAGAGAAAAAGTAGGCAAAAACTCTGACCCGCGGGTCGGGATTTTTTCAAAAAAATGAAAAGTATCCAAAGCGTCTCAAACTCGCGTCATATGATGCCCGAGATCCGAAAGGGCAGAAAAAGTTTGTGGAACCTGTTTCCCTGCTCTAGATTCTGAACAAGCTGCAGAAACCTGAGTGCAGCTCAGGAGAGAAAAAGAAGGCAAAAACTGTGACCCGCGGGTCAGGATTTTTTCAAAAAAATGAAAAGTATCCAAAGCGTCTCAAACTCGCGTCATATGATGCCCGAGATCCGAAAGGGCAGAAAAAGTTTGCGGAACCTGTTTCCCTGCTCTAGATTCTGAACAAGCTGCAGAAACCTGAGTGCAGCTCAGGAGAGAAAAAGAAGGCAAAAACTGTGACCCGCGGGTCAGGATTTTTTCAAAAAAATGAAAAGTATCCAAAGCGTTTCAAACTCGCGTCATATGATGCCCGAGATCCGAAAGGGCAGAAAAAAATTGCGGAACCTGTTTCCCTGCTCTAGATTCTGAACAAGCTGCAGAAACCTGAGTGCAGCTCAGGAGAGAAAAAGAAGGCAAAAACTGTCTGAAGAAGCTGCAGAAACCTGAGTGCAGCTCAGAAGAGAAAAGGAAGGCAAAAACTGTGACCCGCGGGTCAGGATTTTTTCAAAATAATGAAAAGTATCTAAAGCATCTGAAACTGGTGTCATATGATGCCCGAGATCCGAAACGGCAGAAAAAGTTTACGGAACCTGTTTCCCTGCTCTAGATTCTGAACAAGCTGCAGAAACCTGAGTGCAGCTGAGGAGAGAAAAAGAAGACAAAAACTGTGACCTGCGGGTCAGGATTTTTTCAAAAAAATGAAAAGTATCCAAAGCGTCTCAAACTCGCTTCATATGATGCCCGAGATCCGAAAGGGCAGGAAAAGTTTGCGGAACCTGTTTCCCTGCTCTAGATTCTGAACAAGCTGCAGAAACCTGAGTGCAGCTCAGGAGAGAAAAAGAAGGCAAAAACTGTCTGAAGAAGCTGCAGAAATCTGAGTGCAGCTCAGGAGAGAAAAGGAAGGCAAAAACTGTGACCCGCGGGTCAGGATTTTTTCAAAAAAATGAAAAGTATCCAAAGCGTCTCAAACTCTCGTCATATGATGCCCGAGATCAGAAAGGGCAGAAAGAATTTGCGGAACCTCTTTCCCTGCTCTAGATTCTGAACAAGCTGCAGAAACCTGAGTGCAGCTCAGGAGAGAAAAAGAATGCAAAAACTCTGACCCGAAAAACTCTGGTCAGGATTTTTTCAAAAAAATGAAAAGTATACAAAGCATCTGAAACTGGTGTCATATGATGCCCGAGATCCGAAACGGCAGAAAAAGTTTACGGAACGTGTTTCCGTGCTCTAGATTCTGAACAAGCTGCAGAAATCTGAGTGCAGCTCAGGAGAGAAAAAGAAGGCAAAAACTGTGACCCGCGGGTCAGGATATTTTCAAAAAAATGAAAAGTATCCAAACCGTCTCAAACTCACGTCATGTGATGCCCGAGATCCGAAAGGGCAGAAAAAGTTTGCGGAACCTGTTTCCCTGCTCTAGATTCTGAACAAGCTGCAGAAACCTGAGTGCAGCTCAGGAGAGAAAAAGAATGCAAAAACTGTGACCCGAAAAACTCTGGTCAGGATTTTTTCAAAAAAATGAAAAGTATCCAAAGCGTCTCAAACTCGCGTCATATGATGCCCGAGATCAGAGAGGGCAGAAAGAATTTGCGGAACCTGATTCCCTGCTCTAGATTCTGAACAAGCTGCAGAAACCTGAGTGCAGCTCAGGAGAGAAAAAGAAGGCAAAAACTGTCTGAAGAAGCTGCAGAAACCTGAGTGCAGCTCAGAAGAGAAAAGGAAGGCAAAAACTGTGACCCGCGGGTCAGGATTTTTTCAAAATAATGAAAAGTTTCCAAAGCATCTGAATATGGTGTCATATGATGCCCGAGATCCGAAACGGCAGAAAAAGTTTACGGAACCTGTTTCCCTGCTCTAGATTCTGAACAAGCTGCAGAAACCTGACTGCAGCTCAGGAGAGAAAAAGAAGACAAAAACTGTGACCTGCGGGTCAGGATTTTTTCAAAAAAATGAAAAGTATCCAAAGCGTCTCAAACTCGCTTCATATGATGCCCGAGATCCGAAAGGGCAGGAAAAGTTTGCGGAACCTGTTTCCCTGCTCTAGATTCTGAACAAGCTGCAGAAACCTGCTTGCAGCTCAGGAGAGAAAAAGAAGGCAAAAACTGTGACCCGCGGGTCAGGATTTTTTCAAAAAAATGAAAAGTATCCAAAGCGTCTCAAACTCGCGTCATATGATGCCCGAGATCCGAAAAGGCAGAAAATGTTTGCGGAACCTGTTTCCCTGCTCTAGATTCTGAACAAGCTGCAGAAACCTGAGTGCAGCTCAGGAGAGAAAAAGAATGCAAAAACTCTGACCCGAAGAACTCTGGTCAGGATTTTTTCAAAAAAATGAAAAGTATCCAAGGCGTCTCAAACTCGCTTCATATGATGCCCGAGATCCGAAAGGGCAGGAAAAGTTTGCGGAACCTGTTTCCCTGCTCTAGATTCTGAACAAGCTGCAGAAACCTGAGTGCAGCTCAGGAGAGAAAAAGAAGGCAAAAACTGTGACCCGCGGGTCAGGATTTTTTCAAAAAAATGAAAAGTATCCAAAGCATCTGAAACTGGCGTCATATGATGCCCGAGATCCGAAACGGCAGAAAAAGTTTACGGAACCTGTTTCCCTGCTCTAGATTCTGAACAAGCTGCAGAAACCTGAGTGCAGCTCAGGAGAGAAAAAGAAGACAAAAACTGTGACCCGCGGGTCAGGATTTTTTCAAAAAAATGAAAAGTATCCAAAGCGTCTCAAACTCGCGTCATATGATGCATGAGATCCGAAAGGGCAGGAAAAGTTTGCGAAACCTGTTTCCCTGCTCTAGATTCAGAACAAGCTGCAGAAACTTGAGTGCAGCTCAGGAGAGAAAAAGAAGGCAAAAACTGTGACCCGCGGGTCAGGATTTTTTCAAAAAAATGAAAAGTATCCAAAGCGTCTCAAACTCGCGTCATATGATGCCCGAGATCCGAAAAGGCAGAAAATGTTTGCGGAACCTGTTTCCCTGCTCTAGATTCTGAACAAGCTGCAGAAACCTGAGTGCAGCTCAGGAGAGAAAAAGAATGCAAAAACTCTGACCCGAAAAACTCTGGTCAGGATTTTTTCAAAAAAATGAAAAGTATCCAAGGCGTCTCAAACTCGCGTCATATGATGCCCGAGATCAGAGAGGGCAGAAAAAATTTGCGGAACCTGTTTCCCTGCTCTAGATTCTGAACAAGCTGCAGAAACCTGAGTGCAGCTCAGGAGAGAAAAAGAAGGCAAAAACTGTCTGAAGAAGCTGCAGAAATCTGAGTGCAGCTCAGGAGAGAAAAGGAAGGCAAAAACTGTGACCCGCGGGTCAGGATTTTTTCAAAATAATGAAAAGTATCCAAAGCATCTGAAACTGGTGTCATATGATGCCCGAGATCCGAAACGGCAGAAAAAGTTTAAGGAACATGTTTCCCTGCTCTAGATTCTGAACAAGCTGCAGAAACCTGAGTGCAGCTCAGGAGAGAAAAAGAAGACAAAAACTGAGACCCGCGGGTCAGGATTTTTTCAAAAAAATGAAAAGTATCCAAAGCGTCTCAAACTCGCGTCATATGATGCCCGAGATCCGAAAGGGCAGAAAAAGTTTGCGGAACCTGTTTCCCTGCTCTAGATTCTGAACAAGCTGCAGAAACCTGAGTGCAGCTCAGGAGAGAAAAAGAAGGCAAAAACTCTGACCCGAAAAACTCTGGTCAGGATTTTTTCAAAAAAATGAAAAGTATCCAAAGGGTCTCAAACTCGCATCATATGATGCCCGAGATCAGAGAGGGCAGAAAGAATTTGCGGAACCTGTTTCCCTGCTCTAGATTCTGAACAAGCTGCAGAAACCTGAGTGCAGCTCAGGAGAGAAAAAGAAGGCAAAAACTGTCTGAAGAAGCTGCAGAAATCTGAGTGCAGCTCTGGAGAGAAAAAGAAGGCAAAAACTGTGACCCGCGGGTCAGGATTTTTTCCAAAAAATGAAAAGTATCCAAAGCGTCTCAAACTCGCGTCATATGATGCCCGAGATCCGAAAGGGCAGGAAAAGTTTGCGGAACCTGTTTCCCTGCTCTAGATTCTGAACAAGCTGCAGAAACCTGCGTGCAGCTCAGGAGAGAAAAAGAAGGCAAAAACTGTGACCCGCGGGTCAGGATTTTTTCAAAAAAATGAAAAGTATCCAAAGCGTCTCAAACTCGCATCATATGATGCATGAGTTCCGAAAGGGCAGAAAAAGTTTGCGCAACCTGTTTCCCTGCTCTAGATTCTGAACAAGCTGCAGTGACCTGAGTGCAGCTCAGGAGAGAAAAAGAAGGCAAAAACTCTGACCCGAAAAACTCTGGTCAGGATTTTTTCAAAAAAATGAAAAGTATCCAAAGCGTCTCAAACTCTCGTCATATGATGCCCGAGATCAGAAAGGGCAGAAAGAATTTGCGGAACCTGTTTCCCTGCTCTAGATTCTGAACAAGCTGCAGAAACCTGAGTGCAGCTCAGGAGAGAAAAACAAGGCAAAAACTGTGACCCGCGGGTCAGGATTTTTTCAAAAAAATGAAAAGTATCCAAAGCGTCTCAAACTCGCATCATATGATGCCCGAGATCCGAAACGGCAGAAAAAGTTTGCGGAAGCTGTTTCCCTGCTCTAGATTCTGAACAAGCTGCAGAAACCTGAGTGCAGCTCAGGAGAGAAAAAGAAGGCAAAAACTGTGACCCGCGGGTCAGGATTTTTTCAAAAAAATGAAAACTATCCAAAGCATCTGAAACTGGCGTCATATGATGCCCGAGATCCGAAACGGCAGAAAAAGTTTACGGAACCTGTTTCCCTGCTCTAGATTCTGAACAAGATGCAGAAACCTGAGTGCAGCTCAGGAGAGAAAAAGAAGACAAAAACTGAGACCCGCGGGTCAGGATTTTTTCAAAAAAATGAAAAGTATCCAAAGCGTCTCAAACTCGCGTCATATGATGCCCGAGATCCGAAAGGGCAGAAAAAGTTTGCGGAACCTGTTTCCCTGCTCTAGATTCTGAACAAGCTGCAGAAACCTGAGTGCAGCTCAGGAGAGAAAAAGAAGGCAAAAACTGTGAACCGCGGGTCAGGATTTTTTCAAAAAAATGAAAAGTATCCAAAGCGTCTCAAACTCGCGTCATATGATGCCCGAGATCCGAACGGGCAGAAAAAGTTTGCGGAACCTGTTTCCCTACTCTAGATTCTGAACAAGCTGCAGAAACCTGAGTGCAGCTCAGGAGAGAAAAAGAAGGCAAAAACTCTGACCCGAAAAACTCTGGTCAGGATTTTTTCAAAAAAATGAAAAGTATCCAAAGCGTCTCAAACTCACGTCATATGATGCCCGAGATCCGAAAGGGTAGAAAAATTTGGCGGAACCGGTTTCCCTGCTCTAGATTCTGAACAAGCTGCAGAAACCTGAGTGCAGCTCAGGAGAGAAAAAGAAGGCAAAAACTGTGACCCGCGGGTCAGGATTTTTTCAAAAAAATGAAAAGTATCCAAAGCGTCTCAAACTCGCGTCATATGATGCCCGAGATCCGAAAGGGCAGAAAAGGTTTGCGGAACCTGTTTCCCTGCTCTAGATTCTGAACAAGCTGCAGAAACCTGAGTGCAGCTCAGGAGAGAAAAACAAGGCAAAAACTGTGACCCGCGGGTCAGGATTTTTTCAAAAAAATGAAAAGTATCCAAAGCGTCTCAAACTCGCATCATATGATGCCCGAGATCCGAAACGGCAGAAAAAGTTTGCGGAAGCTGTTTCCCTGCTCTAGATTCTGAACAAGCTGCAGAAACCTGAGTGCAGCTCAGGAGAGAAAAAGAAGGCAAAAACTGTGACCCGCGGGTCAGGATTTTTTCAAAAAAATGAAAACTATCCAAAGCATCTGAAACTGGCGTCATATGATGCCCGAGATCCGAAACGGCAGAAAAAGTTTACGGAACCTGTTTCCCTGCTCTAGATTCTGAACAAGATGCAGAAACCTGAGTGCAGCTCAGGAGAGAAAAAGAAGACAAAAACTGAGACCCGCGGGTCAGGATTTTTTCAAAAAAATGAAAAGTATCCAAAGCGTCTCAAACTCGCGTCATATGATGCCCGAGATCCGAAAGGGCAGAAAAAGTTTGCGGAACCTGTTTCCCTGCTCTAGATTCTGAACAAGCTGCAGAAACCTGAGTGCAGCTCAGGAGAGAAAAAGAAGGCAAAAACTGTGAACCGCGGGTCAGGATTTTTTCAAAAAAATGAAAAGTATCCAAAGCGTCTCAAACTCGCGTCATATGATGCCCGAGATCCGAACGGGCAGAAAAAGTTTGCGGAACCTGTTTCCCTACTCTAGATTCTGAACAAGCTGCAGAAACCTGAGTGCAGCTCAGGAGAGAAAAAGAAGGCAAAAACTCTGACCCGAAAAACTCTGGTCAGGATTTTTTCAAAAAAATGAAAAGTATCCAAAGCGTCTCAAACTCACGTCATATGATGCCCGAGATCCGAAAGGGTAGAAAAATTTGGCGGAACCGGTTTCCCTGCTCTAGATTCTGAACAAGCTGCAGAAACCTGAGTGCAGCTCAGGAGAGAAAAAGAAGGCAAAAACTGTGACCCGCGGGTCAGGATTTTTTCAAAAAAATGAAAAGTATCCAAAGCGTCTCAAACTCGCGTCATATGATGCCCGAGATCCGAAAGGGCAGAAAAGGTTTGCGGAACCTGTTTCCCTGCTCTAGATTCTGAACAAGCTGCAGAAACCTGAGTGCAGCTCAGGAGAGAAAAAGAAGGCAAAAACTGTGACCCGCGGGTCAGGATTTTTTCAAAAAAATGAAAAGTATCCAAAGCATCTCAAACTCGCGTCATATGATGCCCGAGATCCGAAAGGGCAGAAAAAAATTGCGGAACCTGTTTCCCTGCTCTAGATTCTGAACAAGCTGCAGAAACCTGAGTGCAGCTCAGGAGAGAAAAAGAAGGCAAAAACTGTCTGAAGAAGGTGCAGAAATCTGAGTGCAGCTCAGAAGAGAAAAGGAAGGCAAAAACTGTGACCCGCGGGTCAGGATTTTTTCAAAATAATGAAAAGTATCCAAAGCATCTGAAACTGGTGTCATATGATGCCTGAGATCCGAAACGGCAGAAAAGGTTTACGGAACCTGTTTCCCTGCTCTAGATTCTGAACAAGCTGCAGAAACCTGAGTGCAGCTCAGGAGAGAAAAAGAAGACAAAAACTGTAACCCGCCGGTCAGGATTTTTTCAAAAATATGAAAAGTATCCAAAGCGTCTCAAACTCGCGTCATATGATGCCCGAGATCCGAAAGGGCAGGAAAAGTTTGTGGAACCTGTTTCCCTGCTCTAGATTCTGAACAAGCTGCAGAAACCTGAGTGCAGCTCAGGAGAGAAAAAGAAGGCAAAAACTGTGACCCGCGGGTCAGGATTTTTTCAAAAAAATGAAAAGTATCCAAAGCGTCTCAAACTCGCGTCATATGATGCCCGAGATCTGAAAGGGCAGAAAAAAATTGCGGAACCTGTTTCCCTGCTCTAGATTCTGAACAAGCTGCAGAAACCTGAGTGCAGCTCAGGAGAGAAAAAGAAGGCAAAAACTGTGACCCGCGGGTCAGGATTTTTTCAAAAAAATGAAAAGTATCCAAAGCGTCTCAAACTCGCATCATATGATGCATGAGATCCGAAAGGGCAGAAAAAGTTTGCGGAATCTGTTTCCCTGCTCTAGATTCTGAACAAGCTGCAGAAACCTGAGTGCAGCTCAGGAGAGAAAAAGTAGGCAAAAACTCTGACCCGCGGGTCGGGATTTTTTCAAAAAAATGAAAAGTATCCAAAGCGTCTCAAACTCGCGTCATATGATGCCCGAGATCCGAAAGGGCAGAAAAAGTTTGTGGAACCTGTTTCCCTGCTCTAGATTCTGAACAAGCTGCAGAAACCTGAGTGCAGCTCAGGAGAGAAAAAGAAGGCAAAAACTGTGACCCGTGGGTCAGGATTTTTTCAAAAAAATGAAAAGTATCCAAAGCGTCTCAAACTCGCGTCATATGATGCCCGAGATCCGAAAGGGCAGAAAAAGTTTGCGGAACCTGTTTCCCTGCTCTAGATTCTGAACAAGCTGCAGAAACCTGAGTGCAGCTCAGGAGAGAAAAAGAAGGCAAAAACTGTGACCCGCGGGTCAGGATTTTTTCAAAAAAATGAAAAGTATCCAAAGCGTTTCAAACTCGCGTCATATGATGCCCGAGATCCGAAAGGGCAGAAAAAAATTGCGGAACCTGTTTCCCTGCTCTAGATTCTGAACAAGCTGCAGAAACCTGAGTGCAGCTCAGGAGAGAAAAAGAAGGCAAAAACTGTCTGAAGAAGCTGCAGAAACCTGAGTGCAGCTCAGAAGAGAAAAGGAAGGCAAAAACTGTGACCCGCGGGTCAGGATTTTTTCAAAATAATGAAAAGTATCAAAAGCATCTGAAACTGGTGTCATATGATGCCCGAGATCCGAAACGGCAGAAAAAGTTTACGGAACCTGTTTCCCTGCTCTAGATTCTGAACAAGCTGCAGAAACCTGAGTGCAGCTCAGGAGAGAAAAAGAAGACAAAAACTGTGACCTGCGGGTCAGGATTTTTTCAAAAAAATGAAAAGTATCCAAAGCGTCTCAAACTCGCTTCATATGATGCCCGAGATCCGAAAGGGCAGGAAAAGTTTGCGGAACCTGTTTCCCTGCTCTAGATTCTGAACAAGCTGCAGAAACCTGAGTGCAGCTCAGGAGAGAAAAAGAAGGCAAAAACTGTCTGAAGAAGCTGCAGAAATCTGAGTGCAGCTCAGGAGAGAAAAGGAAGGCAAAAACTGACCCGCGGGTCAGGATTTTTTCAAAAAAATGAAAAGTATCCAAAGCGTCTCAAACTCTCGTCATATGATGCCCGAGATCAGAAAGGGCAGAAAGAATTTGCGGAACCTCTTTCCCTGCTCTAGATTCTGAACAAGCTGCAGAAACCTGAGTGCAGCTCAGGAGAGAAAAAGAAGGCAAAAACTGTGACCCGCGGGTCAGGATTTTTTCAAAAAAATGAAAAGTATCCAAAGCGTCTCAAACTCGCGTCATATGATGCCCGAGATCCGAAAGGGCAGAAAAAGTTTGCGGAACCTGTTTACCTACTCTAGATCCTGAACAAGCTGCAGAAACCTGAGTGCAGCTCAGGAGAGAAAAAGAATGCAAAAACTCTGACCCGAAAAACTCTGGTCAGGATTTTTTCAAAAAAATGAAAAGTATACAAAGCATCTGAAACTGGTGTCATATGATGCCCGAGATCCGAAACGGCAGAAAAAGTTTACGGAACGTGTTTCCGTGCTCTAGATTCTGAACAAGCTGCAGAAACCTGAGTGCAGCTCAGGAGAGAAAAAGAAGACAAAAACTGTGACCCGCGGGTCAGGATTTTTTCAAAAAAATGAAAAGTATCCAAAGCGTCTCAAATTCGCGTCATATGATGCCCGAGATCCGAAAGGGCAGGAAAAGTTTGCAGAACCTCTTTCCCTGCTCTAGATTCTGAACAAGCTGCAGAAACCTGAGTGCAGCTCAGGAGAGAAAAAGAAGGCAAAAACTGTGACCCGCGGGTCAGGATTTTTTCAAAAAAATGAAAAGTATCCAAAGCATCTGAAACTGGCGTCATATGATGCCCGAGATCCGAAACGGCAGAAAAAGTTTACGGAACCTGTTTCCCTGCTCTAGATTCTGAACAAGCTGCAGAAACCTGCGTGCAGCTCAGGAGAGAAAAAGAAGGCAAAAACTGTGACACGAGGGTCAGGATTTTTTCAAAAAAATGAAAAGTATCCAAAGCGTCTCAAACTCGCATCATATGATGCATGAGATCCGAAAGGGCAGAAAAAGTTTGCGGAACCTGTTTCCCTGCTCTAGATTCTGAACAAGCTGCAGAAACCTGAGTGCAGCTCAGGAGAGAAAAAGAAGGCAAAAACTGTGACCCGCGGGTCAGGATTTTTTCAAAAAAATGAAAAGTATCCAAACCGTCTCAAACTCACGTCATGTGATGCCCGAGATGCGAAAGGGCAGAAAAAGTTTGCGGAACCTGTTTCCCTGCTCTAGATTCTGAACAAGCTGCAGAAACCTGAGTGCAGCTCAGGAGAGAAAAAGAATGCAAAAACTGTGACCCGAAAAACTCTGGTCAGGATTTTTTCAAAAAAATGAAAAGTATCCAAAGCGTCTCAAACTCGCGTCATATGATGCCCGAGATCAGAGAGGGCAGAAAGAATTTGCGGAACCTGATTCCCTGCTCTAGATTCTGAACAAGCTGCAGAAACCTGAGTGCAGCTCAGGAGAGAAAAAGAAGGCAAAAACTGTCTGAAGAAGCTGCAGAAACCTGAGTGCAGCTCAGGAGAGAAAAAGAATGCAAAAACTGTGACCCGCGGGTCAGGATTTTTTCAAAAAAATGAAAAGTATCCAAAGCGTCTCAAACTCGCGTCATATGATGCCCGAGATCCGAAAAGGCAGAAAATGTTTGCGGAACCTGTTTCCCTGCTCTAGATTCTGAACAAGCTGCAGAAACCTGAGTGCAGCTCAGGAGAGAAAAAGAATGCAAAAACTCTGACCCGAAGAACTCTGGTCAGGATTTTTTCAAAAAAATGAAAAGTATCCAAGGCGTCTCAAACTCGCTTCATATGATGCCCGAGATCCGAAAGGGCAGGAAAAGTTTGCGGAACCTGTTTCCCTGCTCTAGATTCTGAACAAGCTGCAGAAACCTGAGTGCAGCTCAGGAGAGAAAAAGAAGGCAAAAACTGTGACCCGCGGGTCAGGATTTTTTCAAAAAAATGAAAAGTATCCAAAGCATCTGAAACTGGCGTCATATGATGCCCGAGATCCGAAACGGCAGAAAAAGTTTACGGAACCTGTTTCCCTGCTCTAGATTCTGAACAAGCTGCAGAAACCTGAGTGCAGCTCAGGAGAGAAAAAGAAGACAAAAACTGTGACCCGCGGGTCAGGATTTTTTCAAAAAAATGAAAAGTATCCAAAGCGTTTCAAAATCGCGTCATATGCTGCCCGAGATCCGAAAGGGCAGGAAAAGTTTGCGGAACCTGTTTCCCTGCTCTAGATTCTGAACAAGCTGCAGAAACCTGCTTGCAGCTCAGGAGAGAAAAAGAAGGCAAAAACTGTGACCCGCGGGTCAGGATTTTTTCAAAAAAATGAAAAGTATCCAAAGCGTCTCAAACTCGCGTCATATGATGCATGAGATCCGAAAGGGCAGGAAAAGTTTGCGAAACCTGTTTCCCTGCTCTAGATTCAGAACAAGCTGCAGAAACTTGAGTGCAGCTCAGGAGAGAAAAAGAAGGCAAAAACTGTGACCCGCGGGTCAGGATTTTTTCAAAAAAATGAAAAGTATCCAAAGCGTCTCAAACTCGCGTCATATGATGCCCGAGATCCGAAAAGGCAGAAAATGTTTGCGGAACCTGTTTCCCTGCTCTAGATTCTGAACAAGCTGCAGAAACCTGAGTGCAGCTCAGGAGAGAAAAAGAATGCAAAAACTCTGACCCGAAAAACTCTGGTCAGGATTTTTTCAAAAAAATGAAAAGTATCCAAGGCGTCTCAAACTTGCGTCATATGATGCCCGAGATCAGAGAGGGCAAAAAAATTTGCGGAACCTGTTTCCCTGCTCTAGATTCTGAACAAGCTGCAGAAACCTGAGTGCAGCTCAGGAGAGAAAAAGAAGGCAAAAACTGTCTGAAGAAGCTGCAGAAATCTGAGTGCAGCTCAGGAGAGAAAAGGAAGGCAAAAACTGTGACCCGCGGGTCAGGATTTTTTCAAAATAATGAAAAGTATCCAAAGCATCTGAAACTGGTGTCATATGATGCCCGAGATCCGAAACGGCAGAAAAAGTTTAAGGAACATGTTTCCCTGCTCTAGATTCTGAACAAGCTGCAGAAACCTGAGTGCAGCTCAGGAGAGAAAAAGAAGACAAAAACTGAGACCCGCGGGTCAGGATTTTTTCAAAAAAATGAAAAGTATCCAAAGCGTCTCAAACTCGCGTCATATGATGCCCGAGATCCGAAAGGGCAGAAAAAGTTTGCGGAACCTGTTTCCCTGCTCTAGATTCTGAACAAGCTGCAGAAACCTGAGTGCAGCTCAGGAGAGAAAAAGAAGGCAAAAACTCTGACCCGAAAAACTCTGGTCAGGATTTTTTCAAAAAAATGAAAAGTATCCAAAGCGTCTCAAACTCGCATCATATGATGCCCGAGATCAGAGAGGGCAGAAAGAATTTGCGGAACCTGTTTCCCTGCTCTAGATTCTGAACAAGCTGCAGAAACCTGAGTGCAGCTCAGGAGAGAAAAAGAAGGCAAAAACTGTCTGAAGAAGCTGCAGAAATCTGAGTGCAGCTCTGGAGAGAAAAAGAAGGCAAAAACTGTGACCCGCGGGTCAGGATTTTTTCAAAAAAATGAAAAGTATCCAAAGCGTCTCAAACTCGCGTCATATGATGCCCGAGATCCGAAAGGGCAGGAAAAGTTTGCGGAACCTGTTTCCCTGCTCTAGATTCTGAACAAGCTGCAGAAACCTGCGTGCAGCTCAGGAGAGAAAAAGAAGGCAAAAACTGTGACCCGCGGGTCAGGATTTTTTCAAAAAAATGAAAAGTATCCAAAGCGTCTCAAACTCGCATCATATGATGCATGAGTTCCGAAAGGGCAGAAAAAGTTTGCGCAACCTGTTTCCCTGCTCTAGATTCTGAACAAGCTGCAGTGACCTGAGTGCAGCTCAGGAGAGAAAAAGAAGGCAAAAACTCTGACCCGAAAAACTCTGGTCAGGATTTTTTCAAAAAAATGAAAAGTATCCAAAGCGTCTCAAACTCTCGTCATATGATGCCCGAGATCAGAAAGGGCAGAAAGAATTTGCGGAACCTGTTTCCCTGCTCTAGATTCTGAACAAGCTGCAGAAACCTGAGTGCAGCTCAGGAGAGAAAAACAAGGCAAAAACTGTGACCCGCGGGTCAGGATTTTTTCAAAAAAATGAAAAGTATCCAAAGCGTCTCAAACTCGCATCATATGATGCCCGAGATCCGAAACGGCAGAAAAAGTTTGCGGAAGCTGTTTCCCTGCTCTAGATTCTGAACAAGCTGCAGAAACCTGAGTGCAGCTCAGGAGAGAAAAAGAAGGCAAAAACTGTGACCCGCGGGTCAGGATTTTTTCAAAAAAATGAAAACTATCCAAAGCATCTGAAACTGGCGTCATATGATGCCCGAGATCCGAAACGGCAGAAAAAGTTTACGGAACCTGTTTCCCTGCTCTAGATTCTGAACAAGATGCAGAAACCTGAGTGCAGCTCAGGAGAGAAAAAGAAGACAAAAACTGAGACCCGCGGGTCAGGATTTTTTCAAAAAAATGAAAAGTATCCAAAGCGTCTCAAACTCGCGTCATATGATGCCCGAGATCCGAAAGGGCAGAAAAAGTTTGCGGAACCTGTTTCCCTGCTCTAGATTCTGAACAAGCTGCAGAAACCTGAGTGCAGCTCAGGAGAGAAAAAGAAGGCAAAAACTGTGAACCGCGGGTCAGGATTTTTTCAAAAAAATGAAAAGTATCCAAAGCGTCTCAAACTCGCGTCATATGATGCCCGAGATCCGAACGGGCAGAAAAAGTTTGCGGAACCTGTTTCCCTACTCTAGATTCTGAACAAGCTGCAGAAACCTGAGTGCAGCTCAGGAGAGAAAAAGAAGGCAAAAACTCTGACCCGAAAAACTCTGGTCAGGATTTTTTCAAAAAAATGAAAAGTATCCAAAGCGTCTCAAACTCGCGTCATATGATGCCCGAGATCCGAAAGGGTAGAAAAATTTGGCGGAACCTGTTTCCCTGCTCTAGATTCTGAACAAGCTGCAGAAACCTGAGTGCAGCTCAGGAGAGAAAAAGAAGGCAAAAACTGTGACCCGCGGGTCAGGATTTTTTCAAAAAAATGAAAAGTATCCAAAGCGTCTCAAACTCGCGTCATATGATGCCCGAGATCCGAAAGGGCAGAAAAGGTTTGCGGAACCTGTTTCCCTGCTCTAGATTCTGAACAAGCTGCAGAAACCTGAGTGCAGCTCAGGAGAGAAAAAGAAGGCAAAAACTGTCTGAAGAAGGTGCAGAAATCTGAGTGCAGCTCAGAAGAGAAAAGGAAGGCAAAAACTGTGACCCGCGGGTCAGGATTTTTTCAAAATAATGAAAAGTATCCAAAGCATCTGAAACTGGTGTCATATGATGCCTGAGATCCGAAACGGCAGAAAAGGTTTACGGAACCTGTTTCCCTGCTCTAGATTCTGAACAAGCTGCAGAAACCTGAGTGCAGCTCAGGAGAGAAAAAGAAGACAAAAACTGTAACCCGCCGGTCAGGATTTTTTCAAAAATATGAAAAGTATCCAAAGTGTCTCAAACTCGCGTCATATGATGCCCGAGATCCGAAAGGGCAGGAAAAGTTTGTGGAACCTGTTTCCCTGCTCTAGATTCTGAACAAGCTGCAGAAACCTGAGTGCAGCTCAGGAGAGAAAAAGAAGGCAAAAACTGTGACCCGCGGGTCAGGATTTTTTCAAAAAAATGAAAAGTATCCAAAGCGTCTCAAACTCGCGTCATATGATGCCCGAGATCTGAAAGGGCAGAAAAAAATTGCGGAACCTGTTTCCCTGCTCTAGATTCTGAACAAGCTGCAGAAACCTGAGTGCAGCTCAGGAGAGAAAAAGAAGGCAAAAACTGTCTGAAGAAGCTGCAGAAATCTGAGTGCAGCTCAGAAGAGAAAAGGAAGGCAAAAACTGTGACCCGCGGGTCAGGATTTTTTCAAAAAAATGAAAAGTATCCAAAGCGTCTCAAACTCGCGTCATATGATGCCCGAGATCCGAAAGGGCAGGAAAAGTTTGCGGAACCTGTTTCCCTGCTCTAGATTCTGAACAAGCTGCAGAAACCTGAGTGCAGCTCAGGAGAGAAAAAGAAGGCAAAAACTGTGACCCGCGGGTCAGGATTTTTTCAAAAAAATGAAAAGTATCCAAAGCATCTGAAACTGGCGTCATATGATGCCCGAGATCCGAAACGGCAGAAAAAGTTTACGGAACCTGTTTCCCTGCTCTAGATTCTGAACAAGCTGCAGAAACCTGAGTGCAGCTCAGGAGAGAAAAAGAAGACAAAAACTGTGACCCGCGGGTCAGGATTTTTTCAAAAAAATGAAAAGTATCCAAAGCGTCTCAAACTCGCGTCATATGCTGCCCGAGATCCGAAAGGGCAGGAAAAGTTTGCGGAACCTGTTTCCCTGCTCTAGATTCTGAACAAGCTGCAGAAACCTGCTTGCAGCTCAGGAGAGAAAAAGAAGGCAAAAACTGTGACCCGCGGGTCAGGATTTTTTCAAAAAAATGAAAAGTATCCAAAGCGTCTCAAACTTGCGTCATATGATGCCCGAGATCCGAAACGGCAGAAAAAGTTTGCGGAACCTGTTTCCCTACTCTAGATTCTGAACAAGCTGCAGAAACCTGAGTGCAGCTCAGGAGAGAAAAAGAATGCAAAAACTCTGACCCGAAAAACTCTGGTCAGGATTTTTTCAAAAAAATGAAAAGTATCCAAGGCGTCTCAAACTCGCGTCATATGATGCCCGAGATCAGAGAGGGCAGAAAGAATTTGCGGAACCTGTTTCCCTGCTCTAGATTCTGAACAAGCTGCAGAAACCTGAGTGCAGCTCAGGAGAGAAAAAGAAGGCAAAAACTGTCTGAAGAAGCTGCAGAAATCTGAGTGCAGCTCAGGAGAGAAAAGGAAGGCAAAAAATGTGACCCGCGGGTCAGGATTTTTTCAAAAAAATGAAAAGTATCCAAAGCGTCTCAAACTCTCGTCATATGATGCCTGAGATCAGAAAGGGCAGAAAGAATTTGCGGAACCTGTTTCCCTGCTCTAGATTCTGAACAAGCTGCAGAAACCTGAGTGCAGCTCAGGAGAGAAAAACAAGGCAAAAACTGTGACCCGCGGGTCAGGATTTTTTCAAAAAAATGAAAAGTATCCAAAGCGTCTCAAACTCGCATCATATGATGCCCGAGATCCGAAACGGCAGAAAAAGTTTGCGGAAGCTGTTTCCCTGCTCTAGATTCTGAACAAGCTGCAGAAACCTGAGTGCAGCTCAGGAGAGAAAAAGAAGGCAAAAACTGTGACCCGCGGGTCAGGATTTTTTCAAAAAAATGAAAACTATCCAAAGCATCTGAAACTGGCGTCATATGATGCCCGAGATCCGAAACGGCAGAAAAAGTTTACGGAACCTGTTTCCCTGCTCTAGATTCTGAACAAGATGCAGAAACCTGAGTGCAGCTCAGGAGAGAAAAAGAAGACAAAAACTGAGACCCGCGGGTCAGGATTTTTTCAAAAAAATGAAAAGTATCCAAAGCGTCTCAAACTCGCGTCATATGATGCCCGAGATCCGAAAGGGCAGAAAAAGTTTGCGGAACCTGTTTCCCTGCTCTAGATTCTGAACAAGCTGCAGAAACCTGAGTGCAGCTCAGGAGAGAAAAAGAAGGCAAAAACTGTGACCCGCGGGTCAGGATTTTTTCAAAAAAATGAAAAGTATCCAAAGCGTCTCAAACTCGCGTCATATGATGCCCGAGATCCGAACGGTCAGAAAAAGTTTGCGGAACCTGTTTCCCTACTCTAGATTCTGAACAAGCTGCAGAAACCTGAGTGCAGCTCAGGAGAGAAAAAGAAGGCAAAAACTGTGACCCGCGGGTCAGGATTTTTTCAAAAAAATGAAAAGTATCCAAAGCGTCTCAAACTCGCGTCATATGATGCCCGAGATCCGAAAGGGCAGAAAAGGTTTGCGGAACCTGTTTCCCTGCTCTAGATTCTGAACAAGCTGCAGAAACCTGAGTGCAGCTCAGGAGAGAAAAAGAAGGCAAAAACTGTGACCCGCGGGTCAGGATTTTTTCAAAAAAATGAAAAGTATCCAAAGCATCTCAAACTCGCGTCATATGATGCCCGAGATCCGAAAGGGCAGAAAAAAATTGCGGAACCTGTTTCCCTGCTCTAGATTCTGAACAAGCTGCAGAAACCTGAGTGCAGCTCAGGAGAGAAAAAGAAGGCAAAAACTGTCTGAAGAAGCTGCAGAAATCTGAGTGCAGCTCAGAAGAGAAAAGGAAGGCAAAAACTGTGACCCGCGGGTCAGGATTTTTTCAAAATAATGAAAAGAATCCAAAGCATCTGAAACTGGCGTCATATGATGCCCGAGATCCGAAACGGCAGAAAAAGTTTACGGAACCTGTTTCCCTGCTCTAGATTCTGAACAAGCTGCAGAAACCTGAGTGCAGCTCAGGAGAGAAAAAGAAGACAAAAACTGTGACCCGCGGGTCAGGATTTTTTCAAAAAAATGAAAAGTATCCAAAGCGTCTCAAACTCGCGTCATATGATGCCCGAGATCCGAAAGGGCAGGAAAAGTTTGCGGAACCTGTTTCCCTGCTCTAGATTCTGAACAAGCTGCAGAAACCTGAGTGCAGCTCAGGAGAGAAAAAGAAGGCAAAAACTGTGACCCGCGGGTCAGGATTTTTTCAAAAAAATGAAAAGTATCCAAAGCATCTGAAACTGGCGTCATATGATGCCCGAGATCCGAAACGGCAGAAAAAGTTTACGGAACCTGTTTCCCTGCTCTAGATTCTGAACAAGCTGCAGAAACCTGAGTGCAGCTCAGGAGAGAAAAAGAAGACAAAAACTGTGACTCGCGGGTCAGGATTTTTTCAAAAAAATGAAAAGTATCCAAAGCGTCTCAAACTCGCGTCATATGCTGCCCGAGATCCGAAAGGGCAGGAAAAGTTTGCGGAACCTGTTTCCCTGCTCTAGATTCTGAACAAGCTGCAGAAACCTGCTTGCAGCTCAGGAGAGAAAAAGAAGGCAAAAACTGTGACCCGCGGGTCAGGATTTTTTCAAAAAAATGAAAAGTATCCAAAGCGTCTCAAACTTGCGTCATATGATGCCCGAGATCCGAAACGGCAGAAAAAGTTTGCGGAACCTGTTTCCCTGCTCTAGATTCTGAACAAGCTGCAGAAACCTGAGTGCAGCTCAGGAGAGAAAAAGAATGCAAAAACTCTGACCCGAAAAACTCTGGTCAGGATTTTTTCAAAAAAATGAAAAGTATCCAAGGCGTCTCAAACTCGCGTCATATGATGCCCGAGATCAGAGAGGGCAGAAAGAATTTGCGGAACCTGTTTCCCTGCTCTAGATTCTGAACAAGCTGCAGAAACCTGAGTGCAGCTCAGGAGAGAAAAAGAAGGCAAAAACTGTCTGAAGAAGCTGCAGAAATCTGAGTGCAGCTCAGGAGAGAAAAGGAAGGCAAAAACTGGGACCCGCGGGTCAGGATTTTTTCAAAAAAATGAAAAGTATCCAAAGCGTCTCAAACTCTCGTCATATGATGCCTGAGATCAGAAAGGGCAGAAAGAATTTGCGGAACCTCTTTCCCTGCTCTAGATTCTGAACAAGCTGCAGAAACCTGAGTGCAGCTCAGGAGAGAAAAAGAATGCAAAAACTCTGACCCGAAAAACTCTGGTCAGGATTTTTTCAAAAAAATGAAAAGTATCCAAAGCATCTGAAACTGGCGTCATATGATGCCCGAGATCCAAAACGGCAGAAAAAGATTACGGAACCTGTTTCCCTGCTCTAGATTCTGAACAAGCTGCAGAAACCTGAGTGCAGCTCAGGAGAGAAAAAGAAGGCAAAAACTGTGACCCGCGGGTCAGGATTTTTTCAAAAAAATGAAAAGTATCCAAAGCGTCTCAAACTTGCGTCATATGATGCCCGAGATCCGAAACGGCAGAAAAAGTTTGCGGAACCTGTTTCCCTGCTCTAGATTCTGAACAAGCTGCAGAAACCTGAGTGCAGCTCAGGAGAGAAAAAGAATGCAAAAACTCTGACCCGAAAAACTCTGGTCAGGATTTTTTCAAAAAAATGAAAAATATCCAAGGCGTCTCAAACTCGCGTCATATGATGCCCGAGATCAGAGAGGGCAGAAAGAATTTGCGGAACCTGTTTCCCTGCTCTAGATTCTGAACAAGCTGCAGAAACCTGAGTGCAGCTCAGGAGAGAAAAAGAAGGCAAAAACTGTCTGAAGAAGCTGCAGAAATCTGAGTGCAGCTCAGGAGAGAAAAGGAAGGCAAAAACTGTGACCCGCGGGTCAGGATTTTTTCAAAAAAATGAAAAGTATCCAAAGCGTCTCAAACTCGCGTCATATGATGCCCGAGATCCGAAATGGCAGAAAAAGTTTGCGGAACCTGTTTCCCTACTCTAGATTCTGAACAAGCTGCAGAAACCTGAGTGCAGCTCAGGAGAGAAAAAGAATGCAAAAACTCTGACCCGAAAAACTCTGGTCAGGATTTTTTCAAAAAAATGAAAAGTATCCAAAGCGTCTCAAACTCGCATCATATGATGCCCGAGATCTGAAAGTGCAGAAAAAAATTGCGGAACCTGTTTCCCTGCTCTAGATTCTGAACAAGCTGCAGAAACCTGAGTGCAGCTCAGGAGAGAAAAAGAAGGCAAAAACTGTCTGAAGAAGCTGCAGAAATCTGAGTGCAGCTCAGAAGAGAAAAGGAAGGCAAAAACTGTGACCCGCGGGTCAGGATTTTTTCAAAATAATGAAAAGTATCCAAAGCATCTGAAACTGGTGTCATATGATGCCCGAGATCCGAAACGGCAGAAAAAGTTTACGGAACCTGTTTCCCTGCTCTAGATTCTGAACAAGCTGCAGAAACCTGAGTGCAGCTCAGGAGAGAAAAAGAAGACAAAAACTGTGACCCGCGGGTCAGGATTTTTTCAAAAAAATGAAAAGTATCCAAAGCGTCTCAAACTCGCGTCATATGATGCCCGAGATCCGAAAGGGCAGGAAAAGTTTGCGGAACCTGTTTCCCTGCTCTAGATTCTGAACAAGCTGCAGAAACCTGAGTGCAGCTCAGGAGAGAAAAAGAAGGCAAAAACTGTGACCCGCGGGTCAGGATTTTTTCAAAAAAATGAAAAGTATCCAAAGCATCTGAAACTGGCGTCATATGATGCCCGAGATCCGAAACGGCAGAAAAAGTTTACGGAACCTGTTTCCCTGCTCTAGATTCTGAACAAGCTGCAGAAATCTGAGTGCAGCTCAGGAGAGAAAAAGAAGACAAAAACTGTGACCCGCGGGTCAGGATTTTTTCAAAAAAATGAAAAGTATCCAAAGCGTCTCAAACTCGCGTCATATGCTGCCCGAGATCCGAAAGGGCAGGAAAAGTTTGCGGAACCTGTTTCCCTGCTCTAGATTCTGAACAAGCTGCAGAAACCTGAGTGCAGCTCAGGAGAGAAAAAGAAGACAAAAACTGTGACCCGCGGGTCAGGATTTTTTCAAAAAAATGAAAAGTATCCAAAGCGTCTCAAACTCGCGTCATATGCTGCCCGAGATCCGAAAGGGCAGGAAAAGTTTGCGGAACCTGTTTCCCTGCTCTAGATTCTGAACAAGCTGCAGAAACCTGCTTGCAGCTCAGGAGAGAAAAAGAAGGCAAAAACTGTGACCCGCGGGTCAGGATTTTTTCAAAAAAATGAAAAGTATCCAAAGCGTCTCAAACTTGCGTCATATGATGCCCGAGATCCGAAACGGCAGAAAAAGTTTGCGGAACCTGTTTCCCTGCTCTAGATTCTGAACAAGCTGCAGAAACCTGAGTGCAGCTCAGGAGAGAAAAAGAATGCAAAAACTCTGACCCGAAAAACTCTGGTCAGGATTTTTTCAAAAAAATGAAAAGTATCCAAGGCGTCTCAAACTCGCGTCATATGATGCCCGAGATCAGAGAGGGCAGAAAGAATTTGCGGAACCTGTTTCCCTGCTCTAGATTCTGAACAAGCTGCAGAAACCTGAGTGCAGCTCAGGAGAGAAAAAGAAGGCAAAAACTGTCTGAAGAAGCTGCAGAAATCTGAGTGCAGCTCAGGAGAGAAAAGGAAGGCAAAAACTGTGACCCGCGGGTCAGGATTTTTTCAAAAAAATGAAAAGTATCCAAAGCGTCTCAAACTCTCGTCATATGATGCCTGAGATCAGAAAGGGCAGAAAGAATTTGCGGAACCTCTTTCCCTGCTCTAGATTCTGAACAAGCTGCAGAAACCTGAGTGCAGCTCAGGAGAGAAAAAGAATGCAAAAACTCTGACCCGAAAAACTCTGGTCAGGATTTTTTCAAAAAAATGAAAAGTATCCAAAGCGTCTCAAACTCGCGTCATATGATGCCCGAGATCTGAAAGGGCAGAAAAAAATTGCAGAACCTGTTTCCCTGCTCTAGATTCTGAACAAGCTGCAGAAACCTGAGTGCAGCTCAGGAGAGAAAAAGAAGGCAAAAACTGTCTGAAGAAGCTGCAGAAATCTGAGTGCAGCTCAGAAGAGAAAAGGAAGGCAAAAACTGTGACCCGTGGGTCAGGATTTTTTCAAAAAAATGAAAAGTATCCAAAGCATCTGAAACTGGCGTCATATGATGCCCGAGATCCAAAACGGCAGAAAAAGTTTACGGAACCTGTTTCCCTGCTCTAGATTCTGAACAAGCTGCAGAAACCTGAGTGCAGCTCAGGAGAGAAAAAGAAGGCAAAAACTGTGACCCGCGGGTCAGGATTTTTTCAAAAAAATGAAAAGTATCCAAAGCGTCTCAAACTCGCATCATATGCTGCCCGAGATCTGAAAGGGCAGGAAAAGTTTGCGGAACCTGTTTCCCTGCTCTAGATTCTGAACAAGCT
Source organism: Rhineura floridana (assembly GCF_030035675.1). Classification (NCBI taxonomy): domain Eukaryota; kingdom Metazoa; phylum Chordata; class Lepidosauria; order Squamata; family Rhineuridae; genus Rhineura; species Rhineura floridana. The sequence goes on along the minus strand of NC_084488.1, from coordinate 20,614,608 downwards.
GCAGAAACCTGCTTGCAGCTCAGGAGAGAAAAAGAAGGCAAAAACTGTGACCCGCGGGTCAGGATTTTTTCAAAAAAATGAAAAGTATCCAAAGCGTCTCAAACTTGCGTCATATGATGCCCGAGATCCGAAACGGCAGAAAAAGTTTGCGGAACCTGTTTCCCTGCTCTAGATTCTGAACAAGCTGCAGAAACCTGAGTGCAGCTCAGGAGAGAAAAAGAATGCAAAAACTCTGACCCGAAAAACTCTGGTCAGGATTTTTTCAAAAAAATGAAAAATATCCAAGGCGTCTCAAACTCGCGTCATATGATGCCCGAGATCAGAGAGGGCAGAAAGAATTTGCGGAACCTGTTTCCCTGCTCTAGATTCTGAACAAGCTGCAGAAACCTGAGTGCAGCTCAGGAGAGAAAAAGAAGGCAAAAACTGTCTGAAGAAGCTGCAGAAATCTGAGTGCAGCTCAGGAGAGAAAAGGAAGGCAAAAACTGTGACCCGCGGGTCAGGATTTTTTCAAAAAAATGAAAAGTATCCAAAGCGTCTCAAACTCTCGTCATATGATGCCTGAGATCAGAAAGGGCAGAAAGAATTTGCGGAACCTCTTTCCCTGCTCTAGATTCTGAACAAGCTGCAGAAACCTGAGTGCAGCTCAGGAGAGAAAAAGAAGGCAAAACTGTGACCCGCGGGTCAGGATTTTTTCAAAAAAATGAAAAGTATCCAAAGCGTCTCAAACTCGCGTCATATGATGCCCGAGATCAGAAAGGGCAGAAAAAGTTTGCGGAACCTGTTTCCCTACTCTAGATTCTGAACAAGCTGCAGAAACCTGAGTGCAGCTCAGGAGAGAAAAAGAATGCAAAAACTCTGACCCGAAAAACTCTGGTCAGGATTTTTTCAAAAAAATGAAAAGTATCCAAAGCGTCTCAAACTCGCGTCATATGATGCCCGAGATCTGAAAGGGCAGAAAAAAATTGCGGAACCTGTTTCCCTGCTCTAGATTCTGAACAAGCTGCAGAAACCTGAGTGCAGCTCAGGAGAGAAAAAGAAGACAAAAACTGTCTGAAGAAGCTGCAGAAATCTGAGTGCAGCTCAGAAGAGAAAAGGAAGGCAAAAACTGTGACCCGCGGGTCAGGATTTTTTCAAAAAAATGAAAAGTATCCAAAGCATCTGAAACTGGCGTCATATGATGCCCGAGATCCAAAACGGCAGAAAAAGTTTACGGAACCTGTTTCCCTGCTCTAGATTCTGAACAAGCTGCAGAAACCTGAGTGCAGCTCAGGAGAGAAAAAGAAGACAAAAACTGTGACCCGCGGGTCAGGATTTTTTCAAAAAAATGAAAAGTATCCAAAGCGTCTCAAACTCGCGTCTAATGCTGCCCGAGATCTGAAAGGGCAGAAAAAAATTGCGGAACCTGTTTCCCTGCTCTAGATTCTGAACAAGCTGCAGAAACCTGAGTGCAGCTCAGGAGAGAAAAAGAAGGCAAAAACTGTCTGAAGAAGCTGCAGAAATCTGAGTGCAGCTCAGAAGAGAAAAGGAAGGCAAAAACTGTGACCCGCGGGTCAGGATTTTTTCAAAATAATGAAAAGTATCCAAAGCGTCTCAAACTCGCGTCATATGCTGCCCGAGATCCGAAAGGGCAGGAAAAGTTTGCGGAACCTGTTTCCCTGCTCTAGATTCTGAACAAGCTGCAGAAACCTGCTTGCAGCTCAGGAGAGAAAAAGAAGGCAAAAACTGTGACCCGCGGGTCAGGATTTTTTCAAAAAAATGAAAAGTATCCAAAGCGTCTCAAACTTGCGTCATATGATGCCCGAGATCCGAAAGGGCAGAAAAAGTTTGCGGAACCTGTTTCCCTGCTCTAGATTCTGAACAAGCTGCAGAAACCTGAGTGCAGCTCAGGAGAGAAAAAGAATGCAAAAACTCTGACCCGAAAAACTCTGGTCAGGATTTTTTCAAAAAAATGAAAAGTATCCAAGGCGTCTCAAACTCGCGTCATATGATGCCCGAGATCAGAGAGGGCAGAAAGAATTTGCGGAACCTGTTTCCCTGCTCTAGATTCTGAACAAGCTGCAGAAACCTGAGTGCAGCTCAGGAGAGAAAAAGAAGGCAAAAACTGTCTGAAGAAGCTGCAGAAATCTGAGTGCAGCTCAGGAGAGAAAAGGAAGGCAAAAACTGGGACCCGCGGGTCAGGATTTTTTCAAAAAAATGAAAAGTATCCAAAGCGTCTCAAACTCTCGTCATATGATGCCTGAGATCAGAAAGGGCAGAAAGAATTTGCGGAACCTCTTTCCCTGCTCTAGATTCTGAACAAGCTGCAGAAACCTGAGTGCAGCTCAGGAGAGAAAAAGAAGGCAAAAACTGTGACCCGCGGGTCAGGATTTTTTCAAAAAAATGAAAAGTATCCAAAGCGTCTCAAACTCGCGTCATATGATGCCCGAGATCCGAAAGGGCAGAAAAAGTTTGCGGAACCTGTTTCCCTACTCTAGATTCTGAACAAGCTGCAGAAACCTGAGTGCAGCTCAGGAGAGAAAAAGAATGCAAAAACTCTGACCCGAAAAACTCTGGTCAGGATTTTTTCAAAAAAATGAAAAGTATCCAAAGCGTCTCAAACTCGCGTCATATGATGCCCGAGATCTGAAAGGGCAGAAAAAAATTGCGGAACCTGTTTCCCTGCTCTAGATTCTGAACAAGCTGCAGAAACCTGAGTGCAGCTCAGGAGAGAAAAAGAAGGCAAAAACTGTCTGAAGAAGCTGCAGAAATCTGAGTGCAGCTCAGAAGAGAAAAGGAAGGCAAAAACTGTGACCCGCGGGTCAGGATTTTTTCGAAATAATGAAAAGTATCCAAAGCATCTGAAACTGGTGTCATATGATGCCCGAGATCCGAAACGGCAGAAAAAGTTTACGGAACCTGTTTCCCTGCTCTAGATTCTGAACAAGCTGCAGAAACCTGAGTGCAGCTCAGGAGAGAAAAAGAAGACAAAAACTGTGACCCGCGGGTCAGGATTTTTTCAAAAAAATGAAAAGTATCCAAAGCGTCTCAAACTCGCGTCATATGATGCCCGAGATCCGAAAGGGCAGGAAAAGTTTGCGGAACCTGTTTCCCTGCTCTAGATTCTGAACAAGCTGCAGAAACCTGAGTGCAGCTCAGGAGAGAAAAAGAAGGCAAAAACTGTGACCCGCGGGTCAGGATTTTTTCAAAAAAATGAAAAGTATCCAAAGCATCTGAAACTGGCGTCATATGATGCCCGAGATCCGAAAGGGCAGAAAAAGTTTACGGAACCTGTTTCCCTGCTCTAGATTCTGAACAAGCTGCAGAAATCTGAGTGCAGCTCAGGAGAGAAAAAGAAGACAAAAACTGTGACCCGCGGGTCAGGATTTTTTCAAAAAAATGAAAAGTATCCAAAGCGTCTCAAACTCGCGTCATATGCTGCCCGAGATCCGAAAGGGCAGGAAAAGTTTGCGGAACCTGTTTCCCTGCTCTAGATTCTGAACAAGCTGCAGAAACCTGCTTGCAGCTCAGGAGAGAAAAAGAAGGCAAAAACTGTGACCCGCGGGTCAGGATTTTTTCAAAAAAATGAAAAGTATCCAAAGCGTCTCAAACTTGCGTCATATGATGCCCGAGATCCGAAAGGGCAGAAAAAGTTTGCGGAACCTGTTTCCCTGCTCTAGATTCTGAACAAGCTGCAGAAACCTGAGTGCAGCTCAGGAGAGAAAAAGAATGCAAAAACTCTGACCCGAAAAACTCTGGTCAGGATTTTTTCAAAAAAATGAAAAGTATCCAAGGCGTCTCAAACTCGCGTCATATGATGCCCGAGATCAGAGAGGGCAGAAAGAATTTGCGGAACCTGTTTCCCTGCTCTAGATTCGGAACAAGCTGCAGAAACCTGAGTGCAGCTCAGGAGAGAAAAAGAAGGCAAAAACTGTCTGAAGAAGCTGCAGAAATCTGAGTGCAGCTCAGGAGAGAAAAGGAAGGCAAAAACTGTGACCCGCGGGTCAGGATTTTTTCAAAAAAATGAAAAGTATCCAAAGCGTCTCAAACTCTCATCATATGATGCCTGAGATCAGAAAGGGCAGAAAGAATTTGCGGAACCTCTTTCCCTGCTCTAGATTCTGAACAAGCTGCAGAAACCTGAGTGCAGCTCAGGAGAGAAAAAGAAGGCAAAAACTGTTACCCGCGGGTCAGGATTTTTTCAAAAAAATGAAAAGTATCCAAAGCGTCTCAAACTCGCGTCATATGATGCCCGAGATCCGAAAGGGCAGAAAAAGTTTGCGGAACCTGTTTCCCTACTCTAGATTCTGAACAAGCTGCAGTAACCTGAGTGCAGCTCAGGAGAGAAAAAGAATGCAAAAACTCTGACCCGAAAAACTCTGGTCAGGATTTTTTCAAAAAAATGAAAAGTATCCAAAGCATCTGAAACTGGCGTCATATGATGCCCGAGATCCGAAACGGCAGAAAAAGTTTACGGAACCTGTTTCCCTGCTCTAGATTCTGAACAAGCTGCAGAAACCTGAGTGCAGCTCAGGAGAGAAAAAGAAGACAAAAACTGTGACCCGCGGGTCAGGATTTTTTCCCAAATATTAAAAGTATCCAAAGCGTCTCAAACTCGCGTCATATGATGCCCGAGATCCGAAAGGGCAGGAAAAGTTTGCGGAACCTGTTTCCCTGCTCTAGATTCTGAACAAGCTGCAGAAACCTGAGTGCAGCTGAGGAGAGAAAAAGAAGGCAAAAACTGTCTGAAGAAGCTGCAGAAATCTGAGTGCAACTCAGGAGAGAAAAGGAAGGCAAAAACTGTGACCCGCGGGTCAGGATTTTTTCAAAACAATGAAAAGTATCCAAAGCATCTGAAACTGGTGTCATATGATGCCCGAGATCCGAAACGGCAGAAAAAGTTTACGGAACCTGTTTCCCTGCTCTAGATTCTGAACAAGCTGCAGAAACCTGAGTGCAGCTCAGGAGAGAAAAAGAAGGCAAAAACTGTGACCCGCGGGTCAGGATTTTTTCAAAAAAATGAAAAGTATCCAAAGCGTCTCAAACTCGCGTCATATGATGCCCGAGATCCGAAAGGGCAGGAAAAGTTTGCAGAACCTGTTTCCCTGCTCTAGATTCTGAACAAGCTGCAGAAACCTGCGTGCAGCTCAGGAGAGAAAAAGAAGGCAAAAACTGTGACCCGCGGGTCAGGATTTTTTCAAAAAAATGAAAAGTATCCAAAGCGTCTCAAACTCGCATCATATGATGCATGAGATCTGAAAGGGCAGAAAAAGTTTGCGGAACCTGTTTCCCTGCTCTAGATTCTGAACAAGCTGCAGAAACCTGAGTGCAGCTGAGGAGAGAAAAAGAAGGCAAAAATTGTCTGAAGAAGCTGCAGAAATCTGAGTGCAGCTCAGGAGAGAAAAGGAAGGCAAAAACTGTGACCCACGGGTCAGGATTTTTTCAAAAAAATGAAAAGTATCCAAAGCATCTCAAACTCGCGTCATATGATGCCCGAGATCAGAGAGGGCAGAAAGAATTTGCGGAACCTGTTTCCCTGCTCTAGATTCTGAACAAGCTGCAGAAACCTGAGTGCAGCTCAGGAGAGAAAAAGAAGGCAAAAACTGTCTGAAGAAGCTGCAGAAATCTGAGTGCAGCTCAGGAGAGAAAAGGAAGGCAAAAACTGGGACCCGCGGGTCAGGATTTTTTCAAAAAAATGAAAAGTATCCAAAGCGTCTCAAACTCTCGTCATATGATGCCTGAGATCAGAAAGGGCAGAAAGAATTTGCGGAACCTCTTTCCCTGCTCTAGATTCTGAACAAGCTGCAGAAACCTGAGTGCAGCTCAGGAGAGAAAAAGAAGGCAAAAACTGTGACCCGCGGGTCAGGATTTTTTCAAAAAAATGAAAAGTATCCAAAGCGTCTCAAACTCGCGTCATATGATGCCCGAGATCCGAAAGGGCAGGAAAAGTTTGCAGAACCTGTTTCCCTGCTCTAGATTCTGAACAAGCTGCAGAAACCTGAGTGCAGCTCAGGAGAGAAAAAGAAGGCAAAAGCTGTCTGAAGAAGCTGCAGAAATCTGGGTGCAGCTCAGAAGAGAAAAGGAAGGCAAAAACTGTGACCCGCGGGTCAGGATTTTTTCAACATAATGAAAAGTATCCAAAGCATCTGAAACTGGTGTCATATGATGCCCGAGATCCGAAACGGCAGAAAAAGTTTACGGAACCTGTTTCCCTGCTCTAGATTCTGAACAAGCTGCAGAAATCTGAGTGCAGCTCAGGAGAGAAAAAGAAGACAAAAACTGTGACCCGCGGGTCAGGATTTTTTGAAAAAAATGAAAAGTATCCAAAGCGTCTCAAACTCGCGTCATATGCTGCCCGAGATCCGAAAGGGCAGGAAAAGTTTGCGGAACCTGTTTCCCTGCTCTAGATTCTGAACAAGCTGCAGAAACCTGCTTGCAGCTCAGGAGAGAAAAAGAAGGCAAAAACTGTGACCCGCGGGTCAGGATTTTTTCAAAAAAATGAAAAGTATCCAAAGCGTCTCAAACTTGCGTCATATGATGCCCGAGACCGGAAAGGGCAGAAAAAGTTTGCGGAACCTGTTTCCCTGCTCTAGATTCTGAACAAGCTGCAGAAACCTGAGTGCAGCTCAGGAGAGAAAAAGAATGCAAAAACTCTGACCCGAAAAACTCTGGTCAGGATTTTTTCAAAAAAATGAAAAGTATCCAAGGCATCTCAAACTCGCGTCATATGATGCCCGAGATTAGAGAGGGCAGAAAGAATTTGCGGAACCTGTTTCCCTGCTCTAGATTCTGAACAAGCTGCAGAAACCTGAGTGCAGCTGAGGAGAGAAAAAGAAGGCAAAAATTGTCTGAAGAAGCTGCAGAAATCTGAGTGCAGCTCAGGAGAGAAAAGGAAGGCAAAAACTGTGACCCACGGGTCAGGATTTTTTCAAAAAAATGAAAAGTATCCAAAGCATCTCAAACTCGCGTCATATGATGCCCGAGATCAGAGAGGGCAGAAAGAATTTGCGGAACCTGTTTCCCTGCTCTAGATTCTGAACAAGCTGCAGAAACCTGAGTGCAGCTCAGGAGAGAAAAAGAAGGCAAAAACTGTCTGAAGAAGCTGCAGAAATCTGAGTGCAGCTCAGGAGAGAAAAGGAAGGCAAAAACTGGGACCCGCGGGTCAGGATTTTTTCAAAAAAATGAAAAGTATCCAAAGCGTCTCAAACTCTCGTCATATGATGCCTGAGATCAGAAAGGGCAGAAAGAATTTGCGGAACCTCTTTCCCTGCTCTAGATTCTGAACAAGCTGCAGAAACCTGAGTGCAGCTCAGGAGAGAAAAAGAAGGCAAAAACTGTGACCCGCGGGTCAGGATTTTTTCAAAAAAATGAAAAGTATCCAAAGCGTCTCAAACTCGCGTCATATGATGCCCGAGATCCGAAAGGGCAGGAAAAGTTTGCAGAACCTGTTTCCCTGCTCTAGATTCTGAACAAGCTGCAGAAACCTGAGTGCAGCTCAGGAGAGAAAAAGAAGGCAAAAGCTGTCTGAAGAAGCTGCAGAAATCTGGGTGCAGCTCAGAAGAGAAAAGGAAGGCAAAAACTGTGACCCGCGGGTCAGGATTTTTTCAACATAATGAAAAGTATCCAAAGCATCTGAAACTGGTGTCATATGATGCCCGAGATCCGAAACGGCAGAAAAAGTTTACGGAACCTGTTTCCCTGCTCTAGATTCTGAACAAGCTGCAGAAATCTGAGTGCAGCTCAGGAGAGAAAAAGAAGACAAAAACTGTGACCCGCGGGTCAGGATTTTTTGAAAAAAATGAAAAGTATCCAAAGCGTCTCAAACTCGCGTCATATGCTGCCCGAGATCCGAAAGGGCAGGAAAAGTTTGCGGAACCTGTTTCCCTGCTCTAGATTCTGAACAAGCTGCAGAAACCTGCTTGCAGCTCAGGAGAGAAAAAGAAGGCAAAAACTGTGACCCGCGGGTCAGGATTTTTTCAAAAAAATGAAAAGTATCCAAAGCGTCTCAAACTTGCGTCATATGATGCCCGAGACCGGAAAGGGCAGAAAAAGTTTGCGGAACCTGTTTCCCTGCTCTAGATTCTGAACAAGCTGCAGAAACCTGAGTGCAGCTCAGGAGAGAAAAAGAATGCAAAAACTCTGACCCGAAAAACTCTGGTCAGGATTTTTTCAAAAAAATGAAAAGTATCCAAGGCATCTCAAACTCGCGTCATATGATGCCCGAGATTAGAGAGGGCAGAAAGAATTTGCGGAACCTGTTTCCCTGCTCTAGATTCTGAACAAGCTGCAGAAACCTGAGTGCAGCTCAGGAGAGAAAAAGAAGGCAAAAACTGTCTGAAGAAGCTGCAGAAATCTGAGTGCAGCTCAGGAGAGAAAAGGAAGGCAAAAACTGTGACCCGCGGGTCAGGATTTTTTCAAAAAAATGAAAAGTATCCAAAGCGTCTCAAACTCTCGTCATATAATGCCTGAGATCAGAAAGGGCAGAAAGAATTTGCGGAACCTCTTTCCCTGCTCTAGATTCTGAACAAGCTGCAGAAACCTGAGTGCAGCTCAGGAGAGAAAAAGAAGGCAAAAACTCTGACCAGCGGGTCAGGATTTTTTCAAAAAATGAAAAGTATCCAAAGCGTCTCAAACTCGCGTCATATGATGCCCGAGATCCGAAAGGGCAGAAAAAGTTTGCGGAACCTGTTTCCCTACTCTAGATTCTGAACAAACTGCAGAAACCTGAGTGCAGCTCAGGAGAGAAAAAGAATGCAAAAACTCTGACCCGAAAAACTCTGGTCAGGATTTTTTCAAAAAAATGAAAAGTATCCAAAGCATCTGAAACTGGCGTCATATGATGCCCGAGATCCGAAACGGCAGAAAAAGTTTACGGAACCTGTTTCCCTGCTCTAGATTCTGAACAAGCTGCAGAAACCTGAGTGCAGCTCAGGAGAGAAAAAGAAGACAAAAACTGTGACCCGCGGGTCAGGATTTTTTCAAAAAAATGAAAAGTATCCAAAGCGTCTCAAACTCGCGTCATATGATGCCCGAGATCCGAAAGGGCAGAAAAAGTTTGCGGAACCTGTTTCCCTACTCTAGATTCTGAACAAGCTGCAGAAACCTGAGTGCAGCTCAGGAGAGAAAAAGAATGCAAAAACTCTGACCCGAAAAACTCTGGTCAGGATTTTTTCAAAAAAATGAAAAGTATCCAAAGCGTCTCAAACTCGCGTCATATGATGCCCGAGATCTGAAAGGGCAGAAAAAAATTGCGGAACCTGTTTCCCTGCTCTAGATTCTGAACAAGCTGCAGAAACCTGAGTGCAGCTCAGGAGAGAAAAAGAAGGCAAAAACTGTCTGAAGAAGCTGCAGAAATCTGAGTGCAGCTCAGAAGAGAAAAGGAAGGCAAAAACTGTGACCCGCGGGTCAGGATTTTTTCAAAATAATGAAAGTATCCAAAGCATCTGAAACTGGTGTCATATGATGCCCGAGATCCGAAAGGGCAGAAAAAGTTTACGGAACCTGTTTCCCTGCTCTAGATTCTGAACAAGCTGCAGAAACCTGAGTGCAGCTCAGGAGAGAAAAAGAAGACAAAAACTGTGACCCGCGGGTCAGGATTTTTTCAAAAAAATGAAAAGTATCCAAAGCGTCTCAAACTCGCGTCATATGATGCCCGAGATCCGAAAGGGCAGGAAAAGTTTGCGGAACCTGTTTCCCTGGTCTAGATTCTGAACAAGCTGCAGAAACCTGAGTGCAGCTCAGGAGAGAAAAAGAAGGCAAAAACTGTGACCCGCGGGTCAGGATTTTTTCAAAAAAATGAAAAGTATCCAAAGCGTCTCAAACTCGCGTCATATGCTGCCCGAGATCCGAAAGGGCAGGAAAAGTTTGCGGAACCTGTTTCCCTGCTCTAGATTCTGAACAAGCTGCAGAAACCTGCTTGCAGCTCAGGAGAGAAAAAGAAGGCAAAAACTGTGACCCGCGGGTCAGGATTTTTTCAAAAAAATGAAAAGTATCCAAAGCGTCTGAAACTTGCGTCATATGATGCCCGAGATCCGAAAGGGCAGAAAAAGTTTGCGGAACCTGTTTCCCTGCTCTAGATTCTGAACAAGCTGCAGAAACCTGAGTGCAGCTCAGGAGAGAAAAAGAATGCAAAAACTCTGACCCCAAAAACTCTGGTCAGGATTTTTTCAAAAAAATGAAAAGTATCCAAGGCGTCTCAAACTCGCGTCATATGATGCCCGAGATCAGAGAGGGCAGAAAGAATTTGCGGAACCTGTTTCCCTGCTCTAGATTCTGAACAAGCTGCAGAAACCTGAGTGAGGCTCAGGAGAGAAAAAGAAGGCAAAAACTGTCTGAAGAAGCTGCAGAAATCTGAGTGCAACTCAGGAGAGAAAAGGAAGGCAAAAACTGTGACCCACGGGTCAGGATTTTTTCAAAACAATGAAAAGTATCCAAAGCATCTGAAACTGGTGTCATATGATGCCCGAGATCCGAAACGGCAGAAAAAGTTTACGGAACCTGTTTCCCTGCTCTAGATTCTGAACAAGCTGCAGAAACCTGAGTGCAGCTCAGGAGAGAAAAAGAAGGCAAAAACTGTGACCCGCCGGTTAGGATTTTTTCAAAAAAATGAAAAGTATCCAAAGCGTCTCAAACTCGCGTCATATGATGCCCGAGATCCGAAAGGGCAGGAAAAGTTTGCAGAACCTGTTTCCCTGCTCTAGATTCTGAACAAGCTGCAGAAACCAAAGTGCAGCTCAGGAGAGAAAAAGAAGGCAAAAGCTGTCTGAAGAAGCTGCAGAAATCTGGGTGCAGCTCAGAAGAGAAAAGGAAGGCAAAAACTGTGACCCGCGGGTCAGGATTTTTTCAACATAATGAAAAGTATCCAAAGCATCTGATACTGGTGTCATATGATGCCCGAGATCCGAAACGGCAGAAAAAGTTTACGGAACCTGTTTCCCTGCTCTAGATTCTGAACAAGCTGCAGAAATCTGAGTGCAGCTCAGGAGAGAAAAAGAAGACAAAAACTGTGACCCGCGGGTCAGGATTTTTTGAAAAAAATGAAAAGTATCCAAAGCGTCTCAAACTCGCGTCATATGCTGCCCGAGATCCGAAAGGGCAGGAAAAGTTTGCGGAACCTGTTTCCCTGCTCTAGATTCTGAACAAGCTGCAGAAACCTGCTTGCAGCTCAGGAGAGAAAAAGAAGGCAAAAACTGTGACCCGCGGGTCAGGATTTTTTCAAAAAAATGAAAAGTATCCAAAGCGTCTCAAACTTGCGTCATATGATGCCCGAGACCCGAAAGGGCAGAAAAAGTTTGCGGAACCTGTTTCCCTGCTCTAGATTCTGAACAAGCTGCAGAAACCTGAGTGCAGCTCAGGAGAGAAAAAGAATGCAAAAACTCTGACCCGAAAAACTCTGGTCAGGATTTTTTCAAAAAAATGAAAAGTATCCAAGGCGTCTCAAACTCGCGTCATATGATGCCCGAGATTAGAGAGGGCAGAAAGAATTTGCGGAACCTGTTTCCCTGCTCTAGATTCTGAACAAGCTGCAGAAACCTGAGTGCAGCTCAGGAGAGAAAAAGAAGGCAAAAACTGTCTGAAGAAGCTGCAGAAATCTGAGTGCAGCTCAGGAGAGAAAAGGAAGGCAAAAACTGTGACCCGCGGGTCAGGATTTTTTCAAAAAAATGAAAAGTATCCAAAGCGTCTCAAACTCTCGTCATATAATGCCTGAGATCAGAAAGGGCAGAAAGAATTTGCGGAACCTCTTTCCCTGCTCTAGATTCTGAACAAGCTGCAGAAACCTGAGTGCAGCTCAGGAGAGAAAAGGAAGGCAAAAACTGTGACCCGCGGGTCAGGATTTTTTCAAAACAATGAAAAGTATCCAAAGCGTCTCAAACTCGCGTCATATGATGCCCGAGATCCGAAACGGCAGAAAAAGTTTACGGAACCTGTTTCCCTGCTCTAGATTCTGAACAAGCTGCAGAAACCTGAGTGCAGCTCAGGAGAGAAATAGAAGACAAAAACTGTGACCCGCGGGTCAGGATTTTTTCAAAAAAATGAAAAGTATCCAAAGCGTCTCAAACTCGCGTCATATGATGCCCGAGATCCGAAAGGGCAGGAAAAGTTTGCGGAACCTGTTTCCCTGCTCTAGATTCTGAACAAGCTGCAGAAACCTGCGTGCAGCTCAGGAGAGAAAAAGAAGGCAAAAACTGTGACCCGCGGGTCAGGATTTTTTCAAAAAAATGAAAAGTATCCAAAGCGTCTCAAACTCGCATCATATGATGCATGAGATCTGAAAGGGCAGAAAAAGTTTGCGGAACCTGTTTCCCTGCTCTAGATTCTGAACAAGCTGCAGAAACCTGAGTGCAGCTGAGGAGAGAAAAAGAAGGCAAAAACTGTCTGAAGAAGCTGCAGAAATCTGAGTGCAGCTCAGGAGAGAAAAGGAAGGCAAAAACTGTGACCCGCGGGTCAGGATTTTTTCAAAAAAATGAAAAGTATCCAAAGCATCTCAAACTCGCGTCATATGATGCCCGAGATCAGAGAGGGCAGAAAGAATTTGCGGAACCTGTTTCCCTGCTCTAGATTCTGAACAAGCTGCAGAAACCTGAGTGCAGCTCAGGAGAGAAAAAGAAGGCAAAAACTGTCTGAAGAAGTTGCAGAAACCTGAGTGCAGCTCAGGAGAGAAAAAGAAGGCAAAAACTGTGACCCACGGGTCAGGATTTTTTCAAAAAAATGAAAAGTATCCAAAGCGTCTCAAACTCGCGTCATATGATGCCCGAGATCCGAAAGGGCAGAAAAAGTTTGCGGAACCTGTTTCCCTGCTCTAGATTCTGAACAAGCTGCAGAAACCTGAGTGCAGCTCAGGAGAGAAAAAGAAGGCAAAAACTCTGACCCGCGGGTCAGGATTTTTTCAAAAAAATGAAAAGTATCCAAAGCATCTGAAACTGGCGTCATATGATGCCCGAGATCCGAAACGGCAGAAAAAGTTTACGGAACCTGTTTCCCTGCTCTAGATTCTGAACAAGCTGCAGAAAACTGAGTGCAGCTCAGGAGAGAAAAAGAAGACAAAAACTGTGACCCGCGGGTCAGGAATTTTTCAAAAAAATGAAAAGTATCCAAAGCATCTGAAACTGGCGTCATATGATGGCCGCGATCCGAAACGGTAGAAAAAGTTTACGGAACCTGTTTCCCTGCTCTAGATTCTGAACAAGCTGCAGAAACCTGCGTGCAGCTCAGGAGAGAGAAAGGAAACAAAAACTGTGACCCACGGGTTAGGATTTTTTCAAAAAAATGAAAAGTATCCAAAGCGTCTCAAACTCGCGTCATATGATGCCCGAGATCCGAAAGGGCAGGAAAAGTTTGCGGAACCTGTTTCCCTGCTCTAGATTCTGAACAAGCTGCAGAAACCTGCGTGCAGCTCAGGAGAGAAAAAGAAGGCAAAAACTGTGACCCGCGGGTCAGGATTTTTTCAAAAAAATGAAAAGTATCCAAAGCGTCTCAAACTCACGTCATATGATGCCCGAGATCCGAAAGGGCAGAAAAATTTTGCGGAACCTGTTTCCCTGCTCTAGATTCTGAACAAGCTGCAGAAACCTGAGTGCAGCTGAGGAGAGAAAAAGAAGGCAAAAACTGTGACCCGCGGGTCAGGATTTTTTCAAAAAAATGAAAAGTATCCAAAGCATCTCAAACTCGCGTCATATGATGCCCGAGATCCGAAAGGGCAGAAAAAGTTTGCGGAACCTGTTTCCCTGCTCTAGATTCTGAACAAGCTGCAGAAACCTGAGTGCAGCTGAGGAGAGAAAAAGAAGGCAAAAACTGTGACCCGCGGGTCAGGATTTTTTCAAAAAAATGAAAAGTATCCAAAGCGTCTCAAACTCGCGTCATATGATGCCCAAGATCCGAAAGGGCAGAAAAAGTTTGCGGAACCTGTTTCCCTGCTCTAGATTCTGAACAAGCTGCAGAAACCTGAGTGCAGCTCAGGAGAGAAAAAGAAGGCAAAAACTGTCTGAAGAAGCTGCAGAAAGTATCCAAAGCATCTGAAACTGGCGTCATATGATGCCCGAGATCCGAAACGGCAGAAAAAGTTTACGGAACCTGTTTCCCTGCTCTAGATTCTGAACAAGCTGCAGAAACCTGAGTGCAGCTCAGGAGAGAAAAACAAGACAAAAACTGTGACCCGCGGGTCAGGATTTTTTCAAAAAAATAAAAAGTATCCAAAGCGTCTCAAAATCGCGTCATATGCTGCCCGAGATCCGAAAGGGCAGGAAAAGTTTGCGGAACCTGTTTCCCTGCTCTAGATTCTGAACAAGCTGCAGAAACCTGCTTGCAGCTCAGGAGAGAAAAAGAAGGCAAAAACTGTCAGGATTTTTTCAAAAAAATGAAAAGTATCCAAAGCGTCTCAAACTCGCGTCATATGATGTATGAGATCCGAAAGGGCAGGAAAAGTTTGCGAAACCTGTTTCCCTGCTCTAGATTCTGAACAAGCTGCAGAAACCTGAGTGCAGCTCAGGAGAGAAAAAGAAGGCAAAAACTGTGACCCGCGGGTCAGGATTTTTTCAAAAAAATGAAAAGTATCCAAAGCATCTGAAACTGGCGTCATATGATGCCCGAGATCCGAAACGGCAGAAAAAGTTTACGGAACCTGTTTCCCTGCTCTAGATTCTGAACAAGCTGCAGAAACCTGAGTGCAGCTCAGGAGAGAAAAAGAATGCAAAAACTCTGAACCGAAAAACTCTGGTCAGGATTTTTTCAAAAAAATGAAAAGTATCCAAAGCGTCTCAAACTCGCGTCATATGATGCCCGAGATCAGAGAGGGCAGAAAGAATTTGCGGAACCTGTTTCCCTGCTCTAGATTCTGAACAAGCTGCAGAAACCTGAGTGCAGCTCAGGAGAGAAAAAGAAGGCAAAAACTGTCTGAAGAAGCTGCAGAAATCTGAGTGCAGCTCAGGAGAGAAAAAGAAGGCAAAAACTGTGACCCGCGGGTCAGGATTTTTTCAAAAAAATGAAAAGTATCCAAAGCGTCTCAAACTCGCGTCATATGATGCCCGAGATCCGAAAGGGCAGAAAAAGTTTGCGGAACCTGTTTCCCTGCTCTAGATTCTGAACAAGCTGCAGAAACCTGAGTGCAGCTCAGGAGAGAAAAAGAAGGCAAAAACTGTGACCCGCGGGTCAGGATTTTTTCAAAAAAATGAAAAGTATCCAAGGCGTCTCAAACTCGCGTCATATGATGCCCGAGATCAGAGAGGGCAGAAAGAATTTGCGGAACCTGTTTCCCTGCTCTAGATTCTGAACAAGCTGCAGAAACCTGAGTGCAGCTCAGGAGAGAAAAAGAATGCAAAAACTCTGACCCGAAAAACTCTGGTCAGGATTTTTTCAAAAAAATGAAAAGTATCCAAAGCGTCTCAAACTCGCGTCATATGATGCCCGAGATCCGAAAGGGCAGAAAGAATTTGCGGAACCTGTTTCCCTGCTCTAGATTCTGAACAAGCTGCAGAAACCTGAGTGCAGCTCAGGAGAGAAAAAGAAGGCAAAAACTGTCTGAAGAAGCTGCAAAAATCTGAGTGCAGCTCAGGAGAGAAAAGGAAGGCAAAAACTGTGACCCGCGGGTCAGGATTTTTTCAAAAAAATGAAAAGTATCCAAAGCGTCTCAAACTCGCGTCATATGATGCCCGAGATCAGAAAGGGCAGAAAGAATTTGCGGAACCTGTTTCCCTGCTCTAGATTCTGAACAAGCTGCAGAAACCTGCTTGCAGCTCAGGAGAGAAAAAGAAGGCAAAAACTGTGACCCGCGGGTCAGGATTTTTTCAAAAAAATGAAAAGTATCCAAAGCGTCTCAAACTCACGTCATATGATGCCCGAGATCCGAAAGGGCAGGAAAAGTTTGCGGAACCTGTTTCCCTGCTCTAGATTCTGAACAAGCTGCAGAAACCTGAGTGCAGCTCAGGAGAGAAAAAGAAGGCAAAAACTGTGACCCGCGGGTCAGGATTTTTTCAAAAAAATGAAAAGTATCCAAAGCATCTGAAACTGGTGTCATATGATGCCCGAGATCCGAAACGGCAGAAAAAGTTTACGGAACCTGTTTCCCTGCTCTAGATTCTGAACAAGCTGCAGAAACCTGAGTGCAGCTCAGGAGAGAAAAAGAAGACAAAAACTGTGACCCGCGGGTCAGGATTTTTTCAAAAAAATGAAAAGTATCCAAAGCGTCTCAAAATCGCGTCATATGCTGCCCGAGATCCGAAAGGGCAGGAAAAGTTTGCAGAACCTGTTTCCCTGCTCTAGATTCTGAACAAGCTGCAGAAACCTGAGTGCAGCTCAGGAGAGAAAAAGAAGGCAAAAACTGTGGCCCGCGGGTCAGGATTTTTTCAAAAAAATGAAAAGTATCCAAAGCGTCTCAAACTCGCGTCATATGATGCCCGAGATCCGAAAGGGCAGGAAAAGTTTGCAGAACCTCTTTCCCTGCTCTTGATTCTGAACAAGCTGCAGAAACCTGAGTGCAGCTCAGGAGAGAAAAAGAAGGCAAAAACTGTGACCCGCGGGTCAGGATTTTTTCAAAAAAATGAAAAGTATCCAAAGCATCTGAAACTGGCGTCATATGATGCCCGAGATCCGAAACGGCAGAAAAAGTTTACGGAACCTGTTTCCCTGCTCTAGATTCTGAACAAGCTGCAGAAACCTGAGTGCAGCTCAGGAGAGAAAAAGAATGCAAAAACTCTGACCCGAAAAACTCTGGTCAGGATTTTTTTAAAAAAAATAAAAAGTATCCAAAGCGTCTCAAACTCGCGTCATATGATGCCCGAGATCAGAGAGGGCAGAAAGAATTTGTGGAACCTGTTTCCCTGCTCTAGATTCTGAACAAGCTGCAGAAACCTGAGTGCAGCTCAGGAGAGAAAAAGAAGGCAAAAACTGTCTGAAGAAGCTGCAGAAATCTGAGTGCAGCTCAGGAGAGAAAAAGAAGGCAAAAACTGTGACCCGCGGGTCAGGATTTTTTCAAAAAAATGAAAAGTATCCAAAGCGTCTCAAACTCGCGTCATATGATGCCCGAGATCCGAAAGGGCAGAAAAAGTTTGCGGAACCTGTTTCCCTGCTCTAGATTCTGAACAAGCTGCAGAAACCTGAGTGCAGCTCAGGAGAGAAAAAGAAGGCAAAAACTGTGACCCGCGGGTCAGGATTTTTTCAAAAAAATGAAAAGTATCCAAGGCGTCTCAAACTCGCGTCATATGATGCCCGACATCAGAAAGGGGAGAAAGAATTTGCGGAACCTCTTTCCCTGCTCTAGATTCTGAACAAGCTGCAGAAACCTGAGTGCACCTCAGGAGAGAAAAAGAAGGCAAAAACTGTGACCCGCGGGTCAGGATTTTTTCAAATAAATGAAAAGTATCCAAAGCATCTGAAACTGGCGTCATATGATGCCCGAGATCCGAAACGGCAGAAAAAGTTTACGGAACCTGTTTCCCTGCTCTAGATTCTGAACATGCTGCAGAAACCTGAGTGCAGCTCAGGAGAGAAAAAGAATGCAAAAACTCTGACCCGAAAAACTCTGGTCAGGATTTTTTCAAAAAAATGAAAAGTATCCAAAGCGTCTCAAACTCGCGTCATATGATGCCCGAGATCCGAAAGGGCAGAAAGAATTTGCGGAACCTGTTTCCCTGCTCTAGATTCTGAACAAGCTGCAGAAACCTGAGTGCAGCTCAGGAGAGAAAAAGAAGGCAAAAACTGTCTGAAGAAGCTGCAGAAATCTGAGTGCAGCTCAGGAGAGAAAAGGAAGGCAAAAACTGTGACCCGTGGGTCAGGATTTTTTCAAAAAAATGAATAGTATCCAAAGCATCTCAAACTCGCGTCATATGATGCCTGAGATCCGAAACGGCAAAAAAAGTTTGCGGAACCTGTTTCCCTGCTCTAGATTCTGAACAAGCTGCAGAAACCTGAGTGCAGCTCAGGAGAGAAAAAGAAGGCAAAAACTCTGACCCGAAAAACTCTGGTCAGGATTTTTCCAAAAAAATGAAAAGTATCCAAGGCGTCTCAAACTCGCGTCATATGATGCCCGAGATCAGAGAGGGCAGAAAGAATTTGCGGAACCTGTTTCCCTGCTCTAGATTCTGAACAAGCTGCAGAAACCTGAGTGCAGCTCAGGAGAGAAAAAGAAGGCAAAAACTGTCTGAAGAAGCTGCAAAAATCTGAGTGCAGCTCAGGAGAGAAAAGGAAGGCAAAAACTGTGACCCGCGGGTCAGGATTTTTTCAAAAAAATGAAAAGTATCCAAAGCGTCTCAAACTCTCGTCATATGATGCCCGAGATCAGAAAGGGCAGAAAGAATTTGCGGAACCTGTTTCCCTGCTCTAGATTCTGAACAAGCTGCAGAAACCTGCTTGCAGCTCAGGAGAGAAAAAGAAGGCAAAAACTGTGACCCGCGGGTCAGGATTTTTTCAAAAAAATGAAAAGTATCCAAAGCGTCTCAAACTCGCGTCATATGATGCCCGAGATCCGAAACGGCAGGAAAAGTTTGCGGAACCTCTTTCCCTGCTCTAGATTCTGAACAAGCTGCAGAAACCTGAGTGCAGCTCAGGAGAGAAAAAGAAGGCAAAAACTGTGACCCGCGGGTCAGGATTTTTTCAAAAAAATGAAAAGTATCCAAGGCGTCTCAAACTCGCGTCATATGATGCCCGACATCAGAAAGGGCAGAAAGAATTTGCGGAACCTCTTTCCCTGCTCTAGATTCTGAACAAGCTGCAGAAACCTGAGTGCACCTCAGGAGAGAAAAAGAAGGCAAAAACTGTGACCCGCGGGTCAGGATTTTTTCAAAAAAATGAAAAGTATCCAAAGCATCTGAAACTGGCGTCATATGATGCCCGAGATCCGAAAGGGCAGAAAAAGTTTACGGAACCTGTTTCCCTGCTCTAGATTCTGAACATGCTGCAGAAACCTGAGTGCAGCTCAGGAGAGAAAAAGAATGCAAAAACTCTGACCCGAAAAACTCTGGTCAGGATTTTTTCAAAAAAATGAAAAGTATCCAAAGCGTCTCAAACTCGCGTCATATGATGCCCGAGATCCGAAAGGGCAGAAAGAATTTGCGGAACCTGTTTCCCTGCTCTAGATTCTGAACAAGCTGCAGAAACCTGAGTGCAGCTCAGGAGAGAAAAAGAAGGCAAAAACTGTCTGAAGAAGCTGCAGAAATCTGAGTGCAGCTCAGGAGAGAAAAGGAAGGCAAAAACTGTGACCCATGGGTCAGGATTTTTTCAAAAAAATGAATAGTATCCAAAGCATCTCAAACTCGCGTCATATGATGCCTGAGATCCGAAACGGCAGAAAAAGTTTGCGGAACCTGTTTCCCTGCTCTAGATTCTGAACAAGCTGCAGAAACCTGAGTGCAGCTCAGGAGAGAAAAAGAATGCAAAAACTCTGACCCGAAAAACTCTGGTCAGGATTTTTTCAAAAAAATGAAAAGTATCCAAGGCGTCTCAAACTCGCGTCATATGATGCCCGAGATCAGAGAGGGCAGAAAGAATTTGCGGAACCTGTTTCCCTGCTCTAGATTCTGAACAAGCTGCAGAAACCTGAGTGCAGCTCAGGAGAGAAAAAGAAGGCAAAAACTGTCTGAAGAAGCTGCAAAAATCTGAGTGCAGCTCAGGAGAGAAAAGGAAGGCAAAAACTGTGACCCGCGGGTCAGGATTTTTTCAAAAAAATGAAAAGTATCCAAAGCGTCTCAAACTCTCGTCATATGATGCCCGAGATCAGAAAGGGCAGAAAGAATTTGCGGAACCTGTTTCCCTGCTCTAGATTCTGAACAAGCTGCAGAAACCTGCTTGCAGCTCAGGAGAGAAAAAGAAGGCAAAAACTGTGACCCGCGGGTCAGGATTTTTTCATAAAAATGAAAAGTATCCAAAGCGTCTCAAACTCGCGTCATATGATGCCCGAGATCCGAAAGGGCAGGAAAAGTTTGCGGAACCTGTTTCCCTGCTCTAGATTCTGAACAAGCTGCAGAAACCTGAGTGCAGCTCAGGAGAGAAAAAGAAGGCAAAAACTGTGACCCGCGGGTCAGGATTTTTTCAAAAAAATGAAAAGTATCCAAAGCATCTGAAACTGGCGTCATATGATGCCCGAGATCCGAAACGGCAGAAAAAGTTTACGGAACCTGTTTCCCTGCTCTAGATTCTGAACAAGCTGCAGAAACCTGAGTGCAGCTCAGGAGAGAAAAAGAAGACAAAAACTGTGACCCGCGGGTCAGGATTTTTTCAAAAAAATGAAAAATATCCAAAGCGTCTCAAAATCGCGTCATATGCTGCCCGAGATCCGAAAGGGCAGGAAAAGTTTGCAGAACCTGTTTCCCTGCTCTAGATTCTGAACAAGCTGCAGAAACCTGCTTGCAGCTCAGGAGAGAAAAAGAAGGCAAAAACTGTGACCCGCGGGTCAGGATTTTTTCAAAAAAATGAAAAGTATCCAAAGCATCTGAAACTGGCGTCATATGATGCCCGAGATCCGAAACGGCAGAAAAAGTTTACGGAACCTGTTTCCCTGCTCTAGATTCTGAACAAGCTGCAGAAACCTGAGTGCAGCTCAGGAGAGAAAAAGAAGACAAAAACTGTGACCCGCGGGTCAGGATTTTTTCAAAAAAATGAAAAATATCCAAAGCGTCTCAAAATCGCGTCATATGCTGCCCGAGATCCGAAAGGGCAGGAAAAGTTTGCAGAACCTGTTTCCCTGCTCTAGATTCTGAACAAGCTGCAGAAACCTGCTTGCAGCTCAGGAGAGAAAAAGAAGGCAAAAACTGTGACCCGCGGGTCAGGATTTTTTCAAAAAAATGAAAAGTATCCAAAGCGTCTCAAACTCGCGTCATATGATGCCCGAGATCCGAAACGGCAGAAAAAGTTTACGGAACCTGTTTCCCTGCTCTAGATTCTGAACAAGCTGCAGAAACCTGAGTGCAGCTCAGGAGAGAAAAAGAAGGCAAAAACTGTGGCCCGCGGGTCAGGATTTTTTCAAAAAAATGAAAAGTATCCAAAGCGTCTCAAACTCGCGTCATATGATGCCCGAGATCCGAAAGGGCAGGAAAAGTTTGCAGAACCTCTTTCCCTGCTCTTGATTCTGAACAAGCTGCAGAAACCTGAGTGCAGCTCAGGAGAGAAAAAGAAGGCAAAAACTGTGACCCGCGGGTCAGGATTTTTTCAAAAAAATGAAAAGTATCCAAAGCATCTGAAACTGGCGTCATATGATGCCCGAGATCCGAAACGGCAGAAAAAGTTTACGGAACCTGTTTCCCTGCTCTAGATTCTGAACAAGCTGCAGAAACCTGAGTGCAGCTCAGGAGAGAAAAAGAATGCAAAAACTCTGACCCGAAAAACTCTGGTCAGGATTTTTTCAAAAAAATGAAAAGTATCCAAAGCGTCTCAAACTCGCGTCATATGATGCCCGAGATCAGAGAGGGCAGAAAGAATTTGCGGAACCTGTTTCCCTGCTCTAGATTCTGAACAAGCTGCAGAAACCTGAGTGCAGCTCAGGAGAGAAAAAGAAGGCAAAAACTGTCTGAAGAAGCTGCAGAAATCTGAGTGCAGCTCAGGAGAGAAAAAGAAGGCAAAAACTGTGACCCGCGGGTCAGGATTTTTTCAAAAAAATGAAAAGTATCCAAAGCGTCTCAAACTCGCGTCATATGATGCCCGAGATCCGAAAGGGCAGAAAAAGTTTGCGGAACCTGTTTCCCTGCTCTAGATTCTGAACAAGCTGCAGAAACCTGAGTGCAGCTCAGGAGAGAAAAAGAAGGCAAAAACTGTGACCCGCGGGTCAGGATTTTTTCAAAAAAATGAAAAGTATCCAAGGCGTCTCAAACTCGCGTCATATGATGCCCGACATCAGAAAGGGCAGAAAGAATTTGCGGAACCTCTTTCCCTGCTCTAGATTCTGAACAAGCTGCAGAAACCTGAGTGCAGCTCAGGAGAGAAAAAGAAGGCAAAAACTGTGACCCGCGGGTCAGGATTTTTTCAAAAAAATGAAAAGTATCCAAAGCATCTGAAACTGGCGTCATATGATGCCCGAGATCCGAAACGGCAGAAAAAGTTTACGGAACCTGTTTCCCTGCTCTAGATTCTGAACATGCTGCAGAAACCTGAGTGCAGCTCAGGAGAGAAAAAGAATGCAAAAACTCTGACCCGAAAAACTCTGGTCAGGATTTTTTCAAAAAAATGAAAAGTATCCAAAGCGTCTCAAACTCGCGTCATATGATGCCCGAGATCAGAGAGGGCAGAAAGAATTTGCGGAACCTGTTTCCCTGCTCTAGATTCTGAACAAGCTGCAGAAACCTGAGTGCAGCTCAGGAGAGAAAAAGAAGGCAAAAACTGTCTGAAGAAGCTGCAGAAATCTGAGGGCAGCTCAGGAGAGAAAAAGAAGGCAAAAACTCTGACCCGCGGGTCAGGATTTTTTCAAAAAAATGAAAAGTATCCAAAGCATCTGAAACTGGCGTCATATGATGCCCGAGATCCGAAACGGCAGAAAAAGTTTACGGAACCTGTTTCCCTGCTCCAGATTCTGAACAAGCTGCAGAAAACTGAGTGCAGCTCAGGAGAGAAAAAGAAGACAAAAACTGTGACCCGCGGGTCAGGATTTTTTCAAAAAAATGAAAAGTATCCAAAGCATCTGAAACTGGCGTCATATGATGGCCGCGATCCGAAACGGTAGAAAAAGTTTACGGAACCTGTTTCCCTGCTCTAGATTCTGAACAAGCTGCAGAAACCTGCGTGCAGCTCAGGAGAGAAAAAGGAAACAAAAACTGTGACCCACGGGTTAGGATTTTTTCAAAAAAATGAAAAGTATCCAAAGCGTCTCAAACTCGCGTCATATGATGCCCGAGATACGAAAGGGCAGGAAAAGTTTGCGGAACCTGTTTCCCTGCTCTAGATTCTGAACAAGCTGCAGAAACCTGCGTGCAGCTCAGGAGAGAAAAAGAAGGCAAAAACTGTGACCCGCGGGTCAGGATTTTTTCAAAAAAATGAAAACTATCCAAAGCGTCTCAAACTCACGTCATATGATGCCCGAGATCCGAAAGGGCAGAAAAATTTTGCGGAACCTGTTTCCCTGCTCTAGATTCTGAACAAGCTGCAGAAACCTGAGTGCAGCTGAGGAGAGAAAAAGAAGGCAAAAACTGTGACCCGCGGGTCAGGATTTTTTCAAAAAAATGAAAAGTATCCAAAGCATCTCAAACTCGCGTCATATGATGCCCGAGATCCGAAAGGGCAGAAAAAGTTTGCGGAACCTGTTTCCCTGCTCTAGATTCTGAACAAGCTGCAGAAACCTGAGTGCAGCTCAGGAGAGAAAAAGAAGACAAAAACTGTGACCCGCGGGTCAGGATTTTTTCAAAAAAATGAAAAGTATCCAAAGCGTCTCAAACTCGCGTCATATGATGCCCGAGATCCGAAAGGGCAGGAAAAGTTTGCGGAACCTGTTTCCCTGCTCTAGATTCTGAACAAGCTGCAGAAACCTGAGTGCAGCTCAGGAGAGAAAAAGAAGGCAAAAACTGTCTGAACAAGCTGCAGAAACCTGAGTGCAGCTCAGGAGAGAAAAAGAATGCAAAAACTCTGACCCGAAAAACTCTGGTCAGGATTTTTTCAAAAAAATGAAAAGTATCCAAAGCGTCTCAAACTCGCGTCATATGATTCCCGAGATCAGAGAGGGCAGAAAGAATTTGCGGAACCTGTTTCCCTGCTCTAGATTCTGAACAAGCTGCAGAAATCTGAGTGCAGCTCATAAGAGAAAAAGAAGGCAAAAACTGTGACCCGCGGGTCAGGATTTTTTCAAAAAAATGAAAAGTATCCAAAGCGTCTCAAACTCGCGTCATATGATGCCCGAGATCAGAGAGGGCAGAAAGAATTTGCGGAACCTGTTTCCCTGCTCTAGATTCTGAACAAGCTGCAGAAACCTGAGTGCAGCTCAGGAGAGAAAAAGAAGGCAAAAACTGTCTGAAGAAGCTGCAGAAATCTGAGTGCAGCTCAGGAGAGAAAAGGAAGGCAAAAACTGTGACCCGCGGGTCAGGATTTTTTCAAAAAAATGAAAAGTATCCAAAGCGTCTCAAACTCTCGTCATATGATGCCCGAGATCAGAAAGGGCAGAAAGAATTTGCGGAACCTCTTTCCCTGCTCTAGATTCTGAACAAGCTGCAGAAACCTGAGTGCAGCTCAGGAGAGAAAAAGAAGGCAAAAACTGTGACCCGCGGGTCAGGATTTTTTCAAAAAAATGAAAAGTATCCAAAGCGTCTCAAACTCGCGTCATATGATGCCCGAGATCCGAAAGGGCAGGAAAAGTTTGCGGAACCTGTTTCCCTGCTCTAGATTCTGAACAAGCTGCAGAAACCTGCGTGCAGCTCAGGAGAGAAAAAGAAGGCAAAAACTGTGACCCGCGGGTCAGGATTTTTTCAAAAAAATGAAAAGTATCCAAAGCGTCTCAAACTCGCGTCATATGATGCCCGAGATCCGAAAGGGCAGGAAAAGTTTGCGGAACCTGTTTCCCTGCTCTAGATTCTGAACAAGCTGCAGAAACCTGCGTGCAGCTCAGGAGAGAAAAAGAAGGCAAAAACTGTGACCCGCGGGTCAGGATTTTTTCAAAAAAATGAAAACTATCCAAAGCGTCTCAAACTCACGTCATATGATGCCCGAGATCCGAAAGGGCAGAAAAATTTTGCGGAACCTGTTTCCCTGCTCTAGATTCTGAACAAGCTGCAGAAACCTGAGTGCAGCTGAGGAGAGAAAAAGAAACCAAAAACTGTGACCCGCGGGTCAGGATTTTTTCAAAAAAATGAAAAGTATCCAAAGCATCTCAAACTCGCGTCATATGATGCCCGAGATCCGAAAGGGCAGAAAAAGTTTGCGGAACCTGTTTCCCTGCTCTAGATTCTGAACAAGCTGCAGAAACCTGAGTGCAGCTCAGGAGAGAAAAAGAAGACAAAAACTGTGACCCGCGGGTCAGGATTTTTTCAAAAAAATGAAAAGTATCCAAAGCGTCTCAAACTCGCGTCATATGATGCCCGAGATCCGAAAGGGCAGGAAAAGTTTGCGGAACCTGTTTCCCTGCTCTAGATTCTGAACAAGCTGCAGAAACCTGAGTGCAGCTCAGGAGAGAAAAAGAAGGCAAAAACTGTCTGAACAAGCTCCAGAAACCTGAGTGCAGCTCAGGAGAGAAAAAGAATGCAAAAACTCTGACCCGAAAAACTCTGGTCAGGATTTTTTCAAAAAAATGAAAAGTATCCAAAGCGTCTCAAACTCGCGTCATATGATTCCCGAGATCAGAGAGGGCAGAAAGAATTTGCGGAACCTGTTTCCCTGCTCTAGATTCTGAACAAGCTGCAGAAATCTGAGTGCAGCTCATAAGAGAAAAAGAAGGCAAAAACTGTGACCCGCGGGTCAGGATTTTTTCAAAAAAATGAAAAGTATCCAAAGCGTCTCAAACTCGCGTCATATGATGCCCGAGATCCGAAAGGGCAGAAAAAGTTTGCGGAACCTGTTTCCCTGCTCTAGATTCTGAACAAGCTGCAGAAACCTGAGTGCAGCTCAGGAGAGAAAAAGAAGGCAAAAACTGTAACCCGCGGGTCAGGATTTTTTCAAAAAAATGAAAAGTATCCAAGGCGTCTCAAACTCGCGTCATATGATGCCCGAGATCAGAGAGGGCAGAAAGAATTTGCGGAACCTGTTTCCCTGCTCTAGATTCTGAACAAGCTGCAGAAACCTGAGTGCAGCTCAGGAGAGAAAAAGAAGGCAAAAACTGTCTGAAGAAGCTGCAGAAATCTGAGTGCAGCTCAGGAGAGAAAAGGAAGGCAAAAACTGTGACCCGCGGGTCAGGATTTTTTCAAAAAAATGAAAAGTATCCAAAGCGTCTCAAACTCTCGTCATATGATGCCCGAGATCAGAAAGGGCAGAAAGAATTTGCGGAACCTCTTTCCCTGCTCTAGATTCTGAACAAGCTGCAGAAACCTGAGTGCAGCTCAGGAGAGAAAAAGAAGGCAAAAACTGTGACCCGCGGGTCAGGATTTTTTCAAAAAAATGAAAAGTATCCAAAGCATCTGAAACTGGCGTCATATGATGCCCGAGATCCGAAACGGCAGAAAAAGTTTACGGAACCTGTTTCCGTGCTCTAGATTCTGAACAAGCTGCAGAAACCTGAGTGCAGCTCAGGAGAGAAAAAGAATGCAAAAACTCTGACCCGAAAAACTCTGGTAAGGATTTTTTCAAAAAAATGAAAAGTATCCAAAGCGTCTCAAACTCGCGTCATATGATGCCCGAGATCAGAGAGGGCAGAAAGAATTTGCGGAACCTGTTTCCCTGCTCTAGATTCTGAACAAGCTGCAGAAACCTGAGTGCAGCTCAGGAGAGAAAAAGAAGGCAAAAACTGTCTGAAGAAGCTGCAGAAATCTGAGTGCAGCTCAGGAGAGAAAAAGAAGGCAAAAACTGTGACCCGCGGGTCAGGATTTTTTCAAAAAAAGAAAAGTATCCAAAGCGTCTCAAACTCGCGTCATATGATGCCCGAGATCCGAAAGGGCAGAAAAAGTTTGCGGAACCTGTTTACCTACTCTAGATTCTGAACAAGCTGCAGAAACCTGAGTGCAGCTCAGGAGAGAAAAAGAATGCAAAAACTCTGACCCGAAAAACTCTGGTCAGGATTTTTTCAAAAAAATGAAAAGTATCCAAAGCATCTGAAACTGGTGTCATATGATGCCCGAGATCCGAAACGGCAGAAAAAGTTTACGGAACCTGTTTCCCTGCTCTAGATTCTGAACAAGCTGCAGAAACCTGAGTGCAGCTCAGGAGAGAAAAAGAAGGCAAAAACTGTGACCCGCGGGTCAGGATATTTTCAAAAAAATGAAAAGTATCCAAAGCGTCTCAAACTCGCGTCATATGATGCCCGAGATCCGAAAGGGCAGGAAAAGTTTGCAGAACCTCTTTCCCTGCTCTTGATTCTGAACAAGCTGCAGAAACCTGAGTGCAGCTCAGGAGAGAAAAAGAAGGCAAAAACTGTGACCCGCGGGTCAGGATTTTTTCAAAAAAATGAAAAGTATCCAAAGCATCTGAAACTGGCGTCATATGATGCCCGAGATCCGAAACGGCAGAAAAAGTTTACGGAACCTGTTTCCCTGCTCTAGATTCTGAACAAGCTGCAGAAACCTGAGTGCAGCTCAGGAGAGAAAAAGAATGCAAAAACTCTGACCCGAAAAACTCTGGTCAGGATTTTTTCAAAAAAATGAAAAGTATCCAAAAAGTCTCAAACTCGCGTCATATGATGCCCGAGATCAGAGAGGGCAGAAAGAATTTGCGGAACCTGTTTCCCTGCTCTAGATTCTGAACAAGCTGCAGAAACCTGAGTGCAGCTCAGGAGAGAAAAAGAAGGCAAAAACTGTGACCCGCGGGTCAGGATTTTTTCAAAAAAATGAAAAGTATCCAAAGCATCTGAAACTGGCGTCATATGATGCCCGAGATCCGAAACGGCAGAAAAAGTTTACGGAACCTGTTTCCCTGCTCTAGATTCTGAACAAGCTGCAGAAACCTGAGTGCAGCTCAGGAGAGAAAAAGAAGGCAAAAACTCTGACCCGAAAAACTCTGGTCAGGTTTTTTTCAAAAAAATGAAAAGTATCCAAAGCGTTTCAAACTCGCGTCATATGATGCCCGAGATCCGAAACGGCAGAAAAAGTTTACGGAACCTGTTTCCCTGCTCTAGATTCTGAACAAGCTGCAGAAACCTGAGTGCAGCTCAGGAGAGAAAAAGAAGACAAAAACTGTGACCCGCGGGTCAGGATTTTTTCAAAAAAATGAAAAGTATCCAAAGCGTCTCAAACTCGCGTCATATGATGCCCGAGATCCGAAAGGGCAGAAAGAATTTGCGGAACCTGTTTCCCTGCTCTAGATTCTGAACAAGCTGCAGAAACCTGAGTGCAGCTCAGGAGAGAAAAAGAAGGCAAAAACTGTCTGAAGAAGCTGCAGAAATCTGAGTGCAGCTCAGGAGAGAAAAGGAAGGCAAAAACTGTGACCCGCGGGTCAGGATTTTTTCAAAAAAATGAATAGTATCCAAAGCATCTCAAACTCGCGTCATATGATGCCTGAGATCCGAAACGGCAGAAAAAGTTTGCCTAACCTGTTTCCCTGCTCTAGATTCTGAACAAGCTGCAGAAACCTGAGTGCAGCTCAGGAGAGAAAAAGAATGCAAAAACTCTGACCCGAAAAACTCTGGTCAGGATTTTTTCAAAAAAATGAAAAGCATCCAAGGCGTCTCAAACTCGCGTCATATGATGCCCGAGATCAGAGAGGGCAGAAAGAATTTGCGGAACCTGTTTCCCTGCTCTAGATTCTGAACAAGCTGCAGAAACCTGAGTGCAGCTCAGGAGAGAAAAAGAAGGCAAAAACTGTCTGAAGAAGCTGCAAAAATCTGAGTGCAGCTCAGGAGAGAAAAGGAAGGCAAAAACTGTGACCCGCGGGTCAGGATTTTTTCAAAAAAATGAAAAGTATCCAAAGCGTCTCAAACTCTCGTCATATGATGCCCGAGATCAGAAAGGGCAGAAAGAATTTGCGGAACCTGTTTCCCTGCTCTAGATTCTGAACAAGCTGCAGAAACCTGAGTGCAGCTCAGGAGAGAAAAGGAAGGCAAAAACTGTGACCCGCGGGTCAGGATTTTTTCAAAACAATGAAAAGTATCCAAAGCATCTGAAACTGGTGTCATATGATGCCCGAGATCCGAAACGGCAGAAAAAGTTTACGGAACCTGTTTCCCTGCTCTAGATTCTGAACAAGCTGCAGAAACCTGAGTGCAGCTCAGGAGAGAAAAAGAAGGCAAAAACTGTGACCCGCGGGTCAGGATTTTTTCAAAAAAATGAAAAGTATCCAAAGCGTTTCAAACTCACGTCATATGATGCCCGAGATCCGAAAGGGCAGAAGGAAGTTGCGGAACCTGTTTCCCTGCTCTAGATTCTGAACAAGCTGCAGAAACCTGAGTGCAGCTCAGGAGAGAAAAAGAAGGCAAAAACTGTGACCCGCGGGTCAGGATTTTTTCAAAAAAATGAAAAGTATCCAAAGCGTCTCAAACTCGCATCATATGATGCCCGAGATCCGAAAGGGCAGAAAAAGTTTGCGGAACCTGTTTCCCTGCTCTAGATTCTGAACAAGCTGCAGAAACCTGCGTGCAGCTCAGGAGAGAAAAAGAAGGCAAAAACTGTGACCCGCGGGTCAGGATTTTTTCCAAAAAATGGGAAGTATCCAAAGCGTCTCAAACTCGCGTCATATGATGCCCGAGATCCGAAAGGGCAGAAAAAGATTGCGGAACCTGTTTCCCTGCTCTAGATTCTGAACAAGCTGCAGAAACCTGAGTGCAGCTCAGGAGAGAAAAAGAAGGCAAAAACTCTGACTCGCGGGTCAGGATTTTTTAAAAAAATGAAAAGTATCCAAAGCGTCTCAAACTCGCATCATATGATGCATGAGATCCGAAAGGGCAGAAAAAGTTTGCGGAACCTGTTTCCCTGCTCTAGATTCTGAACAAGCTGCAGAAACCTGAGTGCAGCTCAGGAGAGAAAAAGAAGGCAAAAACTCTGACCCGAAAAACTCTGGTCAGGATTTTTTCAAAAAAATGAAAAGTATCCAAAGCGTCTCAAACTCGCGTCATATGATGCCCGAGATCAGAAAGGGCAGAAAGAATTTGCGGAACCTGTTTCCCTGCTCTAGATTCTGAACAAGCTGCAGAAACCTGAGTGCAGCTCAGGAGAGAAAAAGAAGGCAAAAATTGTGACCCGCGGGTCAGGATTTTTTCAAAAAAATGAAAAGTATCCAAAGCGTCTCAAACTCGCGTCATATGATGCCCGAGATCCGAAAGGGCAGAAAAATTTTGCGGAACCTGTTTCCCTGCTCTAGATTCTGAACAAGCTGCAGAAACCGGAGTGCAGCTCAGGAGAGAAAAAGAAGGCAAAAACTCTCAGGATTTTTTCAAAAAAATGAAAAGCTTCCAAAGCGTCTCAAACTCACGTCATATGATGCCCGAGATCAGAAAGGGAGATGGAATTTGCGGAACCTGTTTCCCTGCTCTAGATTCTGAACAAGCTGCAGAAACCTGAGTGCAGCTCAGGAGAGAAAAAGAAGGCAAAAACTCTGACCCGATAAACTCTGGTCAGGATTTTTTCAAAAAAATGAAAAGTATCCAAAGCGTCTCAAACTCGCGTCATATGATGCCCGAGATCCGAAAGGGCAGAAAAAGTTTGCGGAACCTGTTTCCCTGCTCTAGATTCTGAACAAGCTGCAGAAACCTGAGTGCAGCTCAGGAGAGAAAAAGAATGCAAAAACTCTGACCCGAAAAACTCTGGTCAGGATTTTTTCAAAAAAATGAAAAGTATCCAAAGCGTCTCAAACTCGCGTCATATGATGCCCGAGATCAGAAAGGGAGAAGGAATTTGGGGAACCTGTTTCCCTGCTCTAGATTCTGAACAAGCTGCAGAAACCTGAGTGCAGCTCAGGAGAGAAAAAGAAGGCAAAAACTCTGACCCGATAAACTCTGGTCAGGATTTTTTCAAAAAAATGAAAAGTATCCAAAGCGTCTCAAACTCGCGTCATATGATGCCCGAGATCAGAAAGGGCAGAAAGAATTTGCGGAACCTGTTTCCCTGCACTAGATTCTGAACAAGCTGCAGAAACCTGAGTGCAGCTCAGGAGAGAAAAAGAAGGCAAAAACTCTGACCCGAAAAACTCTGCTCAGGATTTTTTCAAAAAAATGAAAAGTATCCCAAGCGTCTCAAACTCGCGTCATATGATGCCCGAGATCAGAAAGGGCAGAAAGAATTTGCGGAACCTGTTTCCCTGCTCTAGATTCTGAACAAGCTGCAGAAACCTGAGTGCAGCTCAGGAGAGAAAAAGAAGGCAAAAACTGTGACCCGCGGGTCAGGATTTTTTCAAAAAAATGAAGAGAATCCAAAGCGTCTCAAACTCGCATCATATGATGCATGAGATCCGAAAGGGCAGAAAAAGTTTGCGGAACCTGTTTCCCTGCTCTAGATTCTGAACAAGCTGCAGAAACCTGAGTGTAGCTCAGCAGAGAAAAAGAAGGCAAAAACTGTGACCCGCGGGTCAGGATTTTTTCAAAAAAATGAAAAGTATCCAAAGCGTCTCAAAATCGCATCATATGATGCCCGAGATCCGAAAGGGCAGAAAAAGTTTGCGAAACCTGTTTCCCTGCTCTAGATTCTGAACAAGCTGCAGAAACCTGAGTGCAGCTCAGGAGAGAAAAAGAATGCAAAAACTCTGACCCGAAAAACTCTGGTCAGGATTTTTTCAAAAAAATGAAAAGTATCCAAAGCGTTTCAAACTCACGTCATATGATGCCCAAGATCAGAAAGGGCAGAAGGAATTTGCGGAACCTGTTTCCCTGCTCTAGATTCTGAACAAGCTGCAGAAACCTGAGTGCAGCTCAGGAGAGAAAAAGAAGGCAAAAACTGTGACCCGCGGGTCAGGATTTTTTCAAAAAAATGAAAAGTATCCAAAGCGTCTCAAACTCGCATCATATGATGCCCGAGATCCGAAAGGGCAGAAAAAGTTTGCGGAACCTGTTTCCCTGCTCTAGATTCTGAACAAGCTGCAGAAACCTGAGTGCAGCTCAGGAGAGAAAAAGAAGGCAAAAACTGTGACCCGCGGGTCAGGATTTTTTCAAAAAAATGAAAAGTATCCAAAGCGTCTCAAACTCGCGTCATATGATGCCCGACATCCGAAAGGGCAGAAAAAAATTGCGGAACCTGTTTCCCTGCTCTAGATTCTGAACAAGCTGCAGAAACCTGAGTGCAGCTCAGGAGAGAAAAAGAAGGCAAAAACTGTCTGAAGAAGCTGCAGAAATCTGAGTGCAGCTCAGGAGAGAAAAGGAAGGCAAAAACTGTGACCCGCGGGTCAGGATTTTTTCAAAAAAATGAAAAGTATCCAAAGCATCTCAAACTCGCGTCATATGATGCCTGAGATCAGAAAGGGCAGAAAGAATTTGCGGAACCTCTTTCCCTGCTCTAGATTCTGAACAAGCTGCAGAAACCTGAGTGCAGCACAGGAGAGAAAAAGAAGGCAAAAACTCTGACCCGCGGGTCAGGATTTTTTCAAAAAAATGAAAAGTATCCAAGGCATCTGAAACCGGCGTCATATGATGCCCGAGATCCGAAACGGCAGAAAAAGTTTACGGAACCTGTTTCCCTGCTCTAGATTCTGAACAAGCTGCAGAAACCTGAGTGCAGCTCAGGAGAGAAAAAGAAGACAAAAACTGTGACCCGCGGGTCAGGATTTTTTCAAAAAAATGAAAAGTATCCAAAGCATCTGAAACTGGCGTCATATGATGCCCGAGATCCAAAACAGCAGAAAAAGTTTACGGAACCTGTTTCCCTGCTCTAGATTTTGAACAAGCTGCAGAAACCTGAGTGCAGCTCAGGAGAGAAAAAGAAGACAAAAACTGTGACCCGCGGGTCAGGATTTTTTCAAAAAAATTAAAAGTATCCAAAGCATCTCAAACTCGCGTCATATGATGCCCGAGATCCGAAAGGGCAGGAAAAGTTTAGGGAACCTGTTTCCCTGCTCTAGATTCTGAACAAGCTGCAGAAACCTGAGTGCAGCTCAGGAGAGAAAAAGAAGGCAAAAACTCTGACTCGCGGGTCAGGATTTTTTCAAAAAAATGAAAAGTATCCAAAGCGTCTGAAACTGGCGTCATATGATGCATGAGATCCGAAAGGGCAGAAAAAGTTTGCGGAACCTGTTTCCCTGCTCTAGATTCTGAACAAGCTGCAGAAACCTGAGTGCAGCTCAGGAGAGAAAAAGAAGGCAAAAACTGTG
The DNA here is from genome assembly GCF_030035675.1 of Rhineura floridana. Classification (NCBI taxonomy): domain Eukaryota; kingdom Metazoa; phylum Chordata; class Lepidosauria; order Squamata; family Rhineuridae; genus Rhineura; species Rhineura floridana. The sequence continues at coordinate 20,581,866 of NC_084488.1, read as the reverse complement.
ACCCGCGGGTCAGGATTTTTTCAAAAAAATGAAAAGTATCCAAAGGGTCTCAAACGCGCGACATATGATGCCCGAGATCCGAAAGGGCAGAAAAAGTTTGCGGAACCTGTTTCCCTGCTCTAGATTCTGAACAAGCTGCAGAAACCTGCGTGCAGCTCAGGAGAGAAAAAGAAGGCAAAAACTGTCTGAAGAAGCTGCAGAAATCTGAGTGCAGCTCAGGAGAGAAAAGGAAGGCAAAAACAGTGACCCGCGGGTCAGGATTTTTTCAAAAAAATGAAAAGTATCCAAAGCATCACAAACTCGTGTCATATGATGCCCGAGATCCGAAAGGGCAGAAAAAGTTTGTGAAACCTGTTTCCCTGCTCTAGATTCTGAACAAGCTGCAGAAACCTGAGTGCAGCTCAGGAGAGAAAAAGAAGGCAAAAACTGTGACCCGCGGGTCAGGATTTTTTCAAAAAAATGAAAAGTATCCAAAGCATCTGAAACTGGCGTCATATGATGGCCGAGATCCGAAACGGCAGAAAAAGTTTACGGAACCTGTTTCCCTGCTCTAGATTCTGAACAAGCTGCAGAAACCTGAGTGCAGCTCAGGAGAGAAAAAGAAGGCAAAAACTCTGACCCGAAAAACTCTAGTCAGGATTTTTTCAAAAAAATGAGAAGTATCCAAAGCGTCTCAAACTCGCGTCATATGATGCCCGAGATCCGAAAGGGCAGAAAAAGTTTGCGGAACCTGTTTCCCTGCTCTAGATTCTGAACAAGCTGCAGAAACCTGAGTGCAGCTCAGGAGAGAAAAAGAAGGCAAAAACTCTGACCCGCGGGTCAGGATTTTTTCAAAAAAATGAAAAGTATCCAAAGCATCTGAAACTGGCGTCATATGATGCCCGAGATCCGAAACGGCAGAAAAAGTTTACGGAAACTGTTTCCCTGCTCTAGATTCTGAACAAGCTGCAGAAACCTGAGTGCAGCTCAGGAGAGAAAAAGAAGGCAAAAACTGTGACCCGCGGGTCAGGATTTTTTCAAAAAAATGAAAAGTATCCAAAGCGTCTCAAACTCGCGTCATATGATGCCCGAGATCCGAAAGGGCAGAAAAAAATTGGGGAACCTGTTTCCCTGCTCTAGATTCTGAACAAGCTGCAGAAACCTGAGTGCAGCTCAGGAGAGAAAAAGAAGGCAAAAACTGTCTGAAGAAGCTGCAGAAATCTGAGTGCAGCTCAGGAGAGAAAAGGAAGGCAAAAACTGTGACCCGCGGGTCAGGATTTTTTCAAAAAAATGAAAAGTATCCAAAGCATCTCAAACTCGCGTCATATGATGCCCGAGATCCGAAACGGCAGAAAAAGTTTGTGAAACCTGTTTCCCTGCTCTAGATTCTGAACAAGCTGCAGAAACCTGAGTGCAGCACAGGAGAGAAAAAGAAGACAAAAACTGTGACCCGCGGGACAGGATTTTTTCAAAAAAATGAAAAGTATCCAAGGCATCTGAAACCGGCGTCATATGATGCCCGAGATCCGAAACGGCAGAAAAAGTTTACGGAACCTGTTTCCCTGCTCTAGATTCTGAACAAGCTGCAGAAACCTGAGTGCAGCTCAGGAGAGAAAAAGAAGACAAAAACTGTGACCCGCGGGTCAGGATTTTTTCAAAAAAATGAAAAGTATCCAAAGCGTCTCAAACTCGCGTCATATGATGCCCGAGATCCGAAAGGGCAGGAAAAGTTAGCGGAACCTGTTTCCCTGCTCTAGATTCTGAACAAGCTGCAGAAATCTGAGTGCAGCTCAGGAGAGAAAAAGAAGGCAAAAACTGTGACCCGCGGGTCAGGATTTTTTCAAAAAAATGAAAAGTATCCAAAGCGTCTCAAACTCGCGTCATATGATGCCCGAGATCCGAAAGGGCAGAAAAAAATTGGGGAACCTGTTTCCCTGCTCTAGATTCTGAACAAGCTGCAGAAACCTGAGTGCAGCTCAGGAGAGAAAAAGAAGGCAAAAACTGTCTGAAGAAGCTGCAGAAATCTGAGTGCAGCTCAGGAGAGAAAAGGAAGGCAAAAACTGTGACCCGCGGGTCAGGATTTTTTCAAAAAAATGAAAAGTATCCAAAGCATCTCAAACTCGCGTCATATGATGCCCGAGATCCGAAACGGCAGAAAAAGTTTGTGAAACCTGTTTCCCTGCTCTAGATTCTGAACAAGCTGCAGAAACCTGAGTGCAGCACAGGAGAGAAAAAGAAGACAAAAACTGTGACCCGCGGGACAGGATTTTTTCAAAAAAATGAAAAGTATCCAAGGCATCTGAAACCGGCGTCATATGATGCCCGAGATCCGAAACGGCAGAAAAAGTTTACGGAACCTGTTTCCCTGCTCTAGATTCTGAACAAGCTGCAGAAACCTGAGTGCAGCTCAGGAGAGAAAAAGAAGACAAAAACTGTGACCCGCGGGTCAGGATTTTTTCAAAAAAATGAAAAGTATCCAAAGCGTCTCAAACTCGCGTCATATGATGCCCGAGATCCGAAAGGGCAGGAAAAGTTAGCGGAACCTGTTTCCCTGCTCTAGATTCTGAACAAGCTGCAGAAATCTGAGTGCAGCTCAGGAGAGAAAAAGAATGCAAAAACTCTGACCCGAAAAACTCTGGTCAGGATTTTTTCAAAAAAATGAAAAGTATCCAAAGCGTTTCAAACTCGCGTCATATGATGCCCGAGATCAGAAAGGGCAGAAAGAATTTGCGGAACCTGTTTCCCTGCTCTAGATTCTGAACAAGCTGCAGAAACCTGAGTGCAGCTCAGGAGAGAAAAAGAAGGCAAAAACTCTGACCCGCGGGTCAGGATTTTTTCAAAAAAATGAAAAGTATCCAAAGCATCTGAAACTGGCGTCATATGATGGCCGAGATCCGAAAGGGCAGAAAAAGTTTACGGAACCTGTTTCCCTGCTCTAGATTCTGAACAAGCTGCAGAAACCTGAGGGCAGCTCAGGAGAGAAAAAGAAGACAAAAACTGTGACCCGCGGGTCAGGATTTTTTCAAAAAAATGAAAAGTCTCCAAAGTGTCTCAAACTCGCGTCATATGATGCCCGAGATCCGAAAGGGCAGAAAAAGTTTTCGGAACCTGTTTCCCTGCTCTAGATTCTGAACAAGCTGCAGAAACCTGAGTGCAGCTCAGGAGACAAAAAGAATGCAAAAACTCTCACCCGAAAAACTCTGGTCAGGATTTTTTCGAAAAAATGAAAAGTCTCCAAAGCGTTTCAAACTCGCGTCATATGATGCCCGGGATCAGAAAGGGCAGAAAGAATTTGCGGAACCTGTTTCCCTGCTCTAGATTCTGAACAAGCTGCAGAAACCTGAGTGCAGCTCAGGAGAGAAAAAGAAGGCAAAAACTGTGACCCGCGGGTCAGGATTTTTTCAAAAAAATGAAAAGTATCTAAAGCGTCTCAAACTCGCGTCATATGATGCCCGAGATCCGAAAGGGCAGAAAAAAATTGCGGAACCTGTTTCCCTGCTCTAGATTCTGAACAAGCTGCAGAAACCTGAGTGCAGCTCAGGAGAGAAAAAGAAGGCAAAAACTGTCTGAAGAAGCTGCAGAAATCTGAGTGCAGCTCAGGAGAGAAAAGGAAGGCAAAAACTGTGACCCGCGGGTCAGGATTTTTTCAAAAAAATGAGAAGTATACAAAGCATCTCAAACTCGTGTCATATGATGCCCGAGATCCGAAAGGGCAGAAAGAATTTGCGGAACCTGTTTCCCTGCTCTAGATTCTGAATAAGCTGCAGAAACCTGAGTGCAGCTCAGGAGAGAAAAAGAAGGCAAAAACTGTGACCCGCGGGTCAGGATTTTTTCAAAAAAATGAAAAGTATCCAAAGCGTCTCAAACTCGCATCATATGATGCATGAGATCTGAAAGGGCAGAAAAAGTTTGCGGAACCTGTTTCCCTGCTCTAGATTCTGAACAAACTGCAGAAACCTAAGTGTAGCTCAGGAGAGAAAAAGAAGGCAAAAACTGTGACCCGCAGGTCAGGATTTTTTCAAAAAAATGAAAAGTATCCAAAGCGTCTCAAACTCGCGTCATATGATGCCCGAGACCCGAAAGGGCAGAAAAAGTTTGCGGAACCTGTTTCCCTGCTCTAGATTCTGAACAAGCTGCAGAAACCTGAGTGCAGCTCAGGAGAGAAAAAGAAGGCAAAAACTGTGACCCGCGGGTCAGGATTTTTTCAAAAAAATGAAAAGTATCCAAAGCGTCTCAAACTCGCGTCATATGATGCCCGAGATCCGAAAGGGCAGAAGAAGTTTGCGGAACCTGTTTCCCTGCTCTAGATTCTGAACAAGCTGCAGAAACCTGAGTGCAGCTCAGGAGAGAAAAAGAAGGCAAAAACTCTGACCCGAAAAACTCTGGCCAGGATTTTTTCACAAAAATGAAAAGTATCCAAAGCGTCTCAAACTCGCGTTATATGATGCCCAAGATCAGAAAGGGCAGAAAGAATTTGTGGAACCTGTTTCCCTGCTCTAGATTCTGAACAAGCTGCAGAAACCTGAGTGCAGCTCAGGAGAGAAAAAGAAGGCAAAAACTGTCTGAAGAAGATGCAGAAATCTGAGTGCAGCTCAGGAAAGAAAAGGAAGGCAAAAACTGTGACCCGCGGGTCAGGATTTTTTCAAAAAAATGAAAAGTATCCAAAGCATCTCAAACTCGCGTCATATGATGCCCGAGATCCGAAAGGGCAGAAAAAGTTTGTGAAACCTGTTTCCCTGCTCTAGATTCTGAACAAGCTGCAGAAACCTGAGTGCAGCTCAGGAGAGAAAAAGAAGGCAAAAACTCTGACCCGCGGGTCAGGATTTTTTCAAAAAAATGAAAAATATGGAAAGCATCTGAAACTGGCGTCATATGATGCCCGAGATCCGAAACGGCAGAAAAAAGTTATGGAACCTGTTTCCCTGCTCTAGATTCTGAACAAGCTGCAGAAACCTGAGTGCAGCTCAGGAGAGAAAAAGAAGACAAAAACTGTGACCCGCGGGTCAGGATTTTTTCAAAAAAATGAAAGGTATCCAAAGCGTCTCAAACTCGCGTCATATGATGCCCGAGATCCGGAAGGGGAGGAAAAGTTTTCAGAACCTGTTTCCCTGCTCTAGATTCTGAACAAGCTGCAGAAACCTGAGTGCAGCTCAGGAGAGAAAAAGAAGACAAAAACTGTGACCCGCGGGTCAGGATTTTTTCAAAAAAATGAAAAGTATCCAAAGCGTCTCAAACTCGCATCATATGATGCCCGAGATCCGAAAGGGCAGAAAAAGTTTGCGGAACCTGTTTCCCTGCTCTAGATTCTGAACAAGCTGCAGAAACCTGAGTGCAGCTCAGGAGAGAAAAAGAAGGCAAAAACTGTGACCCGTGGGTCAGGATTTTTTCAAAAAAATGAAAAGTATCCAAAGCGTCTCAAACTCGCGTCATATGATGCCCGAGATCCGAAAGGGCAGGAAAAGTTTGCGGAACCTGTTTCCCTGCTCTAGATTCTGAACAAGCTGCAGAAACCTGAGTGCAGCTCAGGAGAGAAAAAGAAGGCAAAAACTCTGTCTCGCGGGTCAGGATTTTTTCAAAAAAATGAAAAGTATCCAAAGCGTCTCAAACTCGCATCATATGATGCATGAGATCCGAAAGGGCAGAAAAAGTTTGCGGAACCTGTTTCCCTGCTCTAGATTCTGAACAAGCTGCAGAAACCTGAGTGCAGCTCAGGAGAGAAAAAGAAGGCAAAAACTGTGACCCGCGGGTCAGGATTTTTTCAAAAAAATGAAAAGTATCCAAAGGGTCTCAAACGCGCATCATATGATGCCCGAGATCCGAAAGGGCAGAAAAAGTTTGCGGAACCTGTTTCCCTGCTCTAGATTCTGAACAAGCTGCAGAAACCTGAGTGCAGCTCAGGAGAGAAAAAGAAGGCAAAAACTCTGACCCGAAAAACTCTAGTCAGGATTTTTTCAAAAAAATGAAAAGTATCCAAAGCGTCTCAAACTCGCGTCATATGATGCCCGAGATCCGAAAGGGCAGAAAAAGTTTGCGGAACCTGTTTCCCTGCTCTAGATTCTGAACAAGCTGCAGAAACCTGAGTGCAGCTCAGGAGAGAAAAAGAAGGCAAAAACTGTCTGAAGAAGCTGCAGAAATCTGAGTGCAGCTCAGGAGAGAAAAGGAAGGCAAAAACTGTGACCCGCGGGTCAGGATTTTTTCAAAAAAATGAAAAGTATCCAAAGCATCTCAAACTCGCGTCATATGATGCCCGAGATCCGAAACGGCAGAAAAAGTTTGTGAAACCTGTTTCCCTGCTCTAGATTCTGAACAAGCTGCAGAAACCTGAGTGCAGCACAGGAGAGAAAAAGAAGGCAAAAACTCTGACCCGCGGGTCAGGATTTTTTCAAAAAAATGAAAAGTATCCAAGGCATCTGAAACCGGCGTCATATGATGCCCGAGATCCGAAACGGCAGAAAAAGTTTACGGAACCTGTTTCTCTGCTCTAGATTCTGAACAAGCTGCAGAAACCTGAGTGCAGCTCAGGAGAGAAAAAGAAGACAAAAACTGTGACCCGCGGGTCAGGATTTTTTCAAAAAAATGAAAAGTATCCAAAGCATCTGAAACTGGCGTCATATGATGCCCGAGATCCGAAACAGCAGAAAAAGTTTGCGGAACCTGTTTCCCTGCTCTAGATTTTGAACAAGCTGCAGAAACCTGAGTGCAGCTCAGGAGAGAAAAAGAAGACAAAAACTGTGACCCGCGGGTCAGGATTTTTTCAAAAAAATGAAAAGTATCCAAAGCGTCTCAAACTCGCGTCATATGCTGCCCGAGATCCGAAAGGGCAGGAAAAGTTTGCGGAACCTGTTTCCCTGCTCTAGATTCTGAACAAGCTGCAGAAACCTGCTTGCAGCTCAGGAGAGAAAAAGAAGGCAAAAACTGTGACCCGCGGGTCAGGATTTTTTCAAAAAAATGAAAAGTATCCAAAGCGTCTCAAACTTGCGTCATATGATGCCCGAGATCCGAAAGGGCAGAAAAAGTTTGCGGAACCTGTTTCCCTGCTCTAGATTCTGAACAAGCTGCAGAAACCTGAGTGCAGCTCAGGAGAGAAAAAGAAGGCAAAAACTGTCTGAAGAAGATGCAGAAATCTGAGTGCAGCTCAGGAAAGAAAAGGAAGGCAAAAACTGTGACCCGCGGGTCAGGATTTTTTCAAAAAAATGAAAAGTATCCAAAGCATCTCAAACTCGCGTCATATGATGCCCGAGATCCGAAAGGGCAGAAAAAGTTTGTGAAACCTGTTTCCCTGCTCTAGATTCTGAACAAGCTGCAGAAACCTGAGTGCAGCTCAGGAGAGAAAAAGAAGGCAAAAACTCTGACCCGCGGGTCAGGATTTTTTCAAAAAAATGAAAAATATGGAAAGCATCTGAAACTGGCGTCATATGATGCCCGAGATCCGAAACGGCAGAAAAAAGTTATGGAACCTGTTTCCCTGCTCTAGATTCTGAACAAGCTGCAGAAACCTGAGTGCAGCTCAGGAGAGAAAAAGAAGACAAAAACTGTGACCCGCGGGTCAGGATTTTTTCAAAAAAATGAAAGGTATCCAAAGCGTCTCAAACTCGCGTCATATGATGCCCGAGATCCGGAAGGGGAGGAAAAGTTTTCAGAACCTGTTTCCCTGCTCTAGATTCTGAACAAGCTGCAGAAACCTGAGTGCAGCTCAGGAGAGAAAAAGAAGACAAAAACTGTGACCCGCGGGTCAGGATTTTTTCAAAAAAATGAAAAGTATCCAAAGCGTCTCAAACTCGCATCATATGATGCCCGAGATCCGAAAGGGCAGAAAAAGTTTGCGGAACCTGTTTCCCTGCTCTAGATTCTGAACAAGCTGCAGAAACCTGAGTGCAGCTCAGGAGAGAAAAAGAAGGCAAAAACTGTGACCCGTGGGTCAGGATTTTTTCAAAAAAATGAAAAGTATCCAAAGCGTCTCAAACTCGCGTCATATGATGCCCGAGATCCGAAAGGGCAGGAAAAGTTTGCGGAACCTGTTTCCCTGCTCTAGATTCTGAACAAGCTGCAGAAACCTGAGTGCAGCTCAGGAGAGAAAAAGAAGGCAAAAACTCTGTCTCGCGGGTCAGGATTTTTTCAAAAAAATGAAAAGTATCCAAAGCGTCTCAAACTCGCATCATATGATGCATGAGATCCGAAAGGGCAGAAAAAGTTTGCGGAACCTGTTTCCCTGCTCTAGATTCTGAACAAGCTGCAGAAACCTGAGTGCAGCTCAGGAGAGAAAAAGAAGGCAAAAACTGTGACCCGCGGGTCAGGATTTTTTCAAAAAAATGAAAAGTATCCAAAGGGTCTCAAACGCGCATCATATGATGCCCGAGATCCGAAAGGGCAGAAAAAGTTTGCGGAACCTGTTTCCCTGCTCTAGATTCTGAACAAGCTGCAGAAACCTGAGTGCAGCTCAGGAGAGAAAAAGAAGGCAAAAACTCTGACCCGAAAAACTCTAGTCAGGATTTTTTCAAAAAAATGAAAAGTATCCAAAGCGTCTCAAACTCGCGTCATATGATGCCCGAGATCCGAAAGGGCAGAAAAAGTTTGCGGAACCTGTTTCCCTGCTCTAGATTCTGCACAAGCTGCAGAAACCTGAGTGCAGCTCAGGAGAGAAAAAGAAGGCAAAAACTGTCTGAAGAAGCTGCAGAAATCTGAGTGCAGCTCAGGAGAGAAAAGGAAGGCAAAAACTGTGACCCGCGGGTCAGGATTTTTTCAAAAAAATGAAAAGTATCCAAAGCATCTCAAACTCGCGTCATATGATGCCCGAGATCCGAAACGGCAGAAAAAGTTTGTGAAACCTGTTTCCCTGCTCTAGATTCTGAACAAGCTGCAGAAACCTGAGTGCAGCACAGGAGAGAAAAAGAAGGCAAAAACTCTGACCCGCGGGTCAGGATTTTTTCAAAAAAATGAAAAGTATCCAAGGCATCTGAAACCGGCGTCATATGATGCCCGAGATCCGAAACGGCAGAAAAAGTTTACGGAACCTGTTTCTCTGCTCTAGATTCTGAACAAGCTGCAGAAACCTGAGTGCAGCTCAGGAGAGAAAAAGAAGACAAAAACTGTGACCCGCGGGTCAGGATTTTTTCAAAAAAATGAAAAGTATCCAAAGCATCTGAAACTGGCGTCATATGATGCCCGAGATCCGAAACAGCAGAAAAAGATTGCGGAACCTGTTTCCCTGCTCTAGATTTTGAACAAGCTGCAGAAACCTGAGTGCAGCTCAGGAGAGAAAAAGAAGACAAAAACTGTGACCCGCGGGTCAGGATTTTTTCAAAAAAATTAAAAGTATCCAAAGCATCTCAAACTCGCGTCATATGATGCCCGAGATCCGAAAGGGCAGGAAAAGTTTAGGGAACCTGTTTCCCTGCTCTAGATTCTGAACAAGCTGCAGAAACCTGAGTGCAGCTCAGGAGAGAAAAAGAAGGCAAAAACTCTGACTCGCGGGTCAGGATTTTTTCAAAAAAATGAAAAGTATCCAAAGCGTCTCAAACTCGCATCATATGATGCATGAGATCCGAAAGGGCAGAAAAAGTTTGCAGAACCTGTTTCCCTGCTCTAGATTCTGAACAAGCTGCAGAAACCTGAGTGCAGCTCAGGAGAGAAAAAGAAGGCAAAAACTGTGACCCGCGGGTCAGGATTTTTTCAAAAAAATGAAAAGTATCCAAAGGGTCTCAAACGCGCGACATATGATGCCCGAGATCCGAAAGGGCAGAAAAAGTTTGTGGAACCTGTTTCCCTGCTCTAGATTCTGAACAAGCTGCAGAAACCTACGTGCAGCTCAGGAGAGAAAAAGAAGGCAAAAACTGTCTGAAGAAGCTGCAGAAATCTGAGTGCAGCTCAGGAGAGAAAAGGAAGGCAAAAACAGTGACCCGCGGGTCAGGATTTTTTCAAAAAAATGAAAAGTATCCAAAGCATCACAAACTCGCGTCATATGATGCCCGAGATCCGAAAGGGCAGAAAAAGTTTGTGAAACCTGTTTCCCTGCTCTAGATTCTGAACAAGCTGCAGAAACCTGAGTGCAGCTCAGGAGAGAAAAAGAATGCAAAAACTCTGACCCGAAAAACTCTGGTCAGGATTTTTTCGAAAAAATGAAAAGTCTCCAAAGCGTTTCAAACTCGCGTCATATGATGCCCGGGATCAGAAAGGGCAGAAAGAATTTGCGGAACCTGTTTCCCTGCTCTAGATTCTGAACAAGCTGCAGAAACCTGAGTGCAGCTCAGGAGAGAAAAAGAAGGCAAAAACTGTGACCCGCGGGTCAGGATTTTTTCAAAAAAATGAAAAGTATCTAAAGCGTCTCAAACTCGCGTCATATGATGCCCGAGATCCGAAAGGGCAGAAAAAAATTGCGGAACCTGTTTCCCTGCTCTAGATTCTGAACAAGCTGCAGAAACCTGAGTGCAGCTCAGGAGAGAAAAAGAAGGCAAAAACTGTCTGAAGAAGCTGCAGAAATCTGAGTGCAGCTCAGGAGAGAAAAGGAAGGCAAAAACTGTGACCCGCGGGTCAGGATTTTTTCAAAAAAATGAGAAGTATACAAAGCATCTCAAACTCGTGTCATATGATGCCCGAGATCCGAAAGGGCAGAAAGAATTTGCGGAACCTGTTTCCCTGCTCTAGATTCTGAATAAGCTGCAGAAACCTGAGTGCAGCTCAGGAGAGAAAAAGAAGGCAAAAACTGTGACCCGCGGGTCAGGATTTTTTCAAAAAAATGAAAAGTATCCAAAGCGTCTCAAACTCGCATCATATGATGCATGAGATCTGAAAGGGCAGAAAAAGTTTGCGGAACCTGTTTCCCTGCTCTAGATTCTGAACAAACTGCAGAAACCTAAGTGTAGCTCAGGAGAGAAAAAGAAGGCAAAAACTGTGACCCGCAGGTCAGGATTTTTTCAAAAAAATGAAAAGTATCCAAAGCGTCTCAAACTCGCGTCATATGATGCCCGAGACCCGAAAGGGCAGAAAAAGTTTGCGGAACCTGTTTCCCTGCTCTAGATTCTGAACAAGCTGCAGAAACCTGAGTGCAGCTCAGGAGAGAAAAAGAAGGCAAAAACTCTGACCCGAAAAACTCTGGCCAGGATTTTTTCACAAAAATGAAAAGTATCCAAAGCGTCTCAAACTCGCGTTATATGATGCCCAAGATCAGAAAGGGCAGAAAGAATTTGTGGAACCTGTTTCCCTGCTCTAGATTCTGAACAAGCTGCAGAAACCTGAGTGCAGCTCAGGAGAGAAAAAGAAGACAAAAAGTGTGACCTGCGGGTCAGGATTTTTTCAAAAAAATGAAAGGTATCCAAAGCGTCTCAAACTCGCGTCATATGATGCCCGAGATCCGGAAGGGGAGGAAAAGTTTTCAGAACCTGTTTCCCTGCTCTAGATTCTGAACAAGCTGCAGAAACCTGAGTGCAGCTCAGGAGAGAAAAAGAAGACAAAAACTGTGACCCGCGGGTCAGGATTTTTTCAAAAAAATGAAAAGTATCCAAAGCGTCTCAAACTCGCATCATATGATGCCCGAGATCCGAAAGGGCAGAAAAAGTTTGCGGAACCTGTTTCCCTGCTCTAGATTCTGAACAAGCTGCAGAAACCTGAGTGCAGCTCAGGAGAGAAAAAGAAGGCAAAAACTGTGACCCGTGGGTCAGGATTTTTTCAAAAAAATGAAAAGTATCCAAAGCGATTCAAACTCGCGTCATATGATGCCCGAGATCCGAAAGGGCAGGAAAAGTTTGCGGAACCTGTTTCCCTGCTCTAGATTCTGAACAAGCTGCAGAAACCTGAGTGCAGCTCAGGAGAGAAAAAGAAGGCAAAAACTCTGTCTCGCGGGTCAGGATTTTTTCAAAAAAATGAAAAGTATCCAAAGCGTCTCAAACTCGCATCATATGATGCATGAGATCCGAAAGGGCAGAAAAAGTTTGCGGAACCTGTTTCCCTGCTCTAGATTCTGAACAAGCTGCAGAAACCTGAGTGCAGCTCAGGAGAGAAAAAGAAGGCAAAAACTGTGACCCGCGGGTCAGGATTTTTTCAAAAAAATGAAAAGTATCCAAAGGGTCTCAAACGCGCATCATATGATGCCCGAGATCCGAAAGGGCAGAAAAAGTTTGCGGAACCTGTTTCCCTGCTCTAGATTCTGAACAAGCTGCAGAAACCTGAGTGCAGCTCAGGAGAGAAAAAGAAGGCAAAAACTCTGACCCGAAAAACTCTAGTCAGGATTTTTTCAAAAAAATGAAAAGTATCCAAAGCGTCTCAAACTCGCGTCATATGATGCCCGAGATCCGAAAGGGCAGAAAAAGTTTGCGGAACCTGTTTCCCTGCTCTAGATTCTGAACAAGCTGCAGAAACCTGAGTGCAGCTCAGGAGAGAAAAAGAAGGCAAAAACTGTCTGAAGAAGCTGCAGAAATCTGAGTGCAGCTCAGGAGAGAAAAGGAAGGCAAAAACTGTGACCCGCGGGTCAGGATTTTTTCAAAAAAATGAAAAGTATCCAAAGCATCTCAAACTCGCATCATATGATGCCCGAGATCCGAAACGGCAGAAAAAGTTTGTGAAACCTGTTTCCCTGCTCTAGATTCTGAACAAGCTGCAGAAACCTGAGTGCAGCACAGGAGAGAAAAAGAAGGCAAAAACTCTGACCCGCGGGTCAGGATTTTTTCAAAAAAATGAAAAGTATCCAAGGCATCTGAAACCGGCGTCATATGATGCCCGAGATCCGAAACGGCAGAAAAAGTTTACGGAACCTGTTTCTCTGCTCTAGATTCTGAACAAGCTGCAGAAACCTGAGTGCAGCTCAGGAGAGAAAAAGAAGACAAAAACTGTGACCCGCGGGTCAGGATTTTTTCAAAAAAATGAAAAGTATCCAAAGCATCTGAAACTGGCGTCATATGATGCCCGAGATCCGAAACAGCAGAAAAAGTTTGCGGAACCTGTTTCCCTGCTCTAGATTTTGAACAAGCTGCAGAAACCTGAGTGCAGCTCAGGAGAGAAAAAGAAGACAAAAACTGTGACCCGCGGGTCAGGATTTTTTCAAAAAAATTAAAAGTATCCAAAGCATCTCAAACTCGCGTCATATGATGCCCGAGATCCGAAAGGGCAGGAAAAGTTTAGGGAACCTGTTTCCCTGCTCTAGATTCTGAACAAGCTGCAGAAACCTGAGTGCAGCTCAGGAGAGAAAAAGAAGGCAAAAACTCTGACTCGCGGGTCAGGATTTTTTCAAAAAAATGAAAAGTATCCAAAGCGTCTCAAACTCGCATCATATGATGCATGAGATCCGAAAGGGCAGAAAAAGTTTGCGGAACCTGTTTCCCTGCTCTAGATTCTGAACAAGCTGCAGAAACCTGAGTGCAGCTCAGGAGAGAAAAAGAAGGCAAAAACTGTGACCCGCGGGTCAGGATTTTTTCAAAAAAATGAAAAGTATCCAAAGGGTCTCAAACGCGCGACATATGATGCCCGAGATCCGAAAGGGCAGAAAAAGTTTGTGGAACCTGTTTCCCTGCTCTAGATTCTGAACAAGCTGCAGAAACCTACGTGCAGCTCAGGAGAGAAAAAGAAGGCAAAAACTGTCTGAAGAAGCTGCAGAAATCTGAGTGCAGCTCAGGAGAGAAAAGGAAGGCAAAAACAGTGACCCGCGGGTCAGGATTTTTTCAAAAAAATGAAAAGTATCCAAAGCATCACAAACTCGCGTCATATGATGCCCGAGATCCGAAAGGGCAGAAAAAGTTTGTGAAACCTGTTTCCCTGCTCTAGATTCTGAACAAGCTGCAGAAACCTGAGTGCAGCTCAGGAGAGAAAAAGAAGGCAAAAACTGTGACCCGCGGGTCAGGATTTTTTCAAAAAAATGAAAAGTATCCAAAGCATCTGAAACTGGCGTCATATGATGGCCGAGATCCGAAACGGCAGAAAAAGTTTACGGAACCTGTTTCCCTGCTCTAGATTCTGAACAAGCTGCAGAAACCTGAGTGCAGCTCAGGAGAGAAAAAGAAGGCAAAAACTCTGACCCGAAAAACTCTAGTCAGGATTTTTTCAAAAAAATGAAAAGTATCCAAAGCGTATCAAACTCGCGTCATATGATGCCCGAGATCCGAAAGGGCAGAAAAAGTTTGCGGAACCTGTTTCCCTGCTCTAGATTCTGAACAAGCTGCAGAAACCTGAGTGCAGCTCAGGAGAGAAAAAGAAGGCAAAAACTCTGACCCGCGGGTCAGGATTTTTTCAAAAAAATGAAAAGTATCCAAAGCATCTGAAACTGGCGTCATATGATGCCCGAGATCCGAAACGGCAGAAAAAGTTTACGGAAACTGTTTCCGTGCTCTAGATTCTGAACAAGCTGCAGAAACCTGAGTGCAGCTCAGGAGAGAAAAAGAAGGCAAAAACTGTGACCCGCGGGTCAGGATTTTTTCAAAAAAATGAAAAGTATCCAAAGCGTCTCAAACTCGCGTCATATGATGCCCGAGATCCGAAAGGGCAGAAAAAAATTGCGGAACCTGTTTCCCTGCTCTAGATTCTGAACAAGCTGCAGAAACCTGAGTGCAGCTCAGGAGAGAAAAAGAAGGCAAAAACTGTCTGAAGAAGCTGCAGAAATCTGAGTGCAGCTCAGGAGAGAAAAGGAAGGCAAAAACTGTGACCCGCGGGTCAGGATTTTTTCAAAAAAATGAAAAGTATCCAAGGCATCTGAAACCGGCGTCATATGATGCCCGAGATCCAAAACGGCAGAAAAAGTTTACGGAACCTGTTTCCCTGCTCTAGATTCTGAACAAGCTGCAGAAACCTGAGTGCAGCTCAGGAGAGAAAAAGAAGACAAAAACTGTGACCCGCGGGTCAGGATTTTTTCAAAAAAATGAAAAGTATCCAAAGCGTCTCAAACTCGCGTCATATGATGCCCGAGATCCGAAAGGGCAGGAAAAGTTTGCGGAACCTGTTTCCCTGCTCTAGATTCTGAACAAGCTGCAGAAACCTGAGTGCAGCTCAGGAGAGAAAAAGAATGCAAAAACTCTGACCCGAAAAACTCTGGTACGGATTTTTTCAAAAAAATGAAAAGTATCCAAAGCGTTTCAAACTCGCGTCATATGATGCCCGAGATCAGAAAGGGCAAAAAGAATTTGCGGAACCTGTTTCCCTGCTCTAGATTCTGAACAAGCTGCAGAAACCTGAGTGCAGCTCAGGAGAGAAAAAGAAGGCAAAAACTCTGACCCCCGGGTCAGGATTTTTTCAAAAAAATGAAAAATATCGAAAGCATCTGAAACTGGCGTCATATGATGCCCGAGATCCGAAACGGCAGAAAAAGTTTGCGGAACCTGTTTCCCTTCTCTACATTCTGAACAAGCTGCAGAAACCTGCGTGCAGCTCAGGAGAGAAAAAGAAGGCAAAAACTGTGACCCGCGGGTCAGGATTTTTTCAAAAAAAATGAAAAGTATCCAAAGCGTCTCAAACTCGCATCATATGATGCATGAGATCCGAAAGGGCAGAAAAAGTTTGCGGAACCTGTTTCCCTGCTCTAGATTCTGAACAAGCTGCAGAAACCTGAGTGCAGCTCAGGAGAGAAAAAGAAGGCAAAAACTGTGACCCGCGGGTCAGGATTCTTTCAAAAAAATGGGAAGTATCCAAAGCGTCTCAAACTCGCGTCATATGATGCCCGAGATCCGAAAGGGCAGAAAAAGTTTGCGGAACCTGTTTCCCTGCTCTAGATTCTGAAAAAGCTGCAGAAACCTGAGTGCAGCTCAGGAGAGAAAAAGAAGGCAAAAACTGTCTGAAGAAGCTCAGAAATCTGAGTGCAGCTCAGGAGAGAAAAGGAAGGCAAAAACTGTAACCCGCGGGTCAGGATTTTTTCAAAAAAATGAAAAGTATCCAAAGCGTCTCAAACTCGCATCATATGATGCATGAGATCCGAAAGGGCAGAAAAAGTTTGCGGAACCGGTTTCCCTGCTCTAGATTCTGAACAAGCTGCAGAAACCTGAGTGCAGCTCAGGAGAGAAAAAGAAGGCAAAAACTCTGACCCGAAAAACTCTGGTACGGATTTTTTCAAAAAAATGAAAAGTATCCAAAGCGTTTCAAACTCGCGTCATATGATGCCCGAGATCAGAAAGGGCAGAAAGAATTTGCGGAACCTGTTTCCCTGCTCTAGATTCTGAAAAAGCTGCAGAAATCTGAGTGCAGCTCAGGAGAGAAAAGGAAGGCAAAAACTGTGACCCGCGGGTCAGGATTCTTTCAAAAAAATGGGAAGTATCCAAAGCGTCTCAAACTCGCGTCATATGATGCCCGAGATCCGAAAGGGCAGAAAAAGTTTGCGGAACCTGTTTCCCTGCTCTAGATTCTGAAAAAGCTGCAGAAATCTGAGTGCAGCTCAGGAGAGAAAAGGAAGGCAAAAACTGTGACCCGCGGGTCAGGATTTTTTCAAAAAAATGAAAAGTATCCAAAGCGTCTCAAACTCGCATCATATGATGCATGAGATCCGAAAGGGCAGAAAAAGTTTACGGAACCTGTTTCCCTGCTCTAGATTCTGAACAAGCTGCAGAAACCTGAGTGCAGCTCAGGAGAGAAAAAGAAGGCAAAAACTGTGACCCGCGGGTCAGGATTTTTTCAAAAAAATGAAAAGTATACAAAGCATCTCAAACTCGCGTCATATGATGCCCGAGATCCGAAAGGGCAGAAAAAGTTTTCGGAACCTGTTTCCCTGCTCTAGATTCTGAACAAGCTGCAGAAACCTGAGTGCAGCTCAGGAGAGAAAAAGAATGCAAAAACTCTCACCCGAAAAACTCTGGTCAGGATTTTTTCGAAAAAATGAAAAGTATCCAAAGCGTTTCAAACTCGCGTCATATGATGCCCGGGATCAGAAAGGGCAGAAAGAATTTGCGGAACCTGTTTCCCTGCTCTAGATTCTGAACAAGCTGCAGAAACCTGAGTGCAGCTCAGGAGAGAAAAAGAAGGCAAAAACTGTCTGAAGAAGCTGCAGAAATCTGAGTGCAGCTCAGGAGAGAAAAGGAAGGCAAAAACTGTGACCCGCGGGTCAGGATTTTTTCAAAAAAATGAGAAGTATACAAAGCATCTCAAACTCGTGTCATATGATGCCCGAGATCCGAAAGGGCAGAAAAAGTTTGTGAAACCTGTTTCCCTGCTCTAGATTCTGAACAAGCTGCAGAAACCTGAGTGCAGCTCAGGAGAGAAAAAGAAGGCAAAAACTCTGACCCGCGGGTCAGGATTTTTTCAAAAAAATGAAAAGTATCCAAAGCATCTGAAACTGGCATCATATGATGCCCGAGATCCGAAACGGCAGAAAAAGTTTACGGAAACTGTTTCCCTGCTCTAGATTCTGAACAAGCTGCAGAAACCTGAGTGCAGCTCAGGAGAGAAAAAGAATGCAAAAACTCTGACCCGAAAAACTCTAGTCAGGATTTTTTCAAAAAAATGAAAAGTATCCAAAGCGTTTCAAACTCGCGTCATATGATGCCCGAGATCAGAAAGGGCAGAAAGAATTTGCGGAACCTGTTTCCCTGCTCTAGATTCGGAACAAGCTGCAGAAACCTGAGTGCAGCTCAGGAGAGAAAAAGAAGGCAAAAACTCTGACCCCCGGGTCAGGATTTTTTCAAAAAAATGAAAAATATCGAAAGCATCTGAAACTGGCGTCATATGATGCATGAGATCCGAAAGGGCAGAAAAAGTTTGCGGAACCTGTTTCCCTGCTCTAGATTCTGAACAAGCTGCAGAAACCTGAGTGCAGCTCAGGAGAGAAAAAGAAGGCAAAAACTGTGACCCGCGGGTCAGGATTCTTTCAAAAAAATGGGAAGTATCCAAAGCGTCTCAAACTCGCGTCATATGATGCCCGAGATCCGAAAGGGCAGAAAAAGTTTGCGGAACCTGTTTCCCTGCTCTAGATTCTGAAAAAGCTGCAGAAATCTGAGTGCAGCTCAGGAGAGAAAAGGAAGGCAAAAACTGTGACCCGCGGGTCAGGATTTTTTCAAAAAAATGAAAAGTATCCAAAGCGTCTCAAACTCGCATCATATGATGCATGAGATCCGAAAGGGCAGAAAAAGTTTACGGAACCTGTTTCCCTGCTCTAGATTCTGAACAAGCTGCAGAAACCTGAGTGCAGCTCAGGAGAGAAAAAGAAGGCAAAAACTGTGACCCGCGGGTCAGGATTTTTTCAAAAAAATGAAAAGTATACAAAGCATCTCAAACTCGCGTCATATGATGCCCGAGATCCGAAAGGGCAGAAAAAGTTTTCGGAACCTGTTTCCCTGCTCTAGATTCTGAACAAGCTGCAGAAACCTGAGTGCAGCTCAGGAGAGAAAAAGAATGCAAAAACTCTCACCCGAAAAACTCTGGTCAGGATTTTTTCGAAAAAATGAAAAGTATCCAAAGCGTTTCAAACTCGCGTCATATGATGCCCGGGATCAGAAAGGGCAGAAAGAATTTGCGGAACCTGTTTCCCTGCTCTAGATTCTGAACAAGCTGCAGAAACCTGAGTGCAGCTCAGGAGAGAAAAAGAAGGCAAAAACTGTCTGAAGAAGCTGCAGAAATCTGAGTGCAGCTCAGGAGAGAAAAGGAAGGCAAAAACTGTGACCCGCGGGTCAGGATTTTTTCAAAAAAATGAGAAGTATACAAAGCATCTCAAACTCGTGTCATATGATGCCCGAGATCCGAAAGGGCAGAAAAAGTTTGTGAAACCTGTTTCCCTGCTCTAGATTCTGAACAAGCTGCAGAAACCTGAGTGCAGCTCAGGAGAGAAAAAGAATGCAAAAACTCTGACCCGAAAAACTCTAGTCAGGATTTTTTCAAAAAAATGAAAAGTATCCAAAGCGTTTCAAACTCGCGTCATATGATGCCCGAGATCAGAAAGGGCAGAAAGAATTTGCGGAACCTGTTTCCCTGCTCTAGATTCTGAACAAGCTGCAGAAACCTGAGTGCAGCTCAGGAGAGAAAAAGAAGGCAAAAACTGTGACCCGCGGGTCAGGATTTTTTCAAAAAAATGAAAAGTATCCAAAGCGTCTCAAACTCGCGTCATATGATGCCCGAGACCCGAAAGGGCAGAAAAAGTTTGCGCAACCTGTTTCCCTGCTCTAGATTCTGAACAAGCTGCAGAAACCTGAGTGCAGCTCAGGAGAGAAAAAGAAGGCAAAAACTGTGACCCGCGGGTCAGGATTTTTTCAAAAAAATGAAAAGTATCCAAAGCGTCTCAAACTCGCGTCATATGATGCCCGAGATCCGAAAGGGCAGAAAAAGTTTGCGGAACCTGTTTCCCTGCTCTAGATTCTGAACAGCTGCAGAAACCTGAGTGCAGCTCAGGAGAGAAAAAGAAGGCAAAAACTCTGACCCGAAAAACTCTGGCCAGGATTTTTTCAAAAAAATGAAAAGTATCCAAAGCATCTCAAACTCGCGTTATATGATGCCCAAGATCAGAAAGGGCAGAAAGAATTTGTGGAACCTGTTTCCCTGCTCTAGATTTTGAACAAGCTGCAGAAACCTGAGTGCACCTCCGGAGAGAAAAAAAAGGCAAAAACTGTGACCCGCGGGTCAGGATTTTTTCAAAGAAATGAAAAGTATCCAAAGCGTCTCAAACTCGCGTCATATGATGCCCGAGATTCGAAGGGCAGAAAAGGTTTGTGGAACCTCTCTCCCGTCTCCAGATTCTGAACAAGCCGCAGAAACCTGAGTGCAGCTCAGGAGAGAAAAAGAATGCCAAAACTGTGACACGCGGATCAGGATTTTTTCAAAAACATGAAAAGTATGCAAAGCGTCTCAAACTCGCGTCATATGATGCCCGAGATCTGAAATGGCAGAAAAAGTTTGCGGAACCTGTTTACCTGCTCTAGATTCTGAACAAGCCGCAGAAACCTGAGTGCAGCTCAGGAGAGAAAAAGGAGGCAAAAACTGTGACCCGCGGATCAGGAGTTTTTCAAAGAAATGAAAAGTATCCAAAGCGTCTCAAACCCGCGTCATATGATGCCCGAGATTCGAAAGGGCAGAAAAAGTTTGCGGAACTCTCTCCCGTCTACAGATTCTGAACAAGCTGCAGAAACTTGAGTGCAGCTCAGGAGAGAAAAAGGAGGCAAAAACTGTGACCCGCGGATCAGGATTTTTTCAAAGAAAAGAAAAGTATCCAAAGCGTCTCAACTCGCGTCATATGATGCTCGAGATTCGAAAGGGCAGAAAAAGTTTGCAGAACCTGTTTCCCTGCTCTAGATTCTGAACAAGCTGCAGAAACCTGAGTGCTGCTCAGGAGAGAAAAAAAACGCAAAAACTGTGACCCGCAGGTCAGGATTTTTTCAAAAAAATGAAAAGTATCCAAAGTGTCTCAAACTCGCGTCATATGATGCCCGAGATTCAAAAGGGCAGAAAAGGTTTGCGGAACCTCTCTCCCGTCTCCAGATTCTGAACATGCCGCAGAAACCTGAGTGCAGCTCAGAAGAGAAAAAGAAGGCCAAACCTGTGACCCGCAAATGAAAAGTATGCAAAGCATGTGAAACTCGCGTCAAATGATGCCCGAGATCCGAAAGGGCAGAAAAAGTTTGCGGTACCTGTTTCCCTGCTCTAGGTTCTGAACACGCTGCAGAAACCTGAGTGCAGCTCAGGAGAGAAAAAGAAGGCAAAAACTGTGACCCGCGGATCAGGATTTTTTCAAAAAAATGAAAAGTATGCAAAGCATCTCAAACTTCCCTCAAATGATGTCCGAGTTCCGAAAGGGCAGAAAAAGTGTGCGGAACCTGTTTCCCTGCTCTAGATTCTGAACAAGCTGCAGAAACCAGAGTGCACCTCAGGAGAGAAAAAGAATGCCAAATCTGTGATCCGCGGATCAGGATTTTTTCAAAAAAAAGAAAAGTATGCAAAGCGTCTCAAACTCGCGTCATATGACCCCCGAGATCTGAAAGGGCAGAAACAGTTTGCAGAACCTGTTTCCCTGCTCTAGATTCTGAACAAGCTACAGAAACTTGAGTGCAGCTCAGGAGAGAAAAAGGAGGCAAAAACTGTGACCCGCGGATCAGGATTTTTTCAAAGAAATGAAAAGTATCCAAAGAGTCTCAAACTCGCGTCATATGATGCCCGAGATTCGAAAGGGCACAGAAAGTTTGCGGAACCTGTTTCCCTGCTCTAGATTTTGAACAAGCTGCAGAAACCTGAGTGCACCTCCGGAGAGAAAAAAAAGGCAAAAACTGTGACCCGCGGGTCAGGATTTTTTCAAAAAAATGAAAAGTATCCAAAGCGTCTCAAACTCGCGTCATATGATGCCCAAGATCCGAAAGGGCAGAAAAAGTTTTCGGAACCTGTTTCCCTGCTCTAGATTCTGAACAAGCTGCAGAAACCTGAGTGCAGCTCAGGAGAGAAAAAGAATGCAAAAACTCTCACCCGAAAAACTCTGGTCAGGATTTTTTCGAAAAAATGAAAAGTATCCAAAGCGTTTCAAACTCGCGTCATATGATGCCCGGGATCAGAAAGGGCAGAAAGAATTTGCGGAACCTGTTTCCCTGCTCTAGATTCTGAACAAGCTGCAGAAACCTGAGTGCAGCTCAGGAGAGAAAAAGAAGGCAAAAACTGTCTGAAGAAGCTGCAGAAATCTGAGTGCAGCTCAGGAGAGAAAAGGAAGGCAAAAACTGTGACCCGCGGGTCAGGATTTTTTCAAAAAAATGAGAAGTATACAAAGCATCTCAAACTCGTGTCATATGATGCCCGAGATCCGAAAGGGCAGAAAAAGTTTGTGAAACCTGTTTCCCTGCTCTAGATTCTGAACAAGCTGCAGAAACCTGAGTGCAGCTCAGGAGAGAAAAAGAATGCAAAAACTCTGACCCGAAAAACTCTAGTCAGGATTTTTTCAAAAAAATGAAAAGTATCCAAAGCGTTTCAAACTCGCGTCATATGATGCCCGAGATCAGAAAGGGCAGAAAGAATTTGCGGAACCTGTTTCCCTGCTCTAGATTCTGAACAAGCTGCAGAAACCTGAGTGCAGCTCAGGAGAGAAAAAGAAGGCAAAAACTGTGACCCGCGGGTCAGGATTTTTTCAAAAAAATGAAAAGTATCCAAAGCGTCTCAAACTCGCGTCATATGATGCCCGAGACCCGAAAGGGCAGAAAAAGTTTGCGCAACCTGTTTCCCTGCTCTAGATTCTGAACAAGCTGCAGAAACCTGAGTGCAGCTCAGGAGAGAAAAAGAAGGCAAAAACTGTGACCCGCGGGTCAGGATTTTTTCAAAAAAATGAAAAGTATCCAAAGCGTCTCAAACTCGCGTCATATGATGCCCGAGATCCGAAAGGGCAGAAAAAGTTTGCGGAACCTGTTTCCCTGCTCTAGATTCTGAACAGCTGCAGAAACCTGAGTGCAGCTCAGGAGAGAAAAAGAAGGCAAAAACTCTGACCCGAAAAACTCTGGCCAGGATTTTTTCAAAAAAATGAAAAGTATCCAAAGCGTCTCAAACTCGCGTTATATGATGCCCAAGATCAGAAAGGGCAGAAAGAATTTGTGGAACCTGTTTCCCTGCTCTAGATTTTGAACAAGCTGCAGAAACCTGAGTGCACCTCCGGAGAGAAAAAAAAGGCAAAAACTGTGACCCGCGGGTCAGGATTTTTTCAAAGAAATGAAAAGTATCCAAAGCGTCTCAAACTCGCGTCATATGATGCCCGAGATTCGAAGGGCAGAAAAGGTTTGTGGAACCTCTCTCCCGTCTCCAGATTCTGAACAAGCCGCAGAAACCTGAGTGCAGCTCAGGAGAGAAAAAGAATGCCAAAACTGTGACACGCGGATCAGGATTTTTTCAAAAACATGAAAAGTATGCAAAGCGTCTCAAACTCGCGTCATATGATGCCCGAGATCTGAAATGGCAGAAAAAGTTTGCGGAACCTGTTTACCTGCTCTAGATTCTGAACAAGCCGCAGAAACCTGAGTGCAGCTCAGGAGAGAAAAAGGAGGCAAAAACTGTGACCCGCGGATCAGGAGTTTTTCAAAGAAATGAAAAGTATCCAAAGCGTCTCAAACCCGCGTCATATGATGCCCGAGATTCGAAAGGGCAGAAAAAGTTTGCGGAACTCTCTCCCGTCTACAGATTCTGAACAAGCTGCAGAAACTTGAGTGCAGCTCAGGAGAGAAAAAGGAGGCAAAAACTGTGACCCGCGGATCAGGATTTTTTCAAAGAAAAGAAAAGTATCCAAAGCGTCTCAACTCGCGTCATAAGATGCTCGAGATTCGAAAGGGCAGAAAAAGTTTGCAGAACCTGTTTCCCTGCTCTAGATTCTGAACAAGCTGCAGAAACCTGAGTGCTGCTCAGGAGAGAAAAAAAACGCAAAAACTGTGACCCGCAGGTCAGGATTTTTTCAAAAAAATGAAAAGTATCCAAAGTGTCTCAAACTCGCGTCATATGATGCCCGAGATTCAAAAGGGCAGAAAAGGTTTGCGGAACCTCTCTCCCGTCTCCAGATTCTGAACATGCCGCAGAAACCTGAGTGCAGCTCAGAAGAGAAAAAGAAGGCCAAACCTGTGACCCGCAAATGAAAAGTATGCAAAGCATGTGAAACTCGCGTCAAATGATGCCCGAGATCCGAAAGGGCAGAAAAAGTTTGCGGTACCTGTTTCCCTGCTCTAGGTTCTGAACACGCTGCAGAAACCTGAGTGCAGCTCAGGAGAGAAAAAGAAGGCAAAAACTGTGACCCGCGGATCAGGATTTTTTCAAAAAAATGAAAAGTATGCAAAGCATCTCAAACTTCCCTCAAATGATGTCCGAGTTCCGAAAGGGCAGAAAAAGTGTGCGGAACCTGTTTCCCTGCTCTAGATTCTGAACAAGCTGCAGAAACCAGAGTGCACCTCAGGAGAGAAAAAGAATGCCAAATCTGTGATCCGCGGATCAGGATTTTTTCAAAAAAAAGAAAAGTATGCAAAGCGTCTCAAACTCGCGTCATATGACCCCCGAGATCTGAAAGGGCAGAAACAGTTTGCAGAACATGTTTCCCTGCTCTAGATTCTGAACAAGCTACAGAAACTTGAGTGCAGCTCAGGAGAGAAAAAGGAGGCAAAAACTGTGACCCGCGGATCAGGATTTTTTCAAAGAAATGAAAAGTATCCAAAGAGTCTCAAACTCGCGTCATATGATGCCCGAGATTCGAAAGGGCACAGAAAGTTTGCGGAACCTATTTCCCTGCTCTAGATTTTGAACAAGCTGCAGAAACCTGAGTGCACCTCCGGAGAGAAAAAAAAGGCAAAAACTGTGACCCGCGGGTCAGGATTTTTTCAAAAAAATGAAAAGTATCCAAAGCGTCTCAAACTCGCGTCATATGATGCCCAAGATCCAAAAGGGCAGAAAAGGTTTGTGGAACCTGTTTCCCTTCTCTAGATTCTGAACAAGCCGCAGAAACCTGAGTGCACCTCAGGAGAGAAAAAGAAGGCAAGAACTGTGACCCGCGGGTCAGGATTTTTTCAAATAAATGAAAAGTATGCAAAGCATCTCAAACTTGCGTCACATGATGCCCGAGTTCCGAAAGGGCAGAAAAAATGTGCGGAACCTGTTTCCCTGCTCTAGATCCTGAACAAGCTGCAGAAACCTGAGTGCAGCTCAGGAGAGAAAAAGGAGGCAAAAACTGTGACCCGCGGATCAGGATTTTTTCAAAGAAATGAAAAGTATCCAAAGCGTCTCAAACTCGCGTCATATGATGCTCGAGATTCGAAAGGGAAGAAAAAGTTTGCAGAACCTGTTTCCCTGCTCTAGATTCTGAACAAGCTGCAGAAACATGAGTGCTGCTTAGGAGAGAAAAAGAAGGCAAAAACTGTGACCCGCAGGTCAGGATTTTTTCCAAAAAATGAAAAGTATCCAAAGCGTCTCAAACTCGCGTCATATGATGCCCGAGATTCGAAAGGGCAGAAAAGGTTTGCGGAACCTCTCTCCCATCTCCAGATTCTGAAAAAGCCGCAGAAACCTGAGTGCAGCTCAGGAGAGAAAAAGAAGGCAAAACCTGTGACCCGCAAATGAAAAGTATGCAAAGCATGTGAAACTTGCGTCAAATGATGCCCGAGATCCGAAAGGGCAGAAAAAGTTTGCGGAACCTGTTTTCCTGCTCTAGATTCTGAACACGCTGCAGAAACCTGAGTGCAGCTCAGGAGAGAAAAAGAAGGCAAAAACTGTGACCCGCGGATCAGGATTTTTTCAAAAAAATGAGAAGTATGCAAAGCAACTCAAACTTCCCTCACATGATGCCCGAGTTCCGAAAGGGCAGAAAAAGTGTGCGGAACCTGTTTCCCTGCTCTAGATTCTGAACAAGCTGCAGAAACCAGAGTGCACCTCAGGAGAGAAAAAGAATGCCAAAACTGTGACCCGCGGATCAGGATTTTTTCAAAAAAAAGAGAAGTATGCAAAGCGTCTCAAACTCGCATCATATGATCCCCGAGATCTGAAAGGGCAGAAACAGTTTGCAGAACCTGTTTCCCTGCTCTAGCTTCTGAACAAACCGCAGAAACCTGAGTGCAGCTCAGGAGAGAAAAAGGAGGCAAAAACTGTGACCCGCGGATCAGGATTTTTTCAAAGAAATGAAAAGTATCCAAAGAGTCTCAAACTCGCGTCATATGATGCCCGAGATTCGAAAGGGCAGAAAAAGTTTGCGGAACCTGTTTCCCTGCTCTAGATTTTGAACAAGCTGCAGAAACCTGAGTGCACCTCCGGAGAGAAAAAAAAGGCAAAAACTGTGACCCGCGGGTCAGGATTTTTTCAAAAAAATGAAAAGTATCCAAAGCGTCTCAAACTTGCGTCATATGATGCCCAAATTCCGAAAGGGCAGAAAAAGTTTGTGGAACCTGTTTCCCTGCTCTAGATTCTGAACAAGCTGCAGAAACCTGAGTGCAGCTCAGGAGAGAAAAAGAAGGCAAAAACTGTGAAAAGCGGATCAGGATTTTTTCAAAAAAATGAAAAGTATCCAAAGCATCTCAAACTCATGACATATGATGCCCAAGATCCAAAAGGGCAGAAAAAGTGTGCGGAACCTCTCTCCTGTCTCCAGATTCTGAACAAGCTGCAGAAACCTGAGTGCAGCTCAGGAGAGAAAAAGAATGCCAAAAATGTGACCAGCAGGTCAGGATTTTTTCAAAAAAATGAAAAGTATGCAAAGCATCTCAAACTCGCGTCATATGATGCCCGAGATCTGAAAGGGCAGAAAAAGTTTGCGGAACCTGTTTCCCTGCTCTAGATTCTGAACAAACCGCAGAAACCTGAGTGCAGCTCAGGAGAGAAAAAGGAGGCAAAAACTGTGACCCGCGGATCAGGATTTTTTCAAAGAAATGAAAAGTATCCAAAGCGTCTCAAACCCGCGTCATATGATGCCCGAGATTCGAAAGGGCAGAAAAAGTTTGCGGAACCTCTCTCCCATCTCCAGATTCTGAACAAGCTGCAGAAACTTGAGTGCATCTCAGGAGAGAAAAAGAAGGCAAAAACTGTGACCCCCAGGTCAGGATTTTTTCCAAAAAATGAAAAGTATCCAAAGCGTCTCAAACTCGCGTCATATGATGCCCAAGATCCAAAAGGGCAGAAAAGGTTTGTGGAACCTGTTTCCCTTCTCTAGATTCTGAACAAGCCGCAGAAAGCTGAGTGCACCTCAGGAGAGATAAAGAAGGCAAAAACTGTGACCCGCGGGTCAGGATTTTTTCAAATAAATGAAAAGTATGCAAAGCATCTCAAACTTGCGTCACATGATGCCCGAGTTCCGAAAGGGCAGAAAAAGTGTGCGGAACCTGTTTCCCTGCTCTAGATTCTGAACAAGCTGCAGAAACCTGAGTGCAGCTCAGGAGAGAAAAAGGAGGCAAAACCTGTGACCTGCAAATGAAAAGTATGCAAAGCATGTGAAATTCGCGTCATATGATGCCCGAGATCCAAAAGGGCAGAAAAAGTTTGTGGAACCTCTCTCCCGTCTCCAGATTCTGAACAAGCTGCAGAAAGCTGAGTGCAGCTCAGGAGAGAAAAAGAAGGCAAAAACTGTGACCCGCAGGTCAGGATTTTTTCAAAAAAATGAAAAGTATCCAAAGCGTCTCAAACTCGCGTCATATGATGCCCGAGATCCGAAAGGGCAGAAAAAGTTTGCGGAACCTGTTTCCCTGCTCTAGATTCTGAACAAGCCGCAGAAACCTGAGTGCACCACAGGAGAGAAAAAGGAGGCAAAAACTGTGCCCCTCGGATCAGGATTTTTTCAAAGAAATGAAAAGTATCCAAAGCGTCTCAAACTCGCGTCATATGATGCCTGAGATTCGAAAGGGCAGAAAAAGTTTGCGGAACCTGTTTCCCTGCTCTAGATTTTGAACAAGCTGCAGAAACCTGAGTGCACCTCCGGAGAGAAAAAAAAGGCAAAAACTGTGACCCGCGGGTCAGGATTTTTTCAAAAAAATGAAAAGTATCCAAAGCGTCTCAAACTTGCGTCATATGATGCCCAAATTCCGAAAGGGCAGAAAAAGTTTGTGGAACCTGTTTCCCTGCTCTAGATTCTGAACAAGCTGCAGAAACCTGAGTGCAGCTCAGGAGAGAAAAAGAAGGCAAAAACTGTGAAAAGCGGATCAGGATTTTTTCAAAAAAATGAAAAGTATCCAAAGCATCTCAAACTCATGACATATGATGCCCAAGATCCAAAAGGGCAGAAAAAGTGTGCGGAACCTCTCTCCTGTCTCCAGATTCTGAACAAGCTGCAGAAACCTGAGTGCAGCTCAGGAGAGAAAAAGAATGCCAAAACTGTGACCAGCAGGTCAGGATTTTTTCAAAGAAATGAAATGTATCCAAAGTGTCTCATATTCACATCATATGACACCCTAGATCCGAAAGGGCAGAAAAAGTTTGCGGAATCTGTTTCCCTGCTCTAGATTCTGAACACGCTGCAGAAACCTGAGTGCAGCTCAGGAGAGAAAAAGAATGCCAAAACTGTGACCCGCGGATCAGGATTTTTTCAAAGAAATGAAATGTATCCAAAGCGTCTCAAACTCGCGTCATATGATGCCCGAGATTCGAAAGGGCAGAAAAAGTTTGCGGAACCTGTTTCCCTGCTCTAGATTCTGAACAAGCTGCAGAAAACTGAGTGCAGCTCAGGAGAGGAAAAAAAGGCAAAAAAATGAAAAGTATCCAAAGCATCTCAAACTCATGACATATGATGCCCAAGATCCGAAAGGGCAGAAAAAGTGTGCGGAACCTCTCTCCTGTCTCCAGATTCTGCACAAGCTGCAGAAACCTGAGTGCAGCTCAGGAGAGAAAAAGAAGGCAAAAACTGTGACCCCCAGGTCAGGATTTTTTCAAAAAAAATGAAAAGTATCCAAAGCGTCTCAAACTCATATCATATGACGCAAGAGATCCGAAAGGGCAGAAAAAGTTTGCGGAACCTGTTTCCCTGCTCTAGATTCTGAATACACTGCAGAAACCTGAGTGCAGCTCAGGAGAGAAAAAGAATGCCAAAACTGTGACACGCGGATCAGGATTTTTTCAAAAAAATGAAAAGTATGCAAAGCGTCTCAAACTCGCGTCATATGATGCCCGAGATCTGAAAGGGTAGAAAAAGTTTGCGGAACCTGTTTCCCTGCTCTAGATTCTGAACAAGCCGCAGAAACCTGAGTGCAGCTCAGGAGAGAAAAAGGAGGCAAAAACTGTGACCCGCGGATCAGGATTTTTTCAAAGAAATGAAAAGTATCCAAATCGTCTCAAACCCGCGTCATATGATGCCCGAGATTTGAAAGGGCAGAAAAAGTTTGCGGAACCTCTCTCCCGTCTCCAGATTCTGAACAAGCTGCAGAAACTTGAGTGCAGCTCAGGAGAGAAAAAGAAGGCAAAAACTGTGACCCCCAGGTCAGGATTTTTTCCAAAAAATGAAAAGTATCCAAAGCGTCTCAAACTCGCGTCATATGATGCCCAAGATCCGAAAGGGTAGAAAAGGTTTGTGGAACCTGTTTCCCTGCTCTAGATTCTGAACAAGCCGCAGAAACCTGGGTGCAGCTCAGGAGAGAAAAAGGAGGCAAAAACTGTGACCCGCGGATCAGGATTTTTTCAAAGAAATGAAAAGTATACAAAGCATCTCAAACTCGCGTCATATGATGCCCGAGATTCGAAAGGGCAGAAAAAGTTTGCGGAACCTGTTTCCCTGCTCTAGATTCTGAACATGCTGCCGAAACCTGAGTGCAGCTCAGGAGAGAAAAAGAAGGCAAAAACTGTGACCAGCGGATCAGGATTTTTTCAAAAAAATGAAAAGTATCCAAAGCATCTCAAACTCATGACATATGATGCTCAAGATCCGAAAGGGCAGAAAAAGTGTGCGGAACCTCTCTCCTGTCTCCAGATTCTGAACAAGGTGCAGAAACCTGAGTGCAGCTCAGGAGAGAAAAAGAAGGCAAAAACTGTGACCCGCGGGTCAGGATTTTTTCAAAAAAATGAAAAGTATCCAAAGCGTCTCAAACTCGCATCATATGATGCATGAGATCCGAAAGGGCAGAAAAAAATTGCGGAACCTGTTTCCCTGCTCTAGATTCTGAACTAGCAGCAGAAACCTGAGTGCAGCTCAGGAGAGAAAAAGAAGGCAAAAACTGTCTGAAGAAGCTGCAGAAATCTGAGTGCAGCTCAGAAGAGAAAAGGAAGGCAAAAACTGTGACCCGCGGGTCAGGATATTTTCAAAATAATGAAAAGTATCCAAAGCATCTGAAACTGGTGTCATATGATGCCCGAGATCCGAAACGGCAGAAAAAGTTTACGGAACCTGTTTCCCTGCTCTAGATTCTGAAAAAGCTGCAGAAACCTGAGTGCAGCTCAGGAGAGAAGAAGAAGACAAAAACTGTGACCCGCGGGTCAGGATTTTTTCAAAAAAATGAAAAGTATCCAAAGCGTCTCAAACTCGCATCATATGATGCATGAGATCCGAAAGGGCAGAAAAAAATTGCGGAACCTGTTTCCCTGCTCTAGATTCTGAACTAGCAGCAGAAACCTGAGTGCAGCTCAGGAGAGAAAAAGAAGGCAAAAACTGTCTGAAGAAGCTGCAGAAATCTGAGTGCAGCTCAGAAGAGAAAAGGAAGGCAAAAACTGTGACCCGCGGGTCAGGATATTTTCAAAATAATGAAAAGTATCCAAAGCATCTGAAACTGGTGTCATATGATGCCCGAGATCCGAAACGGCAGAAAAAGTTTACGGAACCTCTTTCCCTGCTCTAGATTCTGAAAAAGCTGCAGAAACCTGAGTGCAGCTCAGGAGAGAAAAAGAAGGCAAAAACTGTGACCTGCGGGTCAGGATTTTTTCAAAAAAATGAAAAGTATCCAAAGCATCTGAAACTGGCGTCATATGATGCCCGAGATCCGAAACGGCAGAAAAAGTTTACGGAACCTGTTTCCCTGCTCTAGATTCTGAACAAGCTGCAGAAACCTGCTTGCAGCTCAGGAGAGAAAAAGAAGGCAAAAACTGTGACCCGCGGGTCAGGATTTTTTCAAAAAAATGAAAAGTATCCAAAGCGTCTCAAACTCGCGTCATATGATGCCCGAGATCCGAAAGGGCAGAAAATGTTTGCGGAACCTGTTTCCCTGCTCTAGATTCTGAACAAGCTGCAGAAACCTGAGTGCAGCTCAGGAGAGAAAAAGAATGCAAAAACTCTGACCCGAAAAACTCTGGTCAGGATTTTTTCAAAAAAATGAAAAGTATCCAAAGCGTCTCAAACTCGCATCATATGATGCATGAGATCCGAAAGGGCAGAAAAAAATTGCGGAACCTGTTTCCCTGCTCTAGATTCTGAACTAGCAGCAGAAACCTGAGTGCAGCTCAGGAGAGAAAAAGAAGGCAAAAACTGTCTGAAGAAGCTGCAGAAATCTGAGTGCAGCTCAGAAGAGAAAAGGAAGGCAAAAACTGTGACCCGCGGGTCAGGATATTTTCAAAATAATGAAAAGTATCCAAAGCATCTGAAACTGGTGTCATATGATGCCCGAGATCCGAAACGGCAGAAAAAGTTTACGGAACCTGCTTCCCTGCTCTAGATTCTGAAAAAGCTGCAGAAACCTGAGTGCAGCTCAGGAGAGAAGAAGAAGACAAAAACTGTGACCCGCGGGTCAGGATTTTTTCAAAAAAATGAAAAGTATCCAAAGCGTCTCAAACTCGCATCATATGATGCATGAGATCCGAAAGGGCAGAAAAAAATTGCGGAACCTGTTTCCCTGCTCTAGATTCTGAACTAGCAGCAGAAACCTGAGTGCAGCTCAGGAGAGAAAAAGAAGGCAAAAACTGTCTGAAGAAGCTGCAGAAATCTGAGTGCAGCTCAGAAGAGAAAAGGAAGGCAAAAACTGTGACCCGCGGGTCAGGATATTTTCAAAATAATGAAAAGTATCCAAAGCATCTGAAACTGGTGTCATATGATGCCCGAGATCCGAAACGGCAGAAAAAGTTTACGGAACCTCTTTCCCTGCTCTAGATTCTGAAAAAGCTGCAGAAACCTGAGTGCAGCTCAGGAGAGAAAAAGAAGGCAAAAACTGTGACCTGCGGGTCAGGATTTTTTCAAAAAAATGAAAAGTATCCAAAGCATCTGAAACTGGCGTCATATGATGCCCGAGATCCGAAACGGCAGAAAAAGTTTACGGAACCTGTTTCCCTGCTCTAGATTCTGAACAAGCTGCAGAAACCTGCTTGCAGCTCAGGAGAGAAAAAGAAGGCAAAAACTGTGACCCGCGGGTCAGGATTTTTTCAAAAAAATGAAAAGTATCCAAAGCGTCTCAAACTCGCGTCATATGATGCCCGAGATCCGAAAGGGCAGAAAATGTTTGCGGAACCTGTTTCCCTGCTCTAGATTCTGAACAAGCTGCAGAAACCTGAGTGCAGCTCAGGAGAGAAAAAGAATGCAAAAACTCTGACCCGAAAAACTCTGGTCAGGATTTTTTCAAAAAAATGAAAAGTATCCAAGGCGTCTCAAACTCGCGTCATATGATGCCCGAGATCAGAGAGGGCAGAAAGAATTTGCGGAACCTGTTTCCCTGCTCTAGATTCTGAACAAGCTGCAGAAACCTGAGTGAGCTCAGGAGAGAAAAAGAAGGCAAAAACTGTCTGAAGAAGCTGCAGAAATCTGAGTGCAGCTCAGGAGAGAAAAGGAAGGCAAAAACTGTGACCCGCGGGTCAGGATTTTTTCAAAAAAATGAAAAGTATCCAAAGCGTCTCAAACTCTCGTCATATGATGCCCGAGATCAGAAAGGGCAGAAAGAATTTGCAGAACCTCTTTCCCTGCTCTAGATTCTGAACAAGCTGCAGAAACCTGAGTGCAGCTGAGGAGAGAAAAAGAAGGCAAAAACTGTCTGAAGAAGCTGCAGAAATCTGAGTGCAGCTCAGGAGAGAAAAGGAAGGCAAAAACTGTGACCCGCGGGTCAGGATTTTTTCAAGAAAATGAAAAGTATCCAAAGCATCTGAAACTGGCGTCATATGATGCCCGAGATCCGAAACGGCAGAAAAAGTTTACGGAACCTGTTTCCCTGCTCTAGATTCTGAACAAGCTGCAGAAACCTGCGTGCAGCTCAGGAGAGAAAAAGAAGGCAAAAACTGTGACCCGAAAAACTCTGGTCAGGATTTTTTCAAAAAAATGAAAAGTATCCAAAGCATCTGAAACTGGCGTCATATGATGCCCGAGATCTGAAACGGCAGAAAAAGTTTACGGAACCTGTTTCCCTGCTCTAGATTCTGAACAAGCTGCAGAAACCTGAGTGCAGCTCAGGAGAGAAAAAGAAGACAAAAACTGTGACCCGCGGGTCAGGATTTTTTCAAAAAAATGAAAAGTATCCAAAGCGTCTCAAACTCGCGTCATATGATGCCGGAGATCCGAAAGGGCAGGAAATGTTTGCGGAACCTGTTTCCCTGCTCTAGATTCTGAACAAGCTGCAGAAACCTGCGTGCAGCTCAGGAGAGAAAAAGAAGGCAAAAACTGTGACCCGCGGGTCAGGATTTTTTCAAAAAAATGAAAAGTATCCAAAGCGTCTCAAACTCGCATCATATGATGCATGAGATCCGAAAGGGCAGAAAAAGTTTGTGGAACCTGTTTCCCTGCTCTAGATTCTGAACAAGCTGCAGAAACCTGAGTGCAGCTGAGGAGAGAAAAAGAAGGCAAAAACTGTCTGAAGAAGCTGCAGAAATCTGAGTGCAGCTCAGGAGAGAAAAGGAAGGCAAAAACTGTGACCCGCGGGTCAGGATTTTTTCAAGAAAATGAAAAGTATCCAAAGCATCTGAAACTGGCGTCATATGATGCCCGAGATCCGAAACGGCAGAAAAAGTTTACGGAACCTGTTTCCCTGCTCTAGATTCTGAACAAGCTGCAGAAACCTGCGTGCAGCTCAGGAGAGAAAAAGAAGGCAAAAACTGTGACCCGCGGGTCAGGATTTTTTCAAAAAAAAGAAAAGTATCCAAAGCGTCTCAAACTCGCATCATATGATGCATGAGATCCGAAAGGGCAGAAAAAGTTTGCGGAACCTGTTTCCCTGCTCTAGATTCTGAACAAGCTGCAGAAACCTGAGTGCAGCTCAGGAGAGAAAAAGAAGGCAAAAACTGTGACCCGCGGGTCAGGATATTTTCAAAATAATGAAAAGTATCCAAAGCATCTGAAACTGGTGTCATATGATGCCCGAGATCCGAAACGGCAGAAAAAGTTTACGGAACCTGTTTCCCTGCTCTAGATTCTGAAAAAGCTGCAGAAACCTGAGTGCAGCTCAGGAGAGAAAAAGAAGACAAAAACTGTGACCTGCGGGTCAGGATTTTTTCAAAAAAATGAAAAGTATCCAAAGCATCTGAAACTGGCGTCATATGATGCCCGAGATCCGAAACGGCAGAAAAAGTTTACGGAACCTGTTTCCCTGCTCTAGATTCTGAACAAGCTGCAGAAACCTGACTGCAGCTCAGGAGAGAAAAAGAAGGCAAAAACTGTGACCCGCGGGTCAGGATTTTTTCAAAAAAATGAAAAGTATCCAAAGCGTCTCAAACTCTCGTCATATGATGCCCGAGATCAGAAAGGGCAGAAAGAATTTGCAGAACCTCTTTCCCTGCTCTAGATTCTGAACAAGCTGCAGAAACCTGAGTGCAGCTGAGGAGAGAAAAAGAAGGCAAAAACTGTCTGAAGAAGCTGCAGAAATCTGAGTGCAGCTCAGGAGAGAAAAGGAAGGCAAAAACTGTGACCCGCGGGTCAGGATTTTTTCAAGAAAATGAAAAGTATCCAAAGCATCTGAAACTGGCGTCATATGATGCCCGAGATCCGAAACGGCAGAAAAAGTTTACGGAACCTGTTTCCCTGCTCTAGATTCTGAACAAGCTGCAGAAACCTGCGTGCAGCTCAGGAGAGAAAAAGAAGGCAAAAACTGTGACCCGCGGGTCAGGATTTTTTCAAAAAAATGAAAAGTATCCAAAGCGTCTCAAACTCGCATCATATGATGCATGAGATCCGAAAGGGCAGAAAAAGTTTGTGGAACCTGTTTCCCTGCTCTAGATTCTGAACAAGCTGCAGAAACCTGAGTGCAGCTGAGGAGAGAAAAAGAAGGCAAAAACTGTCTGAAGAAGCTGCAGAAATCTGAGTGCAGCTCAGGAGAGAAAAGGAAGGCAAAAACTGTGACCCGCGGGTCAGGATTTTTTCAAGAAAATGAAAAGTATCCAAAGCATCTGAAACTGGCGTCATATGATGCCCGAGATCCGAAACGGCAGAAAAAGTTTACGGAACCTGTTTCCCTGCTCTAGATTCTGAACAAGCTGCAGAAACCTGCGTGCAGCTCAGGAGAGAAAAAGAAGGCAAAAACTGTGACCCGCGGGTCAGGATTTTTTCAAAAAAAAGAAAAGTATCCAAAGCGTCTCAAACTCGCATCATATGATGCATGAGATCCGAAAGGGCAGAAAAAGTTTGCGGAACCTGTTTCCCTGCTCTAGATTCTGAACAAGCTGCAGAAACCTGAGTGCAGCTCAGGAGAGAAAAAGAAGGCAAAAACTGTGACCCGCGGGTCAGGATATTTTCAAAATAATGAAAAGTATCCAAAGCATCTGAAACTGGTGTCATATGATGCCCGAGATCCGAAACGGCAGAAAAAGTTTACGGAACCTGTTTCCCTGCTCTAGATTCTGAAAAAGCTGCAGAAACCTGAGTGCAGCTCAGGAGAGAAAAAGAAGACAAAAACTGTGACCTGCGGGTCAGGATTTTTTCAAAAAAATGAAAAGTATCCAAAGCATCTGAAACTGGCGTCATATGATGCCCGAGATCCGAAACGGCAGAAAAAGTTTACGGAACCTGTTTCCCTGCTCTAGATTCTGAACAAGCTGCAGAAACCTGACTGCAGCTCAGGAGAGAAAAAGAAGGCAAAAACTGTGACCCGCGGGTCAGGATTTTTTCAAAAAAATGAAAAGTATCCAAAGCATCTCAAACTCGCGTCATATGATGCCCGAGATCCGAAAGGGCAGAAAAAGTTTGCGGAACATGTTTACCTACTCTAGATTCTGAACAAGCTGCAGAAACCTGAGTGCAGCTCAGGAGAGAAAAAGAATGCAAAAACTCTGACCCGAAAAACTCTGGTCAGGATTTTTTCAAAAAAATGAAAAGTATCCAAAGCATCTGAAACTGGCGTCATATGATGCCCGAGATCTGAAACGGCAGAAAAAGTTTACGGAACCTGTTTCCCTGCTCTAGATTCTGAACAAGCTGCAGAAACCTGAGTGCAGCTCAGGAGAGAAAAAGAAGACAAAAACTGTGACCCGCGGGTCAGGATTTTTTCAAAAAAATGAAAAGTATCCAAAGCGTCTCAAACTCGCGTCATATGATGCCCGAGATCCGAAAGGGCAGGAAATGTTTGCGGAACCTGTTTCCCTGCTCTAGATTCTGAACAAGCTGCAGAAACCTGCGTGCAGCTCAGGAGAGAAAAAGAAGGCAAAAACTGTGACCCGCGGTTCAGGATTTTTTCAAAAAAATGAAAAGTATCCAAAGCGTCTCAAACTCGCATCATATGATGCATGAGATCCGAAAGGGCAGAAAAAGTTTGTGGAACCTGTTTCCCTGCTCTAGATTCTGAACAAGCTGCAGAAACCTGAGTGCAGCTGAGGAGAGAAAAAGAAGGCAAAAACTGTCTGAAGAAGCTGCAGAAATCTGAGTGCAGCTCAGGAGAGGAAAGGAAGGCAAAAACTGTGACCCGCGGGTCAGGATTTTTTCAAGAAAATGAAAAGTATCCAAAGCATCTGAAACTGGCGTCATATGATGCCCGAGATCCGAAACGGCAGAAAAAGTTTACGGAACCTGTTTCCCTGCTCTAGATTCTGAACAAGCTGCAGAAACCTGCGTGCAGCTCAGGAGAGAAAAAGAAGGCAAAAACTGTGACCCGCGGGTCAGGATTTTTTCAAAAAAAAGAAAAGTATCCAAAGCGTCTCAAACTCGCATCATATGATGCATGAGATCCGAAAGGGCAGAAAAAGTTTGCGGAACCTGTTTCCCTGCTCTAGATTCTGAACAAGCTGCAGAAACCTGAGTGCAGCTCAGGAGAGAAAAAGAAGACAAAAACTGTGACCCGCGGGTCAGGATTTTCTCAAAAAAATGAAAAGTATCCAAAGCGTCTCAAACTCACGTCATATGATGCCCGAGATCCGAAAGGGCAGAAAGAATTTGCGGAACCTGTTTCCCTGCTCTAGATTCTGAACAAGCTGCAGAAACCTGAGTGCAGCTCAGGAGAGAAAAAGAATGCAAAAACTCTGACCTGAAAAACTCTGGTCAGGATTTTTTCAAAAAAATGAAAAGTATCCA
Organism: Rhineura floridana; assembly: GCF_030035675.1. Classification (NCBI taxonomy): domain Eukaryota; kingdom Metazoa; phylum Chordata; class Lepidosauria; order Squamata; family Rhineuridae; genus Rhineura; species Rhineura floridana. The sequence goes on along the minus strand of NC_084488.1, from coordinate 20,545,208 downwards.
AGGCATCTCAAACTCGCGTCATATGATGCCCGAGATCAGAGAGGGCAGAAAGAATTTGCGGAACCTGTTTCCCTGCTCTAGATTCTGAACAAGCTGCAGAAACCTGAGTGCAGCTCAGGAGAGAAAAAGAAGGCAAAAACTGTCTGAAGAAGCTGCAGAAATCTGAGTGCAGCTCAGGAGAGAAAAGGAAGGCAAAAACTGTGACCCGCGGGTCAGGATTTTTTCAAAAAAATGAAAAGTATCCAAAGCATCTCAAACTCTCGTCATATGATGCCCGAGATCAGAAAGGGCAGAAAGAATTTGCGGAACCTGTTTCCCTGCTCTAGATTCTGAACAAGCTGCAGAAACCTGAGTGCAGCTCAGGAGAGAAAAAGAAGGCAAAAACTCTGACCCGAAAAACTCTGGTCAGGATTTTTTCAAAAAAATGAAAAGTATCCAAAGCATCTGAAACTGGCGTCATATGATGCCCGAGATCCGAAACGGCAGAAAAAGTTTACGGAACCTGTTTCCCTGCTCTAGATTCTGAACAAGCTGCGGAAACGTGAGTGCAGCTCAGGAGAGAAAAAGAAGGCAAAAACTGTGACCCGTGGGTCAGGATTTTTTCAAAAAAATGAAAAGTATCCAAAGCGTCTCAAACTCGCGTCATATGATGCCCGAGATCCGAAAGGGCAGAAAAAAATTGTGGAACCTGTTTCCCTGCTCTAGATTCTGAACTAGCAGCAGAAACCTGAGTGCAGCTCAGGAGAGAAAAAGAAGGCAAAAACTGTCTGAAGAAGCTGCAGAAACCTGAGTGCAGCTCAGGAGAGAAAAAGGAGGCAAAAACTGTGACCCGCGGGTCAGGATTTTTTCAAAAAAATGAAAAGTATCCAAAGCGTCTCAAACTCGCGTCATATGATGCCCGAGATCCGAAACGGCAGAAAAAGTTTACGGAACCTGTTTACCTACTCTAGATCCTGAACAAGCTGCAGAAACCTGAGTGCAGCTCAGGAGAGAAAAAGAAGACAAAAACTGTCTGAAGAAGCTGCAGAAATCTGAGTGCAGCTCAGAAGAGAAAAGGTAGGCAAAAACTGTGACCCGCGGGTCAGGATTTTTTCAAAATAATGAAAAGTATCCAAAGCATCTGAAACTGGTGTCATATGATGCCCGAGATCCGAAACGGTAGAAAAAGTTTACGGAACCTGTTTCCCTGCTCTAGATTCTGAACAAGCTGCAGAAACCTGAGTGCAGCTCAGGAGAGAAAAAGAAGGCAAAAACTGTGACCCGAAAAACTCTGGTCAGGATTTTTTCAAAAAAATGAAAAGTATCCAAGGCGTCTCAAACTCGCGTCATATGATGCCCGAGATCAGAGAGGGCAGAAAGAATTTGCGGAACCTGTTTCCCTGCTCTAGATTCTGAACAAGCTGCAGAAACCTGAGTGAGCTCAGGAGAGAAAAAGAAGGCAAAAACTGTCTGAAGAAGCTGCAGAAATCTGAGTGCAGCTCAGGAGAGAAAAGGAAGGCAAAAACTGTGACCCGCGGGTCAGGATTTTTTCAAAAAAATGAAAAGTATCTAAAGCGTCTCAAACTCTCGTCATATGATGCCCGAGATCAGAAAGGGCAGAAAGAATTTGCAGAACCTCTTTCCCTGCTCTAGATTCTGAACAAGCTGCAGAAACCTGAGTGCAGCTCAGGAGAGAAAAAGAAGGCAAAAACTGTGACCCGCGGGTCAGGATTTTTTCAAAAAAATGAAAAGTATCCAAAGTGTCTCAAACTCGCATCATATGATGCATGAGATCCGAAAGGGCAGAAAAAGTTTGCGGAACCTGTTTCCCTGCTCTAGATTCTGAACAAGCTGCAGAAACCTGAGTGCAGCTGAGGAGTGAAAAAGAAGGCAAAAACTGTCTGAAGAAGCTGCAGAAATCTGAGTGCAGCTCAGGAGAGAAAAGGAAGGCAAAAACTGTGACCCGCGGGTCAGGATTTTTTCAAGAAAATGAAAAGTATCCAAAGCATCTGAAACTGGCGTCATATGATGCCCGAGATCCGAAACGGCAGAAAAAGTTTACGGAACCTGTTTCCCTGCTCTAGATTCTGAACAAGCTGCAGAAACCTGAGTGCAGCTCAGGAGAGAAAAAGAAGGCAAAAACTGTGACCCGCGGGTCAGGATTTTTTCAAAAAAATGAAAAGTATCCAAAGCGTCTCAAACTCTCGTCATATGATGCCCGAGATCAGAAAGGGCAGAAAGAATTTGCAGAACCTCTTTCCCTGCTCTAGATTCTGAACAAGCTGCAGAAACCTGAGTGCAGCTCAGGAGAGAAAAAGAAGGCAAAAACTGTGACCCGCGGGTCAGGATTTTTTCAAAAAAATGAAAAGTATCCAAAGCGTCTCAAACTCGCATCATATGATGCATGAGATCCGAAAGGGCAGAAAAAGTTTGCGGAACCTGTTTCCCTGCTCTAGATTCTGAACAAGATGCAGAAACCTGAGTGCAGCTGAGGAGAGAAAAAGAAGGCAAAAACTGTCTGAAGAAGCTGCAGAAATCTGAGTGCAGCTCAGGAGAGAAAAGGAAGGCAAAAACTGTGACCCGCGGGTCAGGATTTTTTCAAGAAAATGAAAAGTATCCAAAGCATCTGAAACTGGCGTCATATGATGCCCGAGATCCGAAACGGCAGAAAAAGTTTACGGAACCTGTTTCCCTGCTCTAGATTCTGAACAAGCTGCAGAAACCTGCGTGCAGCTCAGGAGAGAAAAAGAAGGCAAAAACTGTGACCCGCGGGTCAGGATTTTTTCAAAAAAATGAAAAGTATCCAAAGCGTCTCAAACTCGCATCATATGATGCATGAGATCCGAAAGGGCAGAAAAAGTTTGCGGAACCTGTTTCCCTGCTCTAGATTCTGAACAAGCTGCAGAAACCTGAGTGCAGCTCAGGAGAGAAAAAGAATGCAAAAACTCTGACCCGAAAAACTCTGGTCAGGATTTTTTCAAAAAAATGAAAAGTATCCAAAGCGTCTCAAACTCCCGTCATATGATGCCCGAGATCAGAGAGGGCAGAAAGAATTTGCGGAACCTGTTTCCCTGCTCTAGATTCTGAACAAGCTGCAGAAACCTGAGTGCAGCTCAGGAGAGAAAAAGAAGGCAAAAACTGTCTGAAGAAGCTGCAGAAATCTGAGTGCAGCTCAGGAGAGAAAAGGAAGGCAAAAACTGTGACCCGCGGGTCAGGATTTTTTCAAAAAAATGAAAAGTATCCAAAGCGTCTCAAACTCTCGTCATATGATGCCCGAGATCAGAAAGGGCAGAAAGAATTTGCGGAACCTCTTAACCTGCTCTAGATTCTGAACAAGCTGCAGAAACCTGAGTGCAGCTCAGGAGAGAAAAAGAAGGCAAAAACTGTGACCCGCGGGTCAGGATTTTTTCAAAAAAATGAAAAGTATCCAAAGCGTCTCAAACTCGCGTCATATGATGCCCGAGATCCGAAAGGGCAGAAAAAGTTTGCGGAACCTGTTTACCTACTCTAGATCCTGAACAAGCTGCAGAAACCTGAGTGCAGCTCAGGAGAGAAAAAGAATGCAAAAACTCTGACCCGAAAAACTCTGGTCAGGATTTTTTCAAAAAAATGAAAAGTATCCAAAGCATCTGAAACTGGCGTCATATCATGCCCGAGATCCGAAACGGCAGAAAAAGTTTACGGAACCTGTTTCCCTGCTCTAGATTCTGAACAAGCTGCAGAAACCTGAGTGCAGCTCAGGAGAGAAAAAGAAGACAAAAACTGTGACCCGCGGGTCAGGATTTTTTCAAAAAAATGAAAAGTATCCAAAGCGTCTCAAACTCGCATCATATGATGCATGAGATCCGAAAGGGCAGAAAAAGTTTGCGGAACCTGTTTCCCTGCTCTAGATTCTGAACAAGCTGCAGAAACCTGAGTGCAGCTGAGGAGAGAAAAAGAAGGCAAAAACTGTCTGAAGAAGCTGCAGAAATCTGAGTGCAGCTCAGGAGAGAAAAGGAAGGGAAAAACTGTGACCCGCGGGTCAGGATTTTTTCAAAATAATGAAAAGTATCCAAAGCATCTGAAACTGGTGTCATATGATGCCCGAGATCCGAAACGGCAGAAAAAGTTTACGGAACCTGTTTCCCTGCTCTAGATTCTGAACAAGCTGCAGAAACCTGAGTGCAGCTCAGGAGAGAAAAAGAAGACAAAAACTGTGACCCGCGGGTCAGGATTTTTTCAAAAAAATGAAAAGTATCCAAAGCGTCTCAAACTCGCGTCATATGATGCCCGAGATCCGAAAGGGCAGGAAAAGTTTGCAGAACCGCTTTCCCTGCTCTAGATTCTGAACAAGCTGCAGAAAACTGAGTGCAGCTCAGGAGAGAAAAAGAAGGCAAAAACTGTGACCCGCGGGTCAGGATTTTTTCAAAAAAATGAAAAGTATCCAAAGCATCTGAAACTGGCGTCATATGATGCCCGAGATCCGAAACGGCAGAAAAAGTTTACGGAACCTGTTTCCCTGCTCTAGATTCTGAACAAGCTGCAGAAAACTGCGTGCAGCTCAGGAGAGAAAAAGAAGGCAAAAACTGTGACCCCGCGGGTCAGGATTTTTTCAAAAAAATGAAAAGTATCCACAGCGTCTCAAACTCACGTCATATGATGCCCGAGATCCGAAAGGGCAGAAAAAGTTTGCGGAACCTGTTTCCCTGCTCTAGATTCTGAACAAGCTGCAGAAACCTGAGTGCAGCTCAGGAGAGAAAAAGAAGGCAAAAACTGTGACCCGCGGGTCAGGATTTTTTCAAAAAAATGAAAAGTATCCAAAGCGTCTCAAACTCACGTCATATGATGCCCGAGATCCGAAAGGGCAGAAAAAGTTTGCGGAACCTGTTTCCCTGCTCTAGATTCTGAACAAGCTGCAGAAACCTGAGTGCAGCTCAGGAGAGAAAAAGAATGCAAAAACTCTGACCCGAAAAACTCTGGTCAGGATTTTTTCAAAAAAATGAAAAGTATCCAAAGCGTCTCAAACTCGCGTCATATGATGCCCGAGATCAGAGAGGGCAGAAAGAATTTGCGGAACCTGTTTCCCTGCTCTAGATTCTGAACAAGCTGCAGAAACCTGAGTGCAGCTCAGGAGAGAAAAAGAAGGCAAAAACTGTCTGAAGAAGCTGCAGAAATCTGAGTGCAGCTCAGGAGAGAAAAAGAAGGCAAAAACTGTGACCCGCGGGTCAGGATTTTTTCAAAAAAATGAAAAGTATCCAAAGCGTCTCAAACTCGCGTCATATGATGCCCGAGATCCGAAAGGGCAGAAAAAGTTTGCGGAACCTGTTTACCTACTCTAGATCCTGAACAAGCTGCAGAAACCTGAGTGCAGCTCAGGAGAGAAAAAGAATGCAAAAACTCTGACCCGAAAAACTCTGGTCAGGATTTTTTCAAAAAAATGAATAGTATCCAAAGCATCTGAAACTGGCGTCATATGATGCCCGAGATCCGAAACGGCAGAAAAAGTTTACGGAACCTGTTTCCCTGCTCTAGATTCTGAACAAGCTGCAGAAACCTGAGTGCAGCTCAGGAGAGAAAAAGAAGACAAAAACTGTGACCCGCGGGTCAGGATTTTTTCAAAAAAATGAAAAGTATCCAAAGCGTCTCAAACTCGCGTCATATGATGCCCGAGATCCGAAAGGGCAGGAAAAGTTTGCGGAACCTGTTTCCCTGCTCTAGATTCTGAACAAGCTGCAGAAACCTGAGTGCAGCTGAGGAGAGAAAAAGAAGGCAAAAACTGTCTGAAGAAGCTGCAGAAATCTGAGTGCAGCTCAGGAGAGAAAAGGAAGGCAAAAACTGTGACCCGCGGGTCAGGATTTTTTCAAAATAATGAAAAGTATCCAAAGCATCTGAAACTGGTGTCATATGATGCCCGAGATCAGAAAGGGCAGAAAGAATTTGCGGAACCTCTTTCCCTGCTCTAGATTCTGAACAAGCTGCAGAAACCTGAGTGCAGCTCAGGAGAGAAAAAGAAGGCAAAAACTGTGACCCGCGGGTCAGGATTTTTTCAAAAAAATGAAAAGTATCCAAAGCGTCTCAAACTCGCGTCATATGATGCCCGAGATCCGAAAGGGCAGAAAAAGTTTGCGGAACCTGTTTACCTACTCTAGATCCTGAACAAGCTGCAGAAACCTGAGTGCAGCTCAGGAGAGAAAAAGAATGCAAAAACTCTGACCCGAAAAACTCTGGTCAGGATTTTTTCAAAAAAATGAAAAGTATCCAAAGCATCTGAAACTGGCGTCATATGATGCCCGAGATCCGAAACGGCAGAAAAAGTTTACGGAACCTGTTTCCCTGCTCTAGATTCTGAACAAGCTGCAGAAACCTGAGTGCAGCTCAGGAGAGAAAAAGAAGACAAAAACTGTGACCCGCGGGTCAGGATTTTTTCAAAAAAATGAAAAGTATCCAAAGCGTCTCAAACTCGCGTCATATGATGCCCGAGATCCGAAAGGGCAGGAAAAGTTTGCGGAACCTGTTTCCCTGCTCTAGATTCTGAACAAGCTGCAGAAACCTGAGTGCAGCTGAGGAGAGAAAAAGAAGGCAAAAACTGTCTGAAGAAGCTGCAGAAATCTGAGTGCAGCTCAGGAGAGAAAAGGAAGGCAAAAACTGTGACCCGCGGGTCAGGATTTTTTCAAAATAATGAAAAGTATCCAAAGCATCTGAAACTGGTGTCATATGATGCCCGAGATCCGAAACGGCAGAAAAAGTTTACGGAACCTGTTTCCCTGCTCTAGATTCTGAACAAGCTGCAGAAACCTGAGTGCAGCTCAGGAGAGAAAAAGAAGACAAAAACTGTGACCCGCGGGTCAGGATTTTTTCAAAAAAATGAAAAGTATCCAAAGCGTCTCAAATTCGCGTCATATGATGCCCGAGATCCAAAAGGGCAGGAAAAGTTTGCGGAACCTCTTTCCCTGCTCTAGATTCTGAACAAGCTGCAGAAACCTGAGTGCAGCTCAGGAGAGAAAAAGAAGGCAAAAACTGTGACCCGCGGGTCAGGATTTTTTCAAAAAAATGAAAAGTATCCAAAGCATCTGAAACTGGCGTCATATGATGCCCGAGATCCGAAACGGCAGAAAAAGTTTACGGAACCTGTTTCCCTGCTCTAGATTCTGAACAAGCTGCAGAAACCTGCGTGCAGCTCAGGAGAGAAAAAGAAGGCAAAAACTGTGACCCGAGGGTCAGGATTTTTTCAAAAAAATGAAAAGTATCCAAAGCGTCTCAAACTCGCGTCATATGATGCCCGAGATCAGAAAGGGCAGAAAGAATTTGCGGAACCTCTTTCCCTGCTCTAGATTCTGAACAAGCTGCAGAAACCTGAGTGCAGCTCAGGAGAGAAAAAGAAGGCAAAAACTGTGACCCGCGGGTCAGGATTTTTTCAAAAAAATGAAAAGTATCCAAAGCGTCTCAAACTCGCGTCATATGATGCCCGAGATCCGAAAGGGCAGAAAAAGTTTGCGGAACCTGTTTACCTACTCTAGATCCTGAACAAGCTGCAGAAACCTGAGTGCAGCTCAGGAGAGAAAAAGAATGCAAAAACTCTGACCCGAAAAACTCTGGTACGGATTTTTTCAAAAAAATGAAAAGTATCCAAAGCATCTGAAACTGGCGTCATATGATGCCCGAGATCCGAAACGGCAGAAAAAGTTTACGGAACCTGTTTCCCTGCTCTAGATTCTGAACAAGCTGCAGAAACCTGAGTGCAGCTCAGGAGAGAAAAAGAAGGCAAAAACTGTGACCCGCGGGTCAGGATTTTTTCAAAAAAATGAAAAGTATCCAAAGCGTCTCAAACTCACGTCATATGATGCCCGAGATCCGAAAGGGCAGAAAAAGTTTGCGGAACCTGTTTCCCTGCTCTAGATTCTGAACAAGCTGCAGAAACCTGAGTGCAGCTCAGGAGAGAAAAAGAATGCAAAAACTCTGACCCGAAAAACTCTGGTCAGGATTTTTTCAAAAAAATGAAAAGTATCCAAAGCGTCTCAAACTCGCGTCATATGATGCCCGAGATCAGAGAGGGCAGAAAGAATTTGCGGAACCTGTTTCCCTGCTCTAGATTCTGAACAAGCTGCAGAAACCTGAGTGCAGCTCAGGAGAGAAAAAGAAGGCAAAAACTGTCTGAAGAAGCTGCAGAAATCTGAGTGCAGCTCAGGAGAGAAAAAGAAGGCAAAAACTGTGACCCGCGGGTCAGGATTTTTTCAAAAAAATGAAAAGTATCCAAAGCGTCTCAAACTCGCGTCATATGATGCCCGAGATCCGAAAGGGCAGAAAAAGTTTGCGGAACCTGTTTACCTACTCTAGATCCTGAACAAGCTGCAGAAACCTGAGTGCAGCTCAGGAGAGAAAAAGAATGCAAAAACTCTGACCCGAAAAACTCTGGTCAGGATTTTTTCAAAAAAATGAATAGTATCCAAAGCATCTGAAACTGGCGTCATATGATGCCCGAGATCCGAAACGGCAGAAAAAGTTTACGGAACCTGTTTCCCTGCTCTAGATTCTGAACAAGCTGCAGAAACCTGAGTGCAGCTCAGGAGAGAAAAAGAAGACAAAAACTGTGACCCGCGGGTCAGGATTTTTTCAAAAAAATGAAAAGTATCCAAAGCGTCTCAAACTCGCGTCATATGATGCCCGAGATCCGAAAGGGCAGGAAAAGTTTGCGGAACCTGTTTCCCTGCTCTAGATTCTGAACAAGCTGCAGAAACCTGAGTGCAGCTGAGGAGAGAAAAAGAAGGCAAAAACTGTCTGAAGAAGCTGCAGAAATCTGAGTGCAGCTCAGGAGAGAAAAGGAAGGCAAAAACTGTGACCCGCGGGTCAGGATTTTTTCAAAATAATGAAAAGTATCCAAAGCATCTGAAACTGGTGTCATATGATGCCCGAGATCAGAAAGGGCAGAAAGAATTTGCGGAACCTCTTTCCCTGCTCTAGATTCTGAACAAGCTGCAGAAACCTGAGTGCAGCTCAGGAGAGAAAAAGAAGGCAAAAACTGTGACCCGCGGGTCAGGATTTTTTCAAAAAAATGAAAAGTATCCAAAGCGTCTCAAACTCGCGTCATATGATGCCCGAGATCCGAAAGGGCAGAAAAAGTTTGCGGAACCTGTTTACCTACTCTAGATCCTGAACAAGCTGCAGAAACCTGAGTGCAGCTCAGGAGAGAAAAAGAATGCAAAAACTCTGACCCGAAAAACTCTGGTCAGGATTTTTTCAAAAAAATGAAAAGTATCCAAAGCATCTGAAACTGGCGTCATATGATGCCCGAGATCCGAAACGGCAGAAAAAGTTTACGGAACCTGTTTCCCTGCTCTAGATTCTGAACAAGCTGCAGAAACCTGAGTGCAGCTCAGGAGAGAAAAAGAAGACAAAAACTGTGACCCGCGGGTCAGGATTTTTTCAAAAAAATGAAAAGTATCCAAAGCGTCTCAAACTCGCGTCATATGATGCCCGAGATCCGAAAGGGCAGGAAAAGTTTGCGGAACCTGTTTCCCTGCTCTAGATTCTGAACAAGCTGCAGAAACCTGAGTGCAGCTGAGGAGAGAAAAAGAAGGCAAAAACTGTCTGAAGAAGCTGCAGAAATCTGAGTGCAGCTCAGGAGAGAAAAGGAAGGCAAAAACTGTGACCCGCGGGTCAGGATTTTTTCAAAATAATGAAAAGTATCCAAAGCATCTGAAACTGGTGTCATATGATGCCCGAGATCCGAAACGGCAGAAAAAGTTTACGGAACCTGTTTCCCTGCTCTAGATTCTGAACAAGCTGCAGAAACCTGAGTGCAGCTCAGGAGAGAAAAAGAAGACAAAAACTGTGACCCGCGGGTCAGGATTTTTTCAAAAAAATGAAAAGTATCCAAAGCGTCTCAAATTCGCGTCATATGATGCCCGAGATCCAAAAGGGCAGGAAAAGTTTGCGGAACCTCTTTCCCTGCTCTAGATTCTGAACAAGCTGCAGAAACCTGAGTGCAGCTCAGGAGAGAAAAAGAAGGCAAAAACTGTGACCCGCGGGTCAGGATTTTTTCAAAAAAATGAAAAGTATCCAAAGCATCTGAAACTGGCGTCATATGATGCCCGAGATCCGAAACGGCAGAAAAAGTTTACGGAACCTGTTTCCCTGCTCTAGATTCTGAACAAGCTGCAGAAACCTGCGTGCAGCTCAGGAGAGAAAAAGAAGGCAAAAACTGTGACCCGAGGGTCAGGATTTTTTCAAAAAAATGAAAAGTATCCAAAGCGTCTCAAACTCGCGTCATATGATGCCCGAGATCAGAAAGGGCAGAAAGAATTTGCGGAACCTCTTTCCCTGCTCTAGATTCTGAACAAGCTGCAGAAACCTGAGTGCAGCTCAGGAGAGAAAAAGAAGGCAAAAACTGTGACCCGCGGGTCAGGATTTTTTCAAAAAAATGAAAAGTATCCAAAGCGTCTCAAACTCGCGTCATATGATGCCCGAGATCCGAAAGGGCAGAAAAAGTTTGCGGAACCTGTTTACCTACTCTAGATCCTGAACAAGCTGCAGAAACCTGAGTGCAGCTCAGGAGAGAAAAAGAATGCAAAAACTCTGACCCGAAAAACTCTGGTACGGATTTTTTCAAAAAAATGAAAAGTATCCAAAGCATCTGAAACTGGCGTCATATGATGCCCGAGATCCGAAACGGCAGAAAAAGTTTACGGAACCTGTTTCCCTGCTCTAGATTCTGAACAAGCTGCAGAAACCTGAGTGCAGCTCAGGAGAGAAAAAGAAGACAAAAACTGTGACCCGCGGGTCAGGATTTTTTCAAAAAAATGAAAAGTATCCAAAGCGTCTCAAACTCGCGTCATATGATGCCCGAGATCCGAAAGGGCAGGAAAAGTTTGCGGAACCTGTTTCCCTGCTCTAGTTTCTGAACAAGCTGCAGAAACCTGCGTGCAGCTCAGGAGAGAAAAAGAAGGCAAAAACTGTGACCCGCGGGTCAGGATTTTTTCAAAAAAATGAAAAGTATCCAAAGCGTCTCAAACTCGCATCATATGATGCATGAGATCCGAAAGGGCAGAAAAAGTTTGCGGAACCTGTTTCCCTGCTCTAGATTCTGAACAAGCTGCAGAAACCTGAGTGCAGCTGAGGAGAGAAAAAGAAGGCAAAAACTGTCTGAAGAAGCTGCAGAAATCTGAGTGCAGCTCAGGAGAGAAAAGGAAGGGAAAAACTGTGACCCGCAGGTCAGGATTTTTTCAAAATAATGAAAAGTATCCAAAGCATCTGAAACTGGTGTCATATGATGCCCGAGATCCGAAACGGCAGAAAAAGTTTACGGAACCTGTTTCCCTGCTCTAGATTCTGAACAAGCTGCAGAAACCTGAGTGCAGCTCAGGAGAGAAAAAGAAGACAAAAACTGTGACCCGCGGGTCAGGATTTTTTCAAAAAAATGAAAAGTATCCAAAGCGTCTCAAATTCGCGTCATATGATGCCCGAGATCCGAAAGGGCAGGAAAAGTTTGCAGAACCTCTTTCCCTGCTCTAGATTCTGAACAAGCTGCAGAAACCTGAGTGCAGCTCAGGAGAGAAAAAGAATGCAAAAACTCTGACCCGAAAAACTCTGGTCAGGATTTTTTCAAAAAAATGAAAAGTATCCAAGGCGTCTCAAACTCGCGTCATATGATGCCCGAGATCAGAAAGGGCAGAAAGAATTTGCGGAACCTCTTTCCCTGCTCTAGATTCTGAACAAGCTGCAGAAACCTGAGTGCAGCTCAGGAGAGAAAAAGAAGGCAAAAACTGTGACCCGCGGGTCAGGATTTTTTCAAAAAAATGAAAAGTATCCAAAGCGTCTCAAACTCGCGTCATATGATGCCCGAGATCCGAAAGGGCAGAAAAAGTTTGCGGAACCTGTTTACCTACTCTAGATCCTGAACAAGCTGCAGAAACCTGAGTGCAGCTCAGGAGAGAAAAAGAATGCAAAAACTCTGACCCGAAAAACTCTGGTACGGATTTTTTCAAAAAAATGAAAAGTATCCAAAGCATCTGAAACTGGCGTCATATGATGCCCGAGATCCGAAACGGCAGAAAAAGTTTACGGAACCTGTTTCCCTGCTCTAGATTCTGAACAAGCTGCAGAAACCTGAGTGCAGCTCAGGAGAGAAAAAGAAGACAAAAACTGTGACCCGCGGGTCAGGATTTTTTCAAAAAAATGAAAAGTATCCAAAGCGTCTCAAACTCGCGTCATATGATGCCCGAGATCCGAAAGGGCAGGAAAAGTTTGCGGAACCTGTTTCCCTGCTCTAGTTTCTGAACAAGCTGCAGAAACCTGCGTGCAGCTCAGGAGAGAAAAAGAAGGCAAAAACTCTGACCCGCGGGTCAGGATTTTTTCAAAAAAATGAAAAGTATCCAAAGCGTCTCAAACTCGCATCATATGATGCATGAGATCCGAAAGGGCAGAAAAAGTTTGCGGAACCTGTTTCCCTTCTCTAGATTCTGAACAAGCTGCAGAAATCTGAGTGCAGCTCAGGAGAGAAAAGGAAGGGAAAAACTGTGACCCGCGGGTCAGGATTTTTTCAAAATAATGAAAAGTATCCAAAGCATCTGAAGCTGGTGTCATATGATGCCCGAGATCCGAAACGGCAGAAAAAGTTTACGGAACCTGTTTCCCTGCTCTAGATTCTGAACAAGCTGCAGAAACCTGAGTGCAGCTCAGGAGAGAAAAAGAAGACAAAAACTGTGACCCGCGGGTCAGGATTTTTTCAAAAAAATGAAAAGTATCCAAAGCGTCTCAAATTCGCGTCATATGATGCCCGAGATCCGAAAGGGCAGGAAAAGTTTGCAGAACCTCTTTCCCTGCTCTAGATTCTGAACAAGCTGCAGAAACCTGAGTGCAGCTCAGGAGAGAAAAAGAATGCAAAAACTCTGACCCGAAAAACTCTGGTCAGGATATTTCAAAAAAATGAAAAGTATCCAAGGCGTCTCAAACTCGCGTCATATGATGCCCGAGATCAGAGAGGGCAGAAAGAATTTGCGGAACCTGTTTCCCTGCTCTAGATTCTGAACAAGCTGCAGAAACCTGAGTGAGCTCAGGAGAGAAAATGAAGGCAAAAACTGTCTGAAGAAGCTGCAGAAATCTGAGTGCAGCTCAGGAGAGAAAAGGAAGGCAAAAACTGTGACCCGCGGGTCAGGATTTTTTCAAAAAAATGAAAAGTATCCAAAGCGTCTCAAACTCTCGTCATATGATGCCCGAGATCAGAAAGGGCAGAAAGAATTTGCAGAACCTCTTTCCCAGCTCTAGATTCTGAACAAGCTGCAGAAACCTGAGTGCAGCTGAGGAGAGAAAAAGAAGGCAAAAACTGTCTGAAGAAGCTGCAGAAATCTGAGTGCAGCTCAGGAGAGAAAAGGAAGGCACGCGGGTCAGGATTTTTTCAAGAAAATGAAAAGTATCCAAAGCATCTGAAACTGGCGTCATATGATGCCCGAGATCCGAAACGGCAGAAAAAGTTTACGGAACCTGTTTCCCTGCTCTAGATTCTGAACAAGCTGCAGAAACCTGCGTGCAGCTCAGGAGAGAAAAAGAAGGCAAAAACTGTGACCCGCGGGTCAGGATTTTTTCAAAAGAATGAAAAGTATCCAAAGCGTCTCAAACTCGCATCATATGATGCATGAGATCCGAAAGGGCAGAAAAAAATTGCGGAACCTGTTTCCCTGCTCTAGATTCTGAACTAGCAGCAGAAACCTGAGTGCAGCTCAGGAGAGAAAAAGAAAGCAAAAACTGTCTGAAGAAGCTGCAGAAATCTGAGTGCAGCTCAGAAGAGAAAAAGAAGGCAAAAACTGTGACCCGCGGGTCAGGATATTTTCAAAATAATGAAAAGTATCGAAAGCATCTGAAACTGGTGTCATATGATGCCCGAGATCCGAAACGGCAGAAAAAGTTTACGGAAACTGTTTCCCTGCTCTAGATTCTGAACAAGCTGCAGAAACCTGAGTGCAGCTCAGGAGAGAAAAAGAAGGCAAAAACTGTGACCCGCGGGTCAGGATTTTTTCAAAAGAATGAAAAGTATCCAAAGCGTCTCAAACTCGCATCATATGATGCCCGAGATCCGAAACGGCAGAAAAAGTTTACGGAACCTGTTTCCCTGCTCTAGATTCTGAAAAAGCTGCAGAAACCTGAGTGCAGCTCAGGAGAGAAAAAGAAGACAAAAACTGTGACCTGCGGGTCAGGATTTTTTCAAAAAAATGAAAAGTATCCAAAGCATCTGAAACTGGCGTCATATGATGCCCGAGATCCGAAACGGCAGAAAAAGTTTACGGAACCTGTTTCCCTGCTCTAGATTCTGAACAAGCTGCAGAAACCTGACTGCAGCTCAGGAGAGAAAAAGAAGACAAAAACTGTGACCCGCGGGTCAGGATTTTTCCAAAAAGTGAAAAGTATCCAAAGCATCTGAAACTGGCGTCATATGATGCCCGAGATCCGAAACGGCAGAAAAAGTTTACGGAACCTGTTTCCCTGCTCTAGATTCTGAACAAGCTGCAGAAACCTGCGTGCAGCTCAGGAGAGAAAAAGAAGGCAAAAACTGTGACCCGCGGGTCAGGATTTTTTCAAAAAAATGAAAAGTATCCAAAGCGTCTCAAACTCTCGTCATATGATGCCCGAGATCAGAAAGGGCAGAAAGAATTTGCAGAACCTCTTTCCCTGCTCTAGATTCTGAACAAGCTGCAGAAACCTGAGTGCAGCTCAGGAGAGAAAAAGAAGGCAAAAACTGTGACCCGCGGGTCAGGATTTTTTCAAAAAAATGAAAAGTATCCAAAGCGTCTCAAACTCGCGTCATATGATGCCCGAGATCCGAAAGGGCAGAAAAAGTTTGCGGAACCTGTTTACCTACTCTAGATTCTGAACAAGCTGCAGAAACCTGAGTGCAGCTCAGGAGAGAAAAAGAATGCAAAAACTCTGACCCGAAAAACTCTGGTCAGGATTTTTTCAAAAAAATGAAAAGTATCCAAAGCATCTGAAACTGGCGTCATATGATGCCCGAGATCTGAAACGGCAGAAAAAGTTTACGGAACCTGTTTCCCTGCTCTAGATTCTGAACAAGCTGCAGAAACCTGAGTGCAGCTCAGGAGAGAAAAAGAAGACAAAAACTGTGACCCGCGGGTCAGGATTTTTTCAAAAAAATTAAAAGTATGCAAAGCGTCTCAAACTCGTGTCATATGATGCCCGACATCCGAAAGGGCAGGAAAAGTTTGCGGAACCTGTTTCCCTGCTCTAGATTCTGAACAAGCTGCAGAAACCTGAGTGCAGCTCAGGAGAGAAAAAGAAGGCAAAAACTGTGACCCGCGGGTCAGGATTTTTTCAAAAAAATGAAAAGTATCCAAAGCGTCTCAAACTCGCATCATATGATGCATGAGATCCGAAAGGGCAGAAAAAGTTTGCGGAACCTGTTTCCCTGCTCTAGATTCTGAACAAGCTGCAGAAACCTGAGTGCAGCTGAGGAGAGAAAAAGAAGGCAAAAACTGTCTGAAGAAGCTGCAGAAATCTGAGTGCAGCTCAGGAGAGAAAAGGAAGGCAAAAACTGTGACCCGCGGGTCAGGATTTTTTCAAGAAAATGAAAAGTATCCAAAGCATCTGAAACTGGCGTCATATGATGCCCGAGATCCGAAACGGCAGAAAAAGTTTACGGAACCTGTTTCCCTGCTCTAGATTCTGAACAAGCTGCAGAAACCTGCGTGCAGCTCAGGAGAGAAAAAGAAGGCAAAAACTGTGACCCGCGGGTCAGGATTTTTTCAAAAAAAAGAAAAGTATCCAAAGCGTCTCAAACTCGCATCATATGATGCATGAGATCCGAAAGGGCAGAAAAAGTTTGCGGAACCTGTTTCCCTGCTCTAGATTCTGAACAAGCTGCAGAAACCTGAGTGCAGCTCAGGAGAGAAAAAGAAGGCAAAAACTGTGACCCGCGGGTCAGGATTTTTTCAAAAAAATGAAAAGTATCCAAAGCGTCTCAAACTCACGTCATATGATGCCCGAGATCCGAAAGGGCAGAAAGAATTTGCGGAACCTGTTTCCCTGCTCTAGATTCTGAACAAGCTGCAGAAACCTGAGTGCAGCTCAGGAGAGAAAAAGAAGGCAAAAACTGTCTGAAGAAGCTGCAGAAATCTGAGTGCAGCTCAGGAGAGAAAAGGAAGGCAAAAACTGTGACCCGCGGGTCAGGATTTTTTCAAAAAAATGAAAAGTATCCAAAGCATCTCAAACTCTCGTCATATGATGCCCGAGATCAGAAAGGGCAGAAAGAATTTGCGGAACCTGTTTCCCTGCTCTAGATTCTGAACAAGCTGCAGAAACCTGAGTGCAGCTCAGGAGAGAAAAAGAAGGCAAAAACTGTGACCCGCGGGTCAGGATTTTTTCAAAAAAAAGAAAAGTATCCAAAGCGTCTCAAACTCGCGTCATATGATGCCCGAGATCCGAAAGGGCAGAAAAAGTTTGCGGAACCTGTTTACCTACTCTAGATCTTGAACAAGCTGCAGAAACCTGAGTGCAGCTCAGGAGAGAAAAAGAATGCAAAAACTCTGACCCGAAAAACTCTGGTCAGGATTTTTTCAAAAAAATGAAAAGTATCCAAAGCATCTGAAACTGGCGTCATATGATGCCCGAGATCCGAAACGGCAGAAAAAGTTTACGGAACCTGTTTCCCTGCTCTAGATTCTGAACAAGCTGCAGAAACCTGAGTGCAGCTCAGGAGAGAAAAAGAAGGCAAAAACTGTCTGAAGAAGCTGCAGAAATCTGAGTGCAGCTCAGGAGAGAAAAAGAAGGCAAAAACTGTGACCCGTGGGTCAGGATTTTTTCAAAAAAATGAAAAGTATCCAAAGCGTCTCAAACTCGCGTCATATGATGCCCGAGATCCGAAAGCGCAGAAAAAAATTGTGGAACCTGTTTCCCTGCTCTAGATTCTGAACTAGCAGCAGAAACCTGAGTGCAGCTCAGGAGAGAAAAAGAAGGCAAAAACTGTCTGAAGAAGCTGCAGAAATCTGAGTGCAGCTCAGAAGAGAAAAGGAAGGCAAAAACTGTGACCCGCGGGTCAGGATTTTTTCAAAAAAATGAAAAGTATCCAAAGCGTCTCAAACTCGCGTCATATGATGCCCGAGATCAGAAAGGGTAGAAAAATTTGGCGGAACCTGTTTCCCTGCTCTAGATTCTGAACAAGCTGCAGAAACCTGAGTGCAGCTCAGGAGAGAAAAAGAAGGCAAAAACTGTGACCCGCGGGTCAGGATTTTTTCAAAAAAATGAAAAGTATCCAAAGCGTCTCAAACTCGCGTCATATGATGCCCGAGATCCGAAAGGGCAGAAAAAGTTTGTGGAACCTGTTTCCCTGCTCTAGATTCTGAACAAGCTGCAGAAACCTGAGTGCAGCTCAGGAGAGAAAAAGAAGGCAAAAACTGTGACCCGCGGGTCAGGATTTTTTCAAAAAAATGAAAAGTATCCAAAGCGTCTCAAACTCGCGTCATATGATGCCCGAGATCCGAAAGGGCAGAAAAAAATTGCGGAACCTGTTTCCCTGCTCTAGATTCTGAACAAGCTGCAGAAACCTGAGTGCAGCTCAGGAGAGAAAAAGAAGGCAAAAACTGTCTGAAGAAGCTGCAGAAACCTGAGTGCAGCTCAGGAGAGAAAAAGAAGGCAAAAACTGTGACCCGCGGGTCAGGATTTTTTCAAAAAAATGAAAAGTATCCAAAGCGTCTCAAACTCGCGTCATATGATGCCCGAGATCCGAAAGGGCAGAAAAAGTTTGCGGAACCTGTTTACCTACTCTAGATCTTGAACAAGCTGCAGAAACCTGAGTGCAGCTCAGGAGAGAAAAAGAAGGCAAAAACTCTGACCCGAAAAACTCTGGTCAGGATTTTTTCAAAAAAATGAAAAGTATCCAAAGCATCTCAAACTCTCGTCATATGATGCCCGAGATCAGAAAGGGCAGAAAGAATTTGCGGAACCTGTTTCCCTGCTCTAGATTCTGAACAAGCTGCAGAAACCTGAGTGCAGCTCAGGAGAGAAAAAGAAGGCAAAAACTGTGACCCGCGGGTCAGGATTTTTTCAAAAAAATGAAAAGTATCCAAAGCGTCTCAAACTCGCGTCATATGATGCCCGAGATCCGAAAGGGCAGAAAAAGTTTGCGGAACCTGTTTACCTACTCTAGATCTTGAACAAGCTGCAGAAACCTGAGTGCAGCTCAGGAGAGAAAAAGAATGCAAAAACTCTGACCCGAAAAACTCTGGTCAGGATTTTTTCAAAAAAATGAAAAGTATCCAAAGCATCTGAAACTGGCGTCATATGATGCCCGAGATCCGAAACGGCAGAAAAAGTTTACGGAACCTGTTTCCCTGCTCTAGATTCTGAACAAGCTGCAGAAACCTGAGTGCAGCTCAGGAGAGAAAAAGAAGGCAAAAACTGTGACCCGTGGGTCAGGATTTTTTCAAAAAAACGAAAAGTATCCAAAGCGTCTCAAACTCGCGTCATATGATGCCCGAGATCCGAAAGGGCAGAAAAAAATTGTGGAACCTGTTTCCCTGCTCTAGATTCTGAACTAGCAGCAGAAACCTGAGTGCAGCTCAGGAGAGAAAAAGAAGGCAAAAACTGTCTGAAGAAGCTGCAGAAATCTGAGTGCAGCTCAGAAGAGAAAAGGAAGGCAAAAACTGTGACCCGCGGGTCAGGATATTTTCAAAATAATGAAAAGTATCCAAAGCATCTGAAACTGGTGTCATATGATGCCCGAGATCCGAAACGGCAGAAAAAGTTTACGGAACCTGTTTCCCTGCTCTAGATTCTGAAAAAGCTGCAGAAACCTGAGTGCAGCTCAGGAGAGAAAAAGAAGGCAAAAACTGTGACCCGCGGGTCAGGATTTTTTCAAAAAAATGAAAAGTATCCAAAGCATCTGAAACTGGCGTCATATGATGCCCGAGATCCGAAACGGCAGAAAAAGTTTACGGAACCTGTTTCCCTGCTCTAGATTCTGAACAAGCTGCAGAAACCTGCGTGCAGCTCAGGAGAGAAAAAGAAGGCAAAAACTGTGACCCGAGGGTCAGGATTTTTTCAAAAAAATGAAAAGTATCCAAAGCGTCTCAAACTCGCATCATATGATGCATGAGATCCGAAAGGGCAGAAAAAGTTTGCGGAATCTGTTTCCCTGCTCTAGATTCTGAACAAGCTGCAGAAACCTGAGTGCAGCTCAGGAGAGAAAAAGTAGGCAAAAACTCTGACCCGCGGGTCGGGATTTTTTCAAAAAAATGAAAAGTATCCAAAGCGTCTCAAACTCGCGTCATATGATGCCCGAGATCCGAAAGGGCAGAAAAAGTTTGTGGAACCTGTTTCCCTGCTCTAGATTCTGAACAAGCTGCAGAAACCTGAGTGCAGCTCAGGAGAGAAAAAGAAGGCAAAAACTGTGACCCGCGGGTCAGGATTTTTTCAAAAAAATGAAAAGTATCCAAAGCGTCTCAAACTCGCGTCATATGATGCCCGAGATCCGAAAGGGCAGAAAAAGTTTGCGGAACCTGTTTCCCTGCTCTAGATTCTGAACAAGCTGCAGAAACCTGAGTGCAGCTCAGGAGAGAAAAAGAAGGCAAAAACTGTGACCCGCGGGTCAGGATTTTTTCAAAAAAATGAAAAGTATCCAAAGCGTTTCAAACTCGCGTCATATGATGCCCGAGATCCGAAAGGGCAGAAAAAAATTGCGGAACCTGTTTCCCTGCTCTAGATTCTGAACAAGCTGCAGAAACCTGAGTGCAGCTCAGGAGAGAAAAAGAAGGCAAAAACTGTCTGAAGAAGCTGCAGAAACCTGAGTGCAGCTCAGAAGAGAAAAGGAAGGCAAAAACTGTGACCCGCGGGTCAGGATTTTTTCAAAATAATGAAAAGTATCAAAAGCATCTGAAACTGGTGTCATATGATGCCCGAGATCCGAAACGGCAGAAAAAGTTTACGGAACCTGTTTCCCTGCTCTAGATTCTGAACAAGCTGCAGAAACCTGAGTGCAGCTCAGGAGAGAAAAAGAAGACAAAAACTGTGACCTGCGGGTCAGGATTTTTTCAAAAAAATGAAAAGTATCCAAAGCGTCTCAAACTCGCTTCATATGATGCCCGAGATCCGAAAGGGCAGGAAAAGTTTGCGGAACCTGTTTCCCTGCTCTAGATTCTGAACAAGCTGCAGAAACCTGAGTGCAGCTCAGGAGAGAAAAAGAAGGCAAAAACTGTCTGAAGAAGCTGCAGAAATCTGAGTGCAGCTCAGGAGAGAAAAGGAAGGCAAAAACTGTGACCCGCGGGTCAGGATTTTTTCAAAAAAATGAAAAGTATCCAAAGCGTCTCAAACTCTCGTCATATGATGCCCGAGATCAGAAAGGGCAGAAAGAATTTGCGGAACCTCTTTCCCTGCTCTAGATTCTGAACAAGCTGCAGAAACCTGAGTGCAGCTCAGGAGAGAAAAAGAAGGCAAAAACTGTGACCCGCGGGTCAGGATTTTTTCAAAAAAATGAAAAGTATCCAAAGCGTCTCAAACTCGCGTCATATGATGCCCGAGATCCGAAAGGGCAGAAAAAGTTTGCGGAACCTGTTTACCTACTCTAGATCCTGAACAAGCTGCAGAAACCTGAGTGCAGCTCAGGAGAGAAAAAGAATGCAAAAACTCTGACCCGAAAAACTCTGGTCAGGATTTTTTCAAAAAAATGAAAAGTATACAAAGCATCTGAAACTGGTGTCATATGATGCCCGAGATCCGAAACGGCAGAAAAAGTTTACGGAACGTGTTTCCGTGCTCTAGATTCTGAACAAGCTGCAGAAATCTGAGTGCAGCTCAGGAGAGAAAAAGAAGGCAAAAACTGTGACCCGCGGGTCAGG
Organism: Rhineura floridana; assembly: GCF_030035675.1. NCBI lineage: Eukaryota > Metazoa > Chordata > Lepidosauria > Squamata > Rhineuridae > Rhineura > Rhineura floridana. The sequence continues at coordinate 20,524,419 of NC_084488.1, read as the reverse complement.
ATTTTTTCAAAAAAATGAAAAGTATCCAAACCGTCTCAAACTCACGTCATGTGATGCCCGAGATCCGAAAGGGCAGAAAAAGTTTGCGGAACCTGTTTCCCTGCTCTAGATTCTGAACAAGCTGCAGAAACCTGAGTGCAGCTCAGGAGAGAAAAAGAAGGCAAAAACTGTGACCCGTGGGTCAGGATTTTTTCAAAAAAACGAAAAGTATCCAAAGCGTCTCAAACTCGCGTCATATGATGCCCGAGATCCGAAAGGGCAGAAAAAAATTGTGGAACCTGTTTCCCTGCTCTAGATTCTGAACTAGCAGCAGAAACCTGAGTGCAGCTCAGGAGAGAAAAAGAAGGCAAAAACTGTCTGAAGAAGCTGCAGAAATCTGAGTGCAGCTCAGAAGAGAAAAGGAAGGCAAAAACTGTGACCCGCGGGTCAGGATATTTTCAAAATAATGAAAAGTATCCAAAGCATCTGAAACTGGTGTCATATGATGCCCGAGATCCGAAACGGCAGAAAAAGTTTACGGAACCTGTTTCCCTGCTCTAGATTCTGAAAAAGCTGCAGAAACCTGAGTGCAGCTCAGGAGAGAAAAAGAAGGCAAAAACTGTGACCCGCGGGTCAGGATTTTTTCAAAAAAATGAAAAGTATCCAAAGCATCTGAAACTGGCGTCATATGATGCCCGAGATCCGAAACGGCAGAAAAAGTTTACGGAACCTGTTTCCCTGCTCTAGATTCTGAACAAGCTGCAGAAACCTGCGTGCAGCTCAGGAGAGAAAAAGAAGGCAAAAACTGTGACCCGAGGGTCAGGATTTTTTCAAAAAAATGAAAAGTATCCAAAGCGTCTCAAACTCGCATCATATGATGCATGAGATCCGAAAGGGCAGAAAAAGTTTGCGGAATCTGTTTCCCTGCTCTAGATTCTGAACAAGCTGCAGAAACCTGAGTGCAGCTCAGGAGAGAAAAAGTAGGCAAAAACTCTGACCCGCGGGTCGGGATTTTTTCAAAAAAATGAAAAGTATCCAAAGCGTCTCAAACTCGCGTCATATGATGCCCGAGATCCGAAAGGGCAGAAAAAGTTTGTGGAACCTGTTTCCCTGCTCTAGATTCTGAACAAGCTGCAGAAACCTGAGTGCAGCTCAGGAGAGAAAAAGAAGGCAAAAACTGTGACCCGCGGGTCAGGATTTTTTCAAAAAAATGAAAAGTATCCAAAGCGTCTCAAACTCGCGTCATATGATGCCCGAGATCCGAAAGGGCAGAAAAAGTTTGCGGAACCTGTTTCCCTGCTCTAGATTCTGAACAAGCTGCAGAAACCTGAGTGCAGCTCAGGAGAGAAAAAGAAGGCAAAAACTGTGACCCGCGGGTCAGGATTTTTTCAAAAAAATGAAAAGTATCCAAAGCGTTTCAAACTCGCGTCATATGATGCCCGAGATCCGAAAGGGCAGAAAAAAATTGCGGAACCTGTTTCCCTGCTCTAGATTCTGAACAAGCTGCAGAAACCTGAGTGCAGCTCAGGAGAGAAAAAGAAGGCAAAAACTGTCTGAAGAAGCTGCAGAAACCTGAGTGCAGCTCAGAAGAGAAAAGGAAGGCAAAAACTGTGACCCGCGGGTCAGGATTTTTTCAAAATAATGAAAAGTATCTAAAGCATCTGAAACTGGTGTCATATGATGCCCGAGATCCGAAACGGCAGAAAAAGTTTACGGAACCTGTTTCCCTGCTCTAGATTCTGAACAAGCTGCAGAAACCTGAGTGCAGCTGAGGAGAGAAAAAGAAGACAAAAACTGTGACCTGCGGGTCAGGATTTTTTCAAAAAAATGAAAAGTATCCAAAGCGTCTCAAACTCGCTTCATATGATGCCCGAGATCCGAAAGGGCAGGAAAAGTTTGCGGAACCTGTTTCCCTGCTCTAGATTCTGAACAAGCTGCAGAAACCTGAGTGCAGCTCAGGAGAGAAAAAGAAGGCAAAAACTGTCTGAAGAAGCTGCAGAAATCTGAGTGCAGCTCAGGAGAGAAAAGGAAGGCAAAAACTGTGACCCGCGGGTCAGGATTTTTTCAAAAAAATGAAAAGTATCCAAAGCGTCTCAAACTCTCGTCATATGATGCCCGAGATCAGAAAGGGCAGAAAGAATTTGCGGAACCTCTTTCCCTGCTCTAGATTCTGAACAAGCTGCAGAAACCTGAGTGCAGCTCAGGAGAGAAAAAGAAGGCAAAAACTGTGACCCGAAAAACTCTGGTCAGGATTTTTTCAAAAAAATGAAAAGTATACAAAGCATCTGAAACTGGTGTCATATGATGCCCGAGATCCGAAACGGCAGAAAAAGTTTACGGAACGTGTTTCCGTGCTCTAGATTCTGAACAAGCTGCAGAAATCTGAGTGCAGCTCAGGAGAGAAAAAGAAGGCAAAAACTGTGACCCGCGGGTCAGGATATTTTCAAAAAAATGAAAAGTATCCAAACCGTCTCAAACTCACGTCATGTGATGCCCGAGATCCGAAAGGGCAGAAAAAGTTTGCGGAACCTGTTTCCCTGCTCTAGATTCTGAACAAGCTGCAGAAACCTGAGTGCAGCTCAGGAGAGAAAAAGAATGCAAAAACTGTGACCCGAAAAACTCTGGTCAGGATTTTTTCAAAAAAATGAAAAGTATCCAAAGCGTCTCAAACTCGCGTCATATGATGCCCGAGATCAGAGAGGGCAGAAAGAATTTGCGGAACCTGATTCCCTGCTCTAGATTCTGAACAAGCTGCAGAAACCTGAGTGCAGCTCAGGAGAGAAAAAGAAGGCAAAAACTGTCTGAAGAAGCTGCAGAAACCTGAGTGCAGCTCAGAAGAGAAAAGGAAGGCAAAAACTGTGACCCGCGGGTCAGGATTTTTTCAAAATAATGAAAAGTTTCCAAAGCATCTGAATATGGTGTCATATGATGCCCGAGATCCGAAACGGCAGAAAAAGTTTACGGAACCTGTTTCCCTGCTCTAGATTCTGAACAAGCTGCAGAAACCTGACTGCAGCTCAGGAGAGAAAAAGAAGACAAAAACTGTGACCTGCGGGTCAGGATTTTTTCAAAAAAATGAAAAGTATCCAAAGCGTCTCAAACTCGCTTCATATGATGCCCGAGATCCGAAAGGGCAGGAAAAGTTTGCGGAACCTGTTTCCCTGCTCTAGATTCTGAACAAGCTGCAGAAACCTGCTTGCAGCTCAGGAGAGAAAAAGAAGGCAAAAACTGTGACCCGCGGGTCAGGATTTTTTCAAAAAAATGAAAAGTATCCAAAGCGTCTCAAACTCGCGTCATATGATGCCCGAGATCCGAAAAGGCAGAAAATGTTTGCGGAACCTGTTTCCCTGCTCTAGATTCTGAACAAGCTGCAGAAACCTGAGTGCAGCTCAGGAGAGAAAAAGAATGCAAAAACTCTGACCCGAAGAACTCTGGTCAGGATTTTTTCAAAAAAATGAAAAGTATCCAAGGCGTCTCAAACTCGCTTCATATGATGCCCGAGATCCGAAAGGGCAGGAAAAGTTTGCGGAACCTGTTTCCCTGCTCTAGATTCTGAACAAGCTGCAGAAACCTGAGTGCAGCTCAGGAGAGAAAAAGAAGGCAAAAACTGTGACCCGCGGGTCAGGATTTTTTCAAAAAAATGAAAAGTATCCAAAGCATCTGAAACTGGCGTCATATGATGCCCGAGATCCGAAACGGCAGAAAAAGTTTACGGAACCTGTTTCCCTGCTCTAGATTCTGAACAAGCTGCAGAAACCTGAGTGCAGCTCAGGAGAGAAAAAGAAGACAAAAACTGTGACCCGCGGGTCAGGATTTTTTCAAAAAAATGAAAAGTATCCAAAGCGTCTCAAACTCGCGTCATATGATGCATGAGATCCGAAAGGGCAGGAAAAGTTTGCGAAACCTGTTTCCCTGCTCTAGATTCAGAACAAGCTGCAGAAACTTGAGTGCAGCTCAGGAGAGAAAAAGAAGGCAAAAACTGTGACCCGCGGGTCAGGATTTTTTCAAAAAAATGAAAAGTATCCAAAGCGTCTCAAACTCGCGTCATATGATGCCCGAGATCCGAAAAGGCAGAAAATGTTTGCGGAACCTGTTTCCCTGCTCTAGATTCTGAACAAGCTGCAGAAACCTGAGTGCAGCTCAGGAGAGAAAAAGAATGCAAAAACTCTGACCCGAAAAACTCTGGTCAGGATTTTTTCAAAAAAATGAAAAGTATCCAAGGCGTCTCAAACTCGCGTCATATGATGCCCGAGATCAGAGAGGGCAGAAAAAATTTGCGGAACCTGTTTCCCTGCTCTAGATTCTGAACAAGCTGCAGAAACCTGAGTGCAGCTCAGGAGAGAAAAAGAAGGCAAAAACTGTCTGAAGAAGCTGCAGAAATCTGAGTGCAGCTCAGGAGAGAAAAGGAAGGCAAAAACTGTGACCCGCGGGTCAGGATTTTTTCAAAATAATGAAAAGTATCCAAAGCATCTGAAACTGGTGTCATATGATGCCCGAGATCCGAAACGGCAGAAAAAGTTTAAGGAACATGTTTCCCTGCTCTAGATTCTGAACAAGCTGCAGAAACCTGAGTGCAGCTCAGGAGAGAAAAAGAAGACAAAAACTGAGACCCGCGGGTCAGGATTCTTTCAAAAAAATGAAAAGTATCCAAAGCGTCTCAAACTCGCGTCATATGATGCCCGAGATCCGAAAGGGCAGAAAAAGTTTGCGGAACCTGTTTCCCTGCTCTAGATTCTGAACAAGCTGCAGAAACCTGAGTGCAGCTCAGGAGAGAAAAAGAAGGCAAAAACTCTGACCCGAAAAACTCTGGTCAGGATTTTTTCAAAAAAATGAAAAGTATCCAAAGGGTCTCAAACTCGCATCATATGATGCCCGAGATCAGAGAGGGCAGAAAGAATTTGCGGAACCTGTTTCCCTGCTCTAGATTCTGAACAAGCTGCAGAAACCTGAGTGCAGCTCAGGAGAGAAAAAGAAGGCAAAAACTGTCTGAAGAAGCTGCAGAAATCTGAGTGCAGCTCTGGAGAGAAAAAGAAGGCAAAAACTGTGACCCGCGGGTCAGGATTTTTTCCAAAAAATGAAAAGTATCCAAAGCGTCTCAAACTCGCGTCATATGATGCCCGAGATCCGAAAGGGCAGGAAAAGTTTGCGGAACCTGTTTCCCTGCTCTAGATTCTGAACAAGCTGCAGAAACCTGCGTGCAGCTCAGGAGAGAAAAAGAAGGGAAAAACTGTGACCCGCGGGTCAGGATTTTTTCAAAAAAATGAAAAGTATCCAAAGCGTCTCAAACTCGCATCATATGATGCATGAGTTCCGAAAGGGCAGAAAAAGTTTGCGCAACCTGTTTCCCTGCTCTAGATTCTGAACAAGCTGCAGTGACCTGAGTGCAGCTCAGGAGAGAAAAAGAAGGCAAAAACTCTGACCCGAAAAACTCTGGTAAGGATTTTTTCAAAAAAATGAAAAGTATCCAAAGCGTCTCAAACTCTCGTCATATGATGCCCGAGATCAGAAAGGGCAGAAAGAATTTGCGGAACCTGTTTCCCTGCTCTAGATTCTGAACAAGCTGCAGAAACCTGAGTGCAGCTCAGGAGAGAAAAACAAGGCAAAAACTGTGACCCGCGGGTCAGGATTTTTTCAAAAAAATGAAAAGTATCCAAAGCGTCTCAAACTCGCATCATATGATGCCCGAGATCCGAAACGGCAGAAAAAGTTTGCGGAAGCTGTTTCCCTGCTCTAGATTCTGAACAAGCTGCAGAAACCTGAGTGCAGCTCAGGAGAGAAAAAGAAGGCAAAAACTGTGACCCGCGGGTCAGGATTTTTTCAAAAAAATGAAAACTATCCAAAGCATCTGAAACTGGCGTCATATGATGCCCGAGATCCGAAACGGCAGAAAAAGTTTACGGAACCTGTTTCCCTGCTCTAGATTCTGAACAAGATGCAGAAACCTGAGTGCAGCTCAGGAGAGAAAAAGAAGACAAAAACTGAGACCCGCGGGTCAGGATTTTTTCAAAAAAATGAAAAGTATCCAAAGCGTCTCAAACTCGCGTCATATGATGCCCGAGATCCGAAAGGGCAGAAAAAGTTTGCGGAACCTGTTTCCCTGCTCTAGATTCTGAACAAGCTGCAGAAACCTGAGTGCAGCTCAGGAGAGAAAAAGAAGGCAAAAACTGTGAACCGCGGGTCAGGATTTTTTCAAAAAAATGAAAAGTATCCAAAGCGTCTCAAACTCGCGTCATATGATGCCCGAGATCCGAACGGGCAGAAAAAGTTTGCGGAACCTGTTTCCCTACTCTAGATTCTGAACAAGCTGCAGAAACCTGAGTGCAGCTCAGGAGAGAAAAAGAAGGCAAAAACTCTGACCCGAAAAACTCTGGTCAGGATTTTTTCAAAAAAATGAAAAGTATCCAAAGCGTCTCAAACTCACGTCATATGATGCCCGAGATCCGAAAGGGTAGAAAAATTTGGCGGAACCGGTTTCCCTGCTCTAGATTCTGAACAAGCTGCAGAAACCTGAGTGCAGCTCAGGAGAGAAAAAGAAGGCAAAAACTGTGACCCGCGGGTCAGGATTTTTTCAAAAAAATGAAAAGTATCCAAAGCGTCTCAAACTCGCGTCATATGATGCCCGAGATCCGAAAGGGCAGAAAAGGTTTGCGGAACCTGTTTCCCTGCTCTAGATTCTGAACAAGCTGCAGAAACCTGAGTGCAGCTCAGGAGAGAAAAAGAAGGCAAAAACTGTGACCCGCGGGTCAGGATTTTTTCAAAAAAATGAAAAGTATCCAAAGCATCTCAAACTCGCGTCATATGATGCCCGAGATCCGAAAGGGCAGAAAAAAATTGCGGAACCTGTTTCCCTGCTCTAGATTCTGAACAAGCTGCAGAAACCTGAGTGCAGCTCAGGAGAGAAAAAGAAGGCAAAAACTGTCTGAAGAAGGTGCAGAAATCTGAGTGCAGCTCAGAAGAGAAAAGGAAGGCAAAAACTGTGACCCGCGGGTCAGGATTTTTTCAAAATAATGAAAAGTATCCAAAGCATCTGAAACTGGTGTCATATGATGCCTGAGATCCGAAACGGCAGAAAAGGTTTACGGAACCTGTTTCCCTGCTCTAGATTCTGAACAAGCTGCAGAAACCTGAGTGCAGCTCAGGAGAGAAAAAGAAGACAAAAACTGTAACCCGCCGGTCAGGATTTTTTCAAAAATATGAAAAGTATCCAAAGCATCTCAAACTCGCGTCATATGATGCCCGAGATCCGAAAGGGCAGGAAAAGTTTGTGGAACCTGTTTCCCTGCTCTAGATTCTGAACAAGCTGCAGAAACCTGAGTGCAGCTCAGGAGAGAAAAAGAAGGCAAAAACTGTGACCCGCGGGTCAGGATTTTTTCAAAAAAATGAAAAGTATCCAAAGCGTCTCAAACTCGCGTTATATGATGCCCGAGATCTGAAAGGGCAGAAAAAAATTGCGGAACCTGTTTCCCTGCTCTAGATTCTGAACAAGCTGCAGAAACCTGAGTGCAGCTCAGGAGAGAAAAAGAAGGCAAAAACTGTGACCCGCGGGTCAGGATTTTTTCAAAAAAATGAAAAGTATCCAAAGCGTCTCAAACTCGCATCATATGATGCATGAGATCCGAAAGGGCAGAAAAAGTTTGCGGAATCTGTTTCCCTGCTCTAGATTCTGAACAAGCTGCAGAAACCTGAGTGCAGCTCAGGAGAGAAAAAGTAGGCAAAAACTCTGACCCGCGGGTCGGGATTTTTTCAAAAAAATGAAAAGTATCCAAAGCGTCTCAAACTCGCGTCATATGATGCCCGAGATCCGAAAGGGCAGAAAAAGTTTGTGGAACCTGTTTCCCTGCTCTAGATTCTGAACAAGCTGCAGAAACCTGAGTGCAGCTCAGGAGAGAAAAAGAAGGCAAAAACTGTGACCCGTGGGTCAGGATTTTTTCAAAAAAATGAAAAGTATCCAAAGCGTCTCAAACTCGCGTCATATGATGCCCGAGATCCGAAAGGGCAGAAAAAGTTTGCGGAACCTGTTTCCCTGCTCTAGATTCTGAACAAGCTGCAGAAACCTGAGTGCAGCTCAGGAGAGAAAAAGAAGGCAAAAACTGTGACCCGCGGGTCAGGATTTTTTCAAAAAAATGAAAAGTATCCAAAGCGTTTCAAACTCGCGTCATATGATGCCCGAGATCCGAAAGGGCAGAAAAAAATTGCGGAACCTGTTTCCCTGCTCTAGATTCTGAACAAGCTGCAGAAACCTGAGTGCAGCTCAGGAGAGAAAAAGAAGGCAAAAACTGTCTGAAGAAGCTGCAGAAACCTGAGTGCAGCTCAGAAGAGAAAAGGAAGGCAAAAACTGTGACCCGCGGGTCAGGATTTTTTCAAAATAATGAAAAGTATCAAAAGCATCTGAAACTGGTGTCATATGATGCCCGAGATCCGAAACGGCAGAAAAAGTTTACGGAACCTGTTTCCCTGCTCTAGATTCTGAACAAGCTGCAGAAACCTGAGTGCAGCTCAGGAGAGAAAAAGAAGACAAAAACTGTGACCTGCGGGTCAGGATTTTTTCAAAAAAATGAAAAGTATCCAAAGCGTCTCAAACTCGCTTCATATGATGCCCGAGATCCGAAAGGGCAGGAAAAGTTTGCGGAACCTGTTTCCCTGCTCTAGATTCTGAACAAGCTGCAGAAACCTGAGTGCAGCTCAGGAGAGAAAAAGAAGGCAAAAACTGTCTGAAGAACCTGCAGAAATCTGAGTGCAGCTCAGGAGAGAAAAGGAAGGCAAAAACTGTGACCCGCGGGTCAGGATTTTTTCAAAAAAATGAAAAGTATCCAAAGCGTCTCAAACTCTCGTCATATGATGCCCGAGATCAGAAAGGGCAGAAAGAATTTGCGGAACCTCTTTCCCTGCTCTAGATTCTGAACAAGCTGCAGAAACCTGAGTGCAGCTCAGGAGAGAAAAAGAAGGCAAAAACTGTGACCCGCGGGTCAGGATTTTTTCAAAAAAATGAAAAGTATCCAAAGCGTCTCAAACTCGCGTCATATGATGCCCGAGATCCGAAAGGGCAGAAAAAGTTTGCGGAACCTGTTTACCTACTCTAGATCCTGAACAAGCTGCAGAAACCTGAGTGCAGCTCAGGAGAGAAAAAGAATGCAAAAACTCTGACCCGAAAAACTCTGGTCAGGATTTTTTCAAAAAAATGAAAAGTATACAAAGCATCTGAAACTGGTGTCATATGATGCCCGAGATCCGAAACGGCAGAAAAAGTTTACGGAACGTGTTTCCGTGCTCTAGATTCTGAACAAGCTGCAGAAACCTGAGTGCAGCTCAGGAGAGAAAAAGAAGACAAAAACTGTGACCCGCGGGTCAGGATTTTTTCAAAAAAATGAAAAGTATCCAAAGCGTCTCAAATTCGCGTCATATGATGCCCGAGATCCGAAAGGGCAGGAAAAGTTTGCAGAACCTCTTTCCCTGCTCTAGATTCTGAACAAGCTGCAGAAACCTGAGTGCAGCTCAGGAGAGAAAAAGAAGGCAAAAACTGTGACCCGCGGGTCAGGATTTTTTCAAAAAAATGAAAAGTATCCAAAGCATCTGAAACTGGCGTCATATGATGCCCGAGATCCGAAACGGCAGAAAAAGTTTACGGAACCTGTTTCCCTGCTCTAGATTCTGAACAAGCTGCAGAAACCTGCGTGCAGCTCAGGAGAGAAAAAGAAGGCAAAAACTGTGACACGAGGGTCAGGATTTTTTCAAAAAAATGAAAAGTATCCAAAGCGTCTCAAACTCGCATCATATGATGCATGAGATCCGAAAGGGCAGAAAAAGTTTGCGGAACCTGTTTCCCTGCTCTAGATTCTGAACAAGCTGCAGAAACCTGAGTGCAGCTCAGGAGAGAAAAAGAAGGCAAAAACTGTGACCCGCGGGTCAGGATTTTTTCAAAAAAATGAAAAGTATCCAAACCGTCTCAAACTCACGTCATGTGATGCCCGAGATGCGAAAGGGCAGAAAAAGTTTGCGGAACCTGTTTCCCTGCTCTAGATTCTGAACAAGCTGCAGAAACCTGAGTGCAGCTCAGGAGAGAAAAAGAATGCAAAAACTGTGACCCGAAAAACTCTGGTCAGGATTTTTTCAAAAAAATGAAAAGTATCCAAAGCGTCTCAAACTCGCGTCATATGATGCCCGAGATCAGAGAGGGCAGAAAGAATTTGCGGAACCTGATTCCCTGCTCTAGATTCTGAACAAGCTGCAGAAACCTGAGTGCAGCTCAGGAGAGAAAAAGAAGGCAAAAACTGTCTGAAGAAGCTGCAGAAACCTGAGTGCAGCTCAGGAGAGAAAAAGAATGCAAAAACTGTGACCCGCGGGTCAGGATTTTTTCAAAAAAATGAAAAGTATCCAAAGCGTCTCAAACTCGCGTCATATGATGCCCGAGATCCGAAAAGGCAGAAAATGTTTGCGGAACCTGTTTCCCTGCTCTAGATTCTGAACAAGCTGCAGAAACCTGAGTGCAGCTCAGGAGAGAAAAAGAATGCAAAAACTCTGACCCGAAGAACTCTGGTCAGGATTTTTTCAAAAAAATGAAAAGTATCCAAGGCGTCTCAAACTCGCTTCATATGATGCCCGAGATCCGAAAGGGCAGGAAAAGTTTGCGGAACCTGTTTCCCTGCTCTAGATTCTGAACAAGCTGCAGAAACCTGAGTGCAGCTCAGGAGAGAAAAAGAAGGCAAAAACTGTGACCCGCGGGTCAGGATTTTTTCAAAAAAATGAAAAGTATCCAAAGCATCTGAAACTGGCGTCATATGATGCCCGAGATCCGAAACGGCAGAAAAAGTTTACGGAACCTGTTTCCCTGCTCTAGATTCTGAACAAGCTGCAGAAACCTGAGTGCAGCTCAGGAGAGAAAAAGAAGACAAAAACTGTGACCCGCGGGTCAGGATTTTTTCAAAAAAATGAAAAGTATCCAAAGCGTTTCAAAATCGCGTCATATGCTGCCCGAGATCCGAAAGGGCAGGAAAAGTTTGCGGAACCTGTTTCCCTGCTCTAGATTCTGAACAAGCTGCAGAAACCTGCTTGCAGCTCAGGAGAGAAAAAGAAGGCAAAAACTGTGACCCGCGGGTCAGGATTTTTTCAAAAAAATGAAAAGTATCCAAAGCGTCTCAAACTCGCGTCATATGATGCATGAGATCCGAAAGGGCAGGAAAAGTTTGCGAAACCTGTTTCCCTGCTCTAGATTCAGAACAAGCTGCAGAAACTTGAGTGCAGCTCAGGAGAGAAAAAGAAGGCAAAAACTGTGACCCGCGGGTCAGGATTTTTTCAAAAAAATGAAAAGTATCCAAAGCGTCTCAAACTCGCGTCATATGATGCCCGAGATCCGAAAAGGCAGAAAATGTTTGCGGAACCTGTTTCCCTGCTCTAGATTCTGAACAAGCTGCAGAAACCTGAGTGCAGCTCAGGAGAGAAAAAGAATGCAAAAACTCTGACCCGAAAAACTCTGGTCAGGATTTTTTCAAAAAAATGAAAAGTATCCAAGGCGTCTCAAACTTGCGTCATATGATGCCCGAGATCAGAGAGGGCAAAAAAATTTGCGGAACCTGTTTCCCTGCTCTAGATTCTGAACAAGCTGCAGAAACCTGAGTGCAGCTCAGGAGAGAAAAAGAAGGCAAAAACTGTCTGAAGAAGCTGCAGAAATCTGAGTGCAGCTCAGGAGAGAAAAGGAAGGCAAAAACTGTGACCCGCGGGTCAGGATTTTTTCAAAATAATGAAAAGTATCCAAAGCATCTGAAACTGGTGTCATATGATGCCCGAGATCCGAAACGGCAGAAAAAGTTTAAGGAACATGTTTCCCTGCTCTAGATTCTGAACAAGCTGCAGAAACCTGAGTGCAGCTCAGGAGAGAAAAAGAAGACAAAAACTGAGACCCGCGGGTCAGGATTTTTTCAAAAAAATGAAAAGTATCCAAAGCGTCTCAAACTCGCGTCATATGATGCCCGAGATCCGAAAGGGCAGAAAAAGTTTGCGGAACCTGTTTCCCTGCTCTAGATTCTGAACAAGCTGCAGAAACCTGAGTGCAGCTCAGGAGAGAAAAAGAAGGCAAAAACTCTGACCCGAAAAACTCTGGTCAGGATTTTTTCAAAAAAATGAAAAGTATCCAAAGCGTCTCAAACTCGCATCATATGATGCCCGAGATCAGAGAGGGCAGAAAGAATTTGCGGAACCTGTTTCCCTGCTCTAGATTCTGAACAAGCTGCAGAAACCTGAGTGCAGCTCAGGAGAGAAAAAGAAGGCAAAAACTGTCTGAAGAAGCTGCAGAAATCTGAGTGCAGCTCTGGAGAGAAAAAGAAGGCAAAAACTGTGACCCGCGGGTCAGGATTTTTTCAAAAAAATGAAAAGTATCCAAAGCGTCTCAAACTCGCGTCATATGATGCCCGAGATCCGAAAGGGCAGGAAAAGTTTGCGGAACCTGTTTCCCTGCTCTAGATTCTGAACAAGCTGCAGAAACCTGCGTGCAGCTCAGGAGAGAAAAAGAAGGCAAAAACTGTGACCCGCGGGTCAGGATTTTTTCAAAAAAATGAAAAGTATCCAAAGCGTCTCAAACTCGCATCATATGATGCATGAGTTCCGAAAGGGCAGAAAAAGTTTGCGCAACCTGTTTCCCTGCTCTAGATTCTGAACAAGCTGCAGTGACCTGAGTGCAGCTCAGGAGAGAAAAAGAAGGCAAAAACTCTGACCCGAAAAACTCTGGTCAGGATTTTTTCAAAAAAATGAAAAGTATCCAAAGCGTCTCAAACTCTCGTCATATGATGCCCGAGATCAGAAAGGGCAGAAAGAATTTGCGGAACCTGTTTCCCTGCTCTAGATTCTGAACAAGCTGCAGAAACCTGAGTGCAGCTCAGGAGAGAAAAACAAGGCAAAAACTGTGACCCGCGGGTCAGGATTTTTTCAAAAAAATGAAAAGTATCCAAAGCGTCTCAAACTCGCATCATATGATGCCCGAGATCCGAAACGGCAGAAAAAGTTTGCGGAAGCTGTTTCCCTGCTCTAGATTCTGAACAAGCTGCAGAAACCTGAGTGCAGCTCAGGAGAGAAAAAGAAGGCAAAAACTGTGACCCGCGGGTCAGGATTTTTTCAAAAAAATGAAAACTATCCAAAGCATCTGAAACTGGCGTCATATGATGCACGAGATCCGAAACGGCAGAAAAAGTTTACGGAACCTGTTTCCCTGCTCTAGATTCTGAACAAGATGCAGAAACCTGAGTGCAGCTCAGGAGAGAAAAAGAAGACAAAAACTGAGACCCGCGGGTCAGGATTTTTTCAAAAAAATGAAAAGTATCCAAAGCGTCTCAAACTCGCGTCATATGATGCCCGAGATCCGAAAGGGCAGAAAAAGTTTGCGGAACCTGTTTCCCTGCTCTAGATTCTGAACAAGCTGCAGAAACCTGAGTGCAGCTCAGGAGAGAAAAAGAAGGCAAAAACTGTGAACCGCGGGTCAGGATTTTTTCAAAAAAATGAAAAGTATCCAAAGCGTCTCAAACTCGCGTCATATGATGCCCGAGATCCGAACGGGCAGAAAAAGTTTGCGGAACCTGTTTCCCTACTCTAGATTCTGAACAAGCTGCAGAAACCTGAGTGCAGCTCAGGAGAGAAAAAGAAGGCAAAAACTCTGACCCGAAAAACTCTGGTCAGGATTTTTTCAAAAAAATGAAAAGTATCCAAAGCGTCTCAAACTCGCGTCATATGATGCCCGAGATCCGAAAGGGTAGAAAAATTTGGCGGAACCTGTTTCCCTGCTCTAGATTCTGAACAAGCTGCAGAAACCTGAGTGCAGCTCAGGAGAGAAAAAGAAGGCAAAAACTGTGACCCGCGGGTCAGGATTTTTTCAAAAAAATGAAAAGTATCCAAAGCGTCTCAAACTCGCGTCATATGATGCCCGAGATCCGAAAGGGCAGAAAAGGTTTGCGGAACCTGTTTCCCTGCTCTAGATTCTGAACAAGCTGCAGAAACCTGAGTGCAGCTCAGGAGAGAAAAAGAAGGCAAAAACTGTGACCCGCGGGTCAGGATTTTTTCAAAAAAATGAAAAGTATCCAAAGCATCTCAAACTCGCGTCATATGATGCCCGAGATCCGAAAGGGCAGAAAAAAATTGCGGAACCTGTTTCCCTGCTCTAGATTCTGAACAAGCTGCAGAAACCTGAGTGCAGCTCAGGAGAGAAAAAGAAGGCAAAAACTGTCTGAAGAAGGTGCAGAAATCTGAGTGCAGCTCAGAAGAGAAAAGGAAGGCAAAAACTGTGACCCGCGGGTCAGGATTTTTTCAAAATAATGAAAAGTATCCAAAGCATCTGAAACTGGTGTCATATGATGCCTGAGATCCGAAACGGCAGAAAAGGTTTACGGAACCTGTTTCCCTGCTCTAGATTCTGAACAAGCTGCAGAAACCTGAGTGCAGCTCAGGAGAGAAAAAGAAGACAAAAACTGTAACCCGCCGGTCAGGATTTTTTCAAAAATATGAAAAGTATCCAAAGCGTCTCGAACTCGCGTCATATGATGCCCGAGATCCGAAAGGGCAGGAAAAGTTTGTGGAACCTGTTTCCCTGCTCTAGATTCTGAACAAGCTGCAGAAACCTGAGTGCAGCTCAGGAGAGAAAAAGAAGGCAAAAACTGTGACCCGCGGGTCAGGATTTTTTCAAAAAAATGAAAAGTATCCAAAGCGTCTCAAACTCGCGTCATATGATGCCCGAGATCTGAAAGGGCAGAAAAAAATTGCGGAACCTGTTTCCCTGCTCTAGATTCTGAACAAGCTGCAGAAACCTGAGTGCAGCTCAGGAGAGAAAAAGAAGGCAAAAACTGTCTGAAGAAGCTGCAGAAATCTGAGTGCAGCTCAGAAGAGAAAAGGAAGGCAAAAACTGTGACCCGCGGGTCAGGATTTTTTCAAAAAAATGAAAAGTATCCAAAGCGTCTCAAACTCGCGTCATATGATGCCCGAGATCCGAAAGGGCAGGAAAAGTTTGCGGAACCTGTTTCCCTGCTCTAGATTCTGAACAAGCTGCAGAAACCTGAGTGCAGCTCAGGAGAGAAAAAGAAGGCAAAAACTGTGACCCGCGGGTCAGGATTTTTTCAAAAAAATGAAAAGTATCCAAAGCATCTGAAACTGGCGTCATATGATGCCCGAGATCCGAAACGGCAGAAAAAGTTTACGGAACCTGTTTCCCTGCTCTAGATTCTGAACAAGCTGCAGAAACCTGAGTGCAGCTCAGGAGAGAAAAAGAAGACAAAAACTGTGACCCGCGGGTCAGGATTTTTTCAAAAAAATGAAAAGTATCCAAAGCGTCTCAAACTCGCGTCATATGCTGCCCGAGATCCGAAAGGGCAGGAAAAGTTTGCGGAACCTGTTTCCCTGCTCTAGATTCTGAACAAGCTGCAGAAACCTGCTTGCAGCTCAGGAGAGAAAAAGAAGGCAAAAACTGTGACCCGCGGGTCAGGATTTTTTCAAAAAAATGAAAAGTATCCAAAGCGTCTCAAACTTGCGTCATATGATGCCCGAGATCCGAAACGGCAGAAAAAGTTTGCGGAACCTGTTTCCCTACTCTAGATTCTGAACAAGCTGCAGAAACCTGAGTGCAGCTCAGGAGAGAAAAAGAATGCAAAAACTCTGACCCGAAAAACTCTGGTCAGGATTTTTTCAAAAAAATGAAAAGTATCCAAGGCGTCTCAAACTCGCGTCATATGATGCCCGAGATCAGAGAGGGCAGAAAGAATTTGCGGAACCTGTTTCCCTGCTCTAGATTCTGAACAAGCTGCAGAAACCTGAGTGCAGCTCAGGAGAGAAAAAGAAGGCAAAAACTGTCTGAAGAAGCTGCAGAAATCTGAGTGCAGCTCAGGAGAGAAAAGGAAGGCAAAAAATGTGACCCGCGGGTCAGGATTTTTTCAAAAAAATGAAAAGTATCCAAAGCGTTTCAAACTCTCGTCATATGATGCCTGAGATCAGAAAGGGCAGAAAGAATTTGCGGAACCTGTTTCCCTGCTCTAGATTCTGAACAAGCTGCAGAAACCTGAGTGCAGCTCAGGAGAGAAAAACAAGGCAAAAACTGTGACCCGCGGGTCAGGATTTTTTCAAAAAAATGAAAAGTATCCAAAGCGTCTCAAACTCGCATCATATGATGCCCGAGATCCGAAACGGCAGAAAAAGTTTGCGGAAGCTGTTTCCCTGCTCTAGATTCTGAACAAGCTGCAGAAACCTGAGTGCAGCTCAGGAGAGAAAAAGAAGGCAAAAACTGTGACCCGCGGGTCAGGATTTTTTCAAAAAAATGAAAACTATCCAAAGCATCTGAAACTGGCGTCATATGATGCCCGAGATCCGAAACGGCAGAAAAAGTTTACGGAACCTGTTTCCCTGCTCTAGATTCTGAACAAGATGCAGAAACCTGAGTGCAGCTCAGGAGAGAAAAAGAAGACAAAAACTGAGACCCGCGGGTCAGGATTTTTTCAAAAAAATGAAAAGTATCCAAAGCGTCTCAAACTCGCGTCATATGATGCCCGAGATCCGAAAGGGCAGAAAAAGTTTGCGGAACCTGTTTCCCTGCTCTAGATTCTGAACAAGCTGCAGAAACCTGAGTGCAGCTCAGGAGAGAAAAAGAAGGCAAAAACTGTGAACCGCGGGTCAGGATTTTTTCAAAAAAATGAAAAGTATCCAAAGCGTCTCAAACTCGCATCATATGATGCATGAGATCCTAAAGGGCAGAAAAAGTTTGCGGAACCTGTTTCCCTGCTCTAGATTCTGAACAAGCTGCAGAAACCTGAGTGCAGCTCAGGAGAGAAAAAGAAGGCAAAAACTGTGACCCGCGGGTCAGGATTTTTTCAAAAAAATGAAAAGTATCCAAAGCGTCTCAAACTCGCGTCATATGATGCCCGAGATCCGAACGGTCAGAAAAAGTTTGCGGAACCTGTTTCCCTACTCTAGATTCTGAACAAGCTGCAGAAACCTGAGTGCAGCTCAGGAGAGAAAAAGAAGGCAAAAACTGTGACCCGCGGGTCAGGATTTTTTCAAAAAAATGAAAAGTATCCAAAGCGTCTCAAACTCGCGTCATATGATGCCCGAGATCCGAAAGGGCAGAAAAGGTTTGCGGAACCTGTTTCCCTGCTCTAGATTCTGAACAAGCTGCAGAAACCTGAGTGCAGCTCAGGAGAGAAAAAGAAGGCAAAAACTGTGACCCGCGGGTCAGGATTTTTTCAAAAAAATGAAAAGTATCCAAAGCATCTCAAACTCGCGTCATATGATGCCCGAGATCCGAAAGGGCAGAAAAAAATTGCGGAACCTGTTTCCCTGCTCTAGATTCTGAACAAGCTGCAGAAACCTGAGTGCAGCTCAGGAGAGAAAAAGAAGGCAAAAACTGTCTGAAGAAGCTGCAGAAATCTGAGTGCAGCTCAGAAGAGAAAAGGAAGGCAAAAACTGTGACCCGCGGGTCAGGATTTTTTCAAAATAATGAAAAGAATCCAAAGCATCTGAAACTGGCGTCATATGATGCCCGAGATCCGAAACGGCAGAAAAAGTTTACGGAACCTGTTTCCCTGCTCTAGATTCTGAACAAGCTGCAGAAACCTGAGTGCAGCTCAGGAGAGAAAAAGAAGACAAAAACTGTGACCCGCGGGTCAGGATTTTTTCAAAAAAATGAAAAGTATCCAAAGCGTCTCAAACTCGCGTCATATGATGCCCGAGATCCGAAAGGGCAGGAAAAGTTTGCGGAACCTGTTTCCCTGCTCTAGATTCTGAACAAGCTGCAGAAACCTGAGTGCAGCTCAGGAGAGAAAAAGAAGGCAAAAACTGTGACCCGCGGGTCAGGATTTTTTCAAAAAAATGAAAAGTATCCAAAGCATCTGAAACTGGCGTCATATGATGCCCGAGATCCGAAACGGCAGAAAAAGTTTACGGAACCTGTTTCCCTGCTCTAGATTCTGAACAAGCTGCAGAAACCTGAGTGCAGCTCAGGAGAGAAAAAGAAGACAAAAACTGTGACTCGCGGGTCAGGATTTTTTCAAAAAAATGAAAAGTATCCAAAGCGTCTCAAACTCGCGTCATATGCTGCCCGAGATCCGAAAGGGCAGGAAAAGTTTGCGGAACCTGTTTCCCTGCTCTAGATTCTGAACAAGCTGCAGAAACCTGCTTGCAGCTCAGGAGAGAAAAAGAAGGCAAAAACTGTGACCCGCGGGTCAGGATTTTTTCAAAAAAATGAAAAGTATCCAAAGCGTCTCAAACTTGCGTCATATGATGCCCGAGATCCGAAACGGCAGAAAAAGTTTGCGGAACCTGTTTCCCTGCTCTAGATTCTGAACAAGCTGCAGAAACCTGAGTGCAGCTCAGGAGAGAAAAAGAATGCAAAAACTCTGACCCGAAAAACTCTGGTCAGGATTTTTTCAAAAAAATGAAAAGTATCCAAGGCGTCTCAAACTCGCGTCATATGATGCCCGAGATCAGAGAGGGCAGAAAGAATTTGCGGAACCTGTTTCCCTGCTCTAGATTCTGAACAAGCTGCAGAAACCTGAGTGCAGCTCAGGAGAGAAAAAGAAGGCAAAAACTGTCTGAAGAAGCTGCAGAAATCTGAGTGCAGCTCAGGAGAGAAAAGGAAGGCAAAAACTGGGACCCGCGGGTCAGGATTTTTTCAAAAAAATGAAAAGTATCCAAAGCGTCTCAAACTCTCGTCATATGATGCCTGAGATCAGAAAGGGCAGAAAGAATTTGCGGAACCTCTTTCCCTGCTCTAGATTCTGAACAAGCTGCAGAAACCTGAGTGCAGCTCAGGAGAGAAAAAGAAGGCAAAAACTCTGACCCGAAAAACTCTGGTCAGGATTTTTTCAAAAAAATGAAAAGTATCCAAAGCATCTGAAACTGGCGTCATATGATGCCCGAGATCCAAAACGGCAGAAAAAGATTACGGAACCTGTTTCCCTGCTCTAGATTCTGAACAAGCTGCAGAAACCTGAGTGCAGCTCAGGAGAGAAAAAGAAGGCAAAAACTGTGACCCGCGGGTCAGGATTTTTTCAAAAAAATGAAAAGTATCCAAAGCGTCTCAAACTTGCGTCATATGATGCCCGAGATCCGAAACGGCAGAAAAAGTTTGCGGAACCTGTTTCCCTGCTCTAGATTCTGAACAAGCTGCAGAAACCTGAGTGCAGCTCAGGAGAGAAAAAGAATGCAAAAACTCTGACCCGAAAAACTCTGGTCAGGATTTTTTCAAAAAAATGAAAAATATCCAAGGCGTCTCAAACTCGCGTCATATGATGCCCGAGATCAGAGAGGGCAGAAAGAATTTGCGGAACCTGTTTCCCTGCTCTAGATTCTGAACAAGCTGCAGAAACCTGAGTGCAGCTCAGGAGAGAAAAAGAAGGCAAAAACTGTCTGAAGAAGCTGCAGAAATCTGAGTGCAGCTCAGGAGAGAAAAGGAAGGCAAAAACTGGGACCCGCGGGTCAGGATTTTTTCAAAAAAATGAAAAGTATCCAAAGCGTCTCAAACTCTCGTCATATGATGCCTGAGATCAGAAAGGGCAGAAAGAATTTGCGGAACCTCTTTCCCTGCTCTAGATTCTGAACAAGCTGCAGAAACCTGAGTGCAGCTCAGGAGAGAAAAAGAAGGCAAAAACTGTGACCCGCGGGTCAGGATTTTTTCAAAAAAATGAAAAGTATCCAAAGCGTCTCAAACTCGCGTCATATGATGCCCGAGATCCGAAATGGCAGAAAAAGTTTGCGGAACCTGTTTCCCTACTCTAGATTCTGAACAAGCTGCAGAAACCTGAGTGCAGCTCAGGAGAGAAAAAGAATGCAAAAACTCTGACCCGAAAAACTCTGGTCAGGATTTTTTCAAAAAAATGAAAAGTATCCAAAGCGTCTCAAACTCGCACCATATGATGCCCGAGATCTGAAAGTGCAGAAAAAAATTGCGGAACCTGTTTCCCTGCTCTAGATTCTGAACAAGCTGCAGAAACCTGAGTGCAGCTCAGGAGAGAAAAAGAAGGCAAAAACTGTCTGAAGAAGCTGCAGAAATCTGAGTGCAGCTCAGAAGAGAAAAGGAAGGCAAAAACTGTGACCCGCGGGTCAGGATTTTTTCAAAATAATGAAAAGTATCCAAAGCATCTGAAACTGGTGTCATATGATGCCCGAGATCCGAAACGGCAGAAAAAGTTTACGGAACCTGTTTCCCTGCTCTAGATTCTGAACAAGC
The DNA here is from genome assembly GCF_030035675.1 of Rhineura floridana. Taxonomy (NCBI): domain Eukaryota; kingdom Metazoa; phylum Chordata; class Lepidosauria; order Squamata; family Rhineuridae; genus Rhineura; species Rhineura floridana. Next base: position 20,504,258 of record NC_084488.1, on the reverse strand, counting down.
TGCAGAAACCTGAGTGCAGCTCAGGAGAGAAAAAGAAGACAAAAACTGTGACCCGCGGGTCAGGATTTTTTCAAAAAAATGAAAAGTATCCAAAGCGTCTCAAACTCGCGTCATATGCTGCCCGAGATCCGAAAGGGCAGGAAAAGTTTGCGGAACCTGTTTCCCTGCTCTAGATTCTGAACAAGCTGCAGAAACCTGAGTGCAGCTCAGGAGAGAAAAAGAAGACAAAAACTGTGACCCGCGGGTCAGGATTTTTTCAAAAAAATGAAAAGTATCCAAAGCGTCTCAAACTCGCGTCATATGCTGCCCGAGATCCGAAAGGGCAGGAAAAGTTTGCGGAACCTGTTTCCCTGCTCTAGATTCTGAACAAGCTGCAGAAACCTGCTTGCAGCTCAGGAGAGAAAAAGAAGGCAAAAACTGTGACCCGCGGGTCAGGATTTTTTCAAAAAAATGAAAAGTATCCAAAGCGTCTCAAACTTGCGTCATATGATGCCCGAGATCCGAAACGGCAGAAAAAGTTTGCGGAACCTGTTTCCCTGCTCTAGATTCTGAACAAGCTGCAGAAACCTGAGTGCAGCTCAGGAGAGAAAAAGAATGCAAAAACTCTGACCCGAAAAACTCTGGTCAGGATTTTTTCAAAAAAATGAAAAGTATCCAAGGCGTCTCAAACTCGCGTCATATGATGCCCGAGATCAGAGAGGGCAGAAAGAATTTGCGGAACCTGTTTCCCTGCTCTAGATTCTGAACAAGCTGCAGAAACCTGAGTGCAGCTCAGGAGAGAAAAAGAAGGCAAAAACTGTCTGAAGAAGCTGCAGAAATCTGAGTGCAGCTCAGGAGAGAAAAGGAAGGCAAAAACTGTGACCCGCGGGTCAGGATTTTTTCAAAAAAATGAAAAGTATCCAAAGCGTCTCAAACTCTCGTCATATGATGCCTGAGATCAGAAAGGGCAGAAAGAATTTGCGGAACCTCTTTCCCTGCTCTAGATTCTGAACAAGCTGCAGAAACCTGAGTGCAGCTCAGGAGAGAAAAAGAATGCAAAAACTCTGACCCGAAAAACTCTGGTCAGGATTTTTTCAAAAAAATGAAAAGTATCCAAAGCGTCTCAAACTCGCGTCATATGATGCCCGAGATCTGAAAGGGCAGAAAAAAATTGCAGAACCTGTTTCCCTGCTCTAGATTCTGAACAAGCTGCAGAAACCTGAGTGCAGCTCAGGAGAGAAAAAGAAGGCAAAAACTGTCTGAAGAAGCTGCAGAAATCTGAGTGCAGCTCAGAAGAGAAAAGGAAGGCAAAAACTGTGACCCGTGGGTCAGGATTTTTTCAAAAAAATGAAAAGTATCCAAAGCATCTGAAACTGGCGTCATATGATGCCCGAGATCCAAAACGGCAGAAAAAGTTTACGGAACCTGTTTCCCTGCTCTAGATTCTGAACAAGCTGCAGAAACCTGAGTGCAGCTCAGGAGAGAAAAAGAAGGCAAAAACTGTGACCCGCGGGTCAGGATTTTTTCAAAAAAATGAAAAGTATCCAAAGCGTCTCAAACTCGCATCATATGCTGCCCGAGATCTGAAAGGGCAGGAAAAGTTTGCGGAACCTGTTTCCCTGCTCTAGATTCTGAACAAGCTGCAGAAACCTGCTTGCAGCTCAGGAGAGAAAAAGAAGGCAAAAACTGTGACCCGCGGGTCAGGATTTTTTCAAAAAAATGAAAAGTATCCAAAGCGTCTCAAACTTGCGTCATATGATGCCCGAGATCCGAAACGGCAGAAAAAGTTTGCGGAACCTGTTTCCCTGCTCTAGATTCTGAACAAGCTGCAGAAACCTGAGTGCAGCTCAGGAGAGAAAAAGAATGCAAAAACTCTGACCCGAAAAACTCTGGTCAGGATTTTTTCAAAAAAATGAAAAATATCCAAGGCGTCTCAAACTCGCGTCATATGATGCCCGAGATCAGAGAGGGCAGAAAGAATTTGCGGAACCTGTTTCCCTGCTCTAGATTCTGAACAAGCTGCAGAAACCTGAGTGCAGCTCAGGAGAGAAAAAGAAGGCAAAAACTGTCTGAAGAAGCTGCAGAAATCTGAGTGCAGCTCAGGAGAGAAAAGGAAGGCAAAAACTGTGACCCGCGGGTCAGGATTTTTTCAAAAAAATGAAAAGTATCCAAAGCGTCTCAAACTCTCGTCATATGATGCCTGAGATCAGAAAGGGCAGAAAGAATTTGCGGAACCTCTTTCCCTGCTCTAGATTCTGAACAAGCTGCAGAAACCTGAGTGCAGCTCAGGAGAGAAAAAGAAGGCAAAACTGTGACCCGCGGGTCAGGATTTTTTCAAAAAAATGAAAAGTATCCAAAGCGTCTCAAACTCGCGTCATATGATGCCCGAGATCAGAAAGGGCAGAAAAAGTTTGCGGAACCTGTTTCCCTACTCTAGATTCTGAACAAGCTGCAGAAACCTGAGTGCAGCTCAGGAGAGAAAAAGAATGCAAAAACTCTGACCCGAAAAACTCTGGTCAGGATTTTTTCAAAAAAATGAAAAGTATCCAAAGCGTCTCAAACTCGCGTCATATGATGCCCGAGATCTGAAAGGGCAGAAAAAAATTGCGGAACCTGTTTCCCTGCTCTAGATTCTGAACAAGCTGCAGAAACCTGAGTGCAGCTCAGGAGAGAAAAAGAAGGCAAAAACTGTCTGAAGAAGCTGCAGAAATCTGAGTGCAGCTCAGGAGAGAAAAGGAAGGCAAAAACTGTGACCCGCGGGTCAGGATTTTTTCAAAAAAATGAAAAGTATCCAAAGCATCTCAAACTCGCGTCATATGATGCCCGAGATCCGAAACGGCAGAAAAAGTTTGTGAAACCTGTTTCCCTGCTCTAGATTCTGAACAAGCTGCAGAAACCTGAGTGCAGCACAGGAGAGAAAAAGAAGGCAAAAACTCTGACCCGCGGGTCAGGATTTTTTCAAAAAAATGAAAAGTATCCAAGGCATCTGAAACCGGCGTCATATGATGCCCGAGATCCGAAACGGCAGAAAAAGTTTACGGAACCTGTTTCTCTGCTCTAGATTCTGAACAAGCTGCAGAAACCTGAGTGCAGCTCAGGAGAGAAAAAGAAGACAAAAACTGTGACCCGCGGGTCAGGATTTTTTCAAAAAAATGAAAAGTATCCAAAGCATCTGAAACTGGCGTCATATGATGCCCGAGATCCGAAACAGCAGAAAAAGATTGCGGAACCTGTTTCCCTGCTCTAGATTTTGAACAAGCTGCAGAAACCTGAGTGCAGCTCAGGAGAGAAAAAGAAGACAAAAACTGTGACCCGCGGGTCAGGATTTTTTCAAAAAAATTAAAAGTATCCAAAGCATCTCAAACTCGCGTCATATGATGCCCGAGATCCGAAAGGGCAGGAAAAGTTTAGGGAACCTGTTTCCCTGCTCTAGATTCTGAACAAGCTGCAGAAACCTGAGTGCAGCTCAGGAGAGAAAAAGAAGGCAAAAACTCTGACTCGCGGGTCAGGATTTTTTCAAAAAAATGAAAAGTATCCAAAGCGTCTCAAACTCGCATCATATGATGCATGAGATCCGAAAGGGCAGAAAAAGTTTGCGGAACCTGTTTCCCTACTCTAGATTCTGAACAAGCTGCAGAAACCTGAGTGCAGCTCAGGAGAGAAAAAGAAGGCAAAAACTGTGACCCGCGGGTCAGGATTTTTTCAAAAAAATGAAAAGTATCCAAAGGGTCTCAAACGCGCGACATATGATGCCCGAGATCCGAAAGGGCAGAAAAAGTTTGTGGAACCTGTTTCCCTGCTCTAGATTCTGAACAAGCTGCAGAAACCTACGTGCAGCTCAGGAGAGAAAAAGAAGGCAAAAACTGTCTGAAGAAGCTGCAGAAATCTGAGTGCAGCTCAGGAGAGAAAAGGAAGGCAAAAACAGTGACCCGCGGGTCAGGATTTTTTCAAAAAAATGAAAAGTATCCAAAGCATCACAAACTCGCGTCATATGATGCCCGAGATCCGAAAGGGCAGAAAAAGTTTGTGAAACCTGTTTCCCTGCTCTAGATTCTGAACAAGCTGCAGAAACCTGAGTGCAGCTCAGGAGAGAAAAAGAATGCAAAAACTCTGACCCGAAAAACTCTGGTCAGGATTTTTTCGAAAAAATGAAAAGTCTCCAAAGCGTTTCAAACTCGCGTCATATGATGCCCGGGATCAGAAAGGGCAGAAAGAATTTGCGGAACCTGTTTCCCTGCTCTAGATTCTGAACAAGCTGCAGAAACCTGAGTGCAGCTCAGGAGAGAAAAAGAAGGCAAAAACTGTGACCCGCGGGTCAGGATTTTTTCAAAAAAATGAAAAGTATCTAAAGCGTCTCAAACTCGCGTCATATGATGCCCGAGATCCGAAAGGGCAGAAAAAAATTGCGGAACCTGTTTCCCTGCTCTAGATTCTGAACAAGCTGCAGAAACCTGAGTGCAGCTCAGGAGAGAAAAAGAAGGCAAAAACTGTCTGAAGAAGCTGCAGAAATCTGAGTGCAGCTCAGGAGAGAAAAGGAAGGCAAAAACTGTGACCCGCGGGTCAGGATTTTTTCAAAAAAATGAGAAGTATACAAAGCATCTCAAACTCGTGTCATATGATGCCCGAGATCCGAAAGGGCAGAAAGAATTTGCGGAACCTGTTTCCCTGCTCTAGATTCTGAATAAGCTGCAGAAACCTGAGTGCAGCTCAGGAGAGAAAAAGAAGGCAAAAACTGTGACCCGCGGGTCAGGATTTTTTCAAAAAAATGAAAAGTATCCAAAGCGTCTCAAACTCGCATCATATGATGCATGAGATCTGAAAGGGCAGAAAAAGTTTGCGGAACCTGTTTCCCTGCTCTAGATTCTGAACAAACTGCAGAAACCTAAGTGTAGCTCAGGAGAGAAAAAGAAGGCAAAAACTGTGACCCGCAGGTCAGGATTTTTTCAAAAAAATGAAAAGTATCCAAAGCGTCTCAAACTCGCGTCATATGATGCCCGAGACCCGAAAGGGCAGAAAAAGTTTGCGGAACCTGTTTCCCTGCTCTAGATTCTGAACAAGCTGCAGAAACCTGAGTGCAGCTCAGGAGAGAAAAAGAAGGCAAAAACTGTGACCCGCGGGTCAGGATTTTTTCAAAAAAATGAAAAGTATCCAAAGCGTCTCAAACTCGCGTCATATGATGCCCGAGATCCGAAAGGGCAGAAGAAGTTTGCGGAACCTGTTTCCCTGCTCTAGATTCTGAACAAGCTGCAGAAACCTGAGTGCAGCTCAGGAGAGAAAAAGAAGGCAAAAACTCTGACCCGAAAAACTCTGGCCAGGATTTTTTCACAAAAATGAAAAGTATCCAAAGCGTCTCAAACTCGCGTTATATGATGCCCAAGATCAGAAAGGGCAGAAAGAATTTGTGGAACCTGTTTCCCTGCTCTAGATTCTGAACAAGCTGCAGAAACCTGAGTGCAGCTCAGGAGAGAAAAAGAAGACAAAAACTGTGACCCGCGGGTCAGGATTTTTTCAAAAAAATGAAAGGTATCCAAAGCGTCTCAAACTCGCGTCATATGATGCCCGAGATCCGGAAGGGGAGGAAAAGTTTTCAGAACCTGTTTCCCTGCTCTAGATTCTGAACAAGCTGCAGAAACCTGAGTGCAGCTCAGGAGAGAAAAAGAAGACAAAAACTGTGACCCGCGGGTCAGGATTTTTTCAAAAAAATGAAAAGTATCCAAAGCGTCTCAAACTCGCATCATATGATGCCCGAGATCCGAAAGGGCAGAAAAAGTTTGCGGAACCTGTTTCCCTGCTCTAGATTCTGAACAAGCTGCAGAAACCTGAGTGCAGCTCAGGAGAGAAAAAGAAGGCAAAAACTGTGACCCGTGGGTCAGGATTTTTTCAAAAAAATGAAAAGTATCCAAAGCGTCTCAAACTCGCGTCATATGATGCCCGAGATCCGAAAGGGCAGGAAAAGTTTGCGGAACCTGTTTCCCTGCTCTAGATTCTGAACAAGCTGCAGAAACCTGAGTGCAGCTCAGGAGAGAAAAAGAAGGCAAAAACTCTGTCTCGCGGGTCAGGATTTTTTCAAAAAAATGAAAAGTATCCAAAGCGTCTCAAACTCGCATCATATGATGCATGAGATCCGAAAGGGCAGAAAAAGTTTGCGGAACCTGTTTCCCTGCTCTAGATTCTGAACAAGCTGCAGAAACCTGAGTGCAGCTCAGGAGAGAAAAAGAAGGCAAAAACTGTGACCCGCGGGTCAGGATTTTTTCAAAAAAATGAAAAGTATCCAAAGGGTCTCAAACGCGCATCATATGATGCCCGAGATCCGAAAGGGCAGAAAAAGTTTGCGGAACCTGTTTCCCTGCTCTAGATTCTGAACAAGCTGCAGAAACCTGAGTGCAGCTCAGGAGAGAAAAAGAAGGCAAAAACTCTGACCCGAAAAACTCTAGTCAGGATTTTTTCAAAAAAATGAAAAGTATCCAAAGCGTCTCAAACTCGCGTCATATGATGCCCGAGATCCGAAAGGGCAGAAAAAGTTTGCGGAACCTGTTTCCCTGCTCTAGATTCTGAACAAGCTGCAGAAACCTGAGTGCAGCTCAGGAGAGAAAAAGAAGGCAAAAACTGTCTGAAGAAGCTGCAGAAATCTGAGTGCAGCTCAGGAGAGAAAAGGAAGGCAAAAACTGTGACCCGCGGGTCAGGATTTTTTCAAAAAAATGAAAAGTATCCAAAGCATCTCAAACTCGCGTCATATGATGCCCGAGATCCGAAACGGCAGAAAAAGTTTGTGAAACCTGTTTCCCTGCTCTAGATTCTGAACAAGCTGCAGAAACCTGAGTGCAGCACAGGAGAGAAAAAGAAGGCAAAAACTCTGACCCGCGGGTCAGGATTTTTTCAAAAAAATGAAAAGTATCCAAGGCATCTGAAACCGGCGTCATATGATGCCCGAGATCCGAAACGGCAGAAAAAGTTTACGGAACCTGTTTCTCTGCTCTAGATTCTGAACAAGCTGCAGAAACCTGAGTGCAGCTCAGGAGAGAAAAAGAAGACAAAAACTGTGACCCGCGGGTCAGGATTTTTTCAAAAAAATGAAAAGTATCCAAAGCATCTGAAACTGGCGTCATATGATGCCCGAGATCCGAAACAGCAGAAAAAGTTTGCGGAACCTGTTTCCCTGCTCTAGATTTTGAACAAGCTGCAGAAACCTGAGTGCAGCTCAGGAGAGAAAAAGAAGACAAAAACTGTGACCCGCGGGTCAGGATTTTTTCAAAAAAATTAAAAGTATCCAAAGCATCTCAAACTCGCGTCATATGATGCCCGAGATCCGAAAGGGCAGGAAAAGTTTAGGGAACCTGTTTCCCTGCTCTAGATTCTGAACAAGCTGCAGAAACCTGAGTGCAGCTCAGGAGAGAAAAAGAAGGCAAAAACTCTGACTCGCGGGTCAGGATTTTTTCAAAAAAATGAAAAGTATCCAAAGCGTCTCAAACTCGCATCATATGATGCATGAGATCCGAAAGGGCAGAAAAAGTTTGCGGAACCTGTTTCCCTGCTCTAGATTCTGAACAAGCTGCAGAAACCTGAGTGCAGCTCAGGAGAGAAAAAGAAGGCAAAAACTGTGACCCGCGGGTCAGGATTTTTTCAAAAAAATGAAAAGTATCCAAAGGGTCTCAAACGCGCGACATATGATGCCCGAGATCCGAAAGGGCAGAAAAAGTTTGTGGAACCTGTTTCCCTGCTCTAGATTCTGAACAAGCTGCAGAAACCTGAGTGCAGCTCAGGAGAGAAAAAGAAGGCAAAAACTGTCTGAAGAAGCTGCAGAAATCTGAGTGCAGCTCAGGAGAGAAAAGGAAGGCAAAAACAGTGACCCGCGGGTCAGGATTTTTTCAAAAAAATGAAAAGTATCCAAAGCATCACAAACTCGCGTCATATGATGCCCGAGATCCGAAAGGGCAGAAAAAGTTTGTGAAACCTGTTTCCCTGCTCTAGATTCTGAACAAGCTGCAGAAACCTGAGTGCAGCTCAGGAGAGAAAAAGAAGGCAAAAACTGTGACCCGCGGGTCAGGATTTTTTCAAAAAAATGAAAAGTATCCAAAGCATCTGAAACTGGCGTCATATGATGGCCGAGATCCGAAACGGCAGAAAAAGTTTACGGAACCTGTTTCCCTGCTCTAGATTCTGAACAAGCTGCAGAAACCTGAGTGCAGCTCAGGAGAGAAAAAGAAGGCAAAAACTCTGACCCGAAAAACTCTAGTCAGGATTTTTTCAAAAAAATGAAAAGTATCCAAAGCGTATCAAACTCGCGTCATATGATGCCCGAGATCCGAAAGGGCAGAAAAAGTTTGCGGAACCTGTTTCCCTGCTCTAGATTCTGAACAAGCTGCAGAAACCTGAGTGCAGCTCAGGAGAGAAAAAGAAGGCAAAAACTCTGACCCGCGGGTCAGGATTTTTTCAAAAAAATGAAAAGTATCCAAAGCATCTGAAACTGGCGTCATATGATGCCCGAGATCCGAAACGGCAGAAAAAGTTTACGGAAACTGTTTCCGTGCTCTAGATTCTGAACAAGCTGCAGAAACCTGAGTGCAGCTCAGGAGAGAAAAAGAAGGCAAAAACTGTGACCCGCGGGTCAGGATTTTTTCAAAAAAATGAAAAGTATCCAAAGCGTCTCAAACTCGCGTCATATGATGCCCGAGATCCGAAAGGGCAGAAAAAAATTGCGGAACCTGTTTCCCTGCTCTAGATTCTGAACAAGCTGCAGAAACCTGAGTGCAGCTCAGGAGAGAAAAAGAAGGCAAAAACTGTCTGAAGAAGCTGCAGAAATCTGAGTGCAGCTCAGGAGAGAAAAGGAAGGCAAAAACTGTGACCCGCGGGTCAGGATTTTTTCAAAAAAATGAAAAGTATCCAAGGCATCTGAAACCGGCGTCATATGATGCCCGAGATCCAAAACGGCAGAAAAAGTTTACGGAACCTGTTTCCCTGCTCTAGATTCTGAACAAGCTGCAGAAACCTGAGTGCAGCTCAGGAGAGAAAAAGAAGACAAAAACTGTGACCCGCGGGTCAGGATTTTTTCAAAAAAATGAAAAGTATCCAAAGCGTCTCAAACTCGCGTCATATGATGCCCGAGATCCGAAAGGGCAGGAAAAGTTTGCGGAACCTGTTTCCCTGCTCTAGATTCTGAACAAGCTGCAGAAACCTGAGTGCAGCTCAGGAGAGAAAAAGAATGCAAAAACTCTGACCCGAAAAACTCTGGTACGGATTTTTTCAAAAAAATGAAAAGTATCCAAAGCGTTTCAAACTCGCGTCATATGATGCCCGAGATCAGAAAGGGCAGAAAGAATTTGCGGAACCTGTTTCCCTGCTCTAGATTCTGAACAAGCTGCAGAAACCTGAGTGCAGCTCAGGAGAGAAAAAGAAGGCAAAAACTCTGACCCCCGGGTCAGGATTTTTTCAAAAAAATGAAAAATATCGAAAGCATCTGAAACTGGCGTCATATGATGCCCGAGATCCGAAACGGCAGAAAAAGTTTGCGGAACCTGTTTCCCTTCTCTACATTCTGAACAAGCTGCAGAAACCTGCGTGCAGCTCAGGAGAGAAAAAGAAGGCAAAAACTGTGACCCGCGGGTCAGGATTTTTTCAAAAAAAATGAAAAGTATCCAAAGCGTCTCAAACTCGCATCATATGATGCATGAGATCCGAAAGGGCAGAAAAAGTTTGCGGAACCTGTTTCCCTGCTCTAGATTCTGAACAAGCTGCAGAAACCTGAGTGCAGCTCAGGAGAGAAAAAGAAGGCAAAAACTGTGACCCGCGGGTCAGGATTCTTTCAAAAAAATGGGAAGTATCCAAAGCGTCTCAAACTCGCGTCATATGATGCCCGAGATCCGAAAGGGCAGAAAAAGTTTGCGGAACCTGTTTCCCTGCTCTAGATTCTGAAAAAGCTGCAGAAACCTGAGTGCAGCTCAGGAGAGAAAAAGAAGGCAAAAACTGTCTGAAGAAGCTCAGAAATCTGAGTGCAGCTCAGGAGAGAAAAGGAAGGCAAAAACTGTAACCCGCGGGTCAGGATTTTTTCAAAAAAATGAAAAGTATCCAAAGCGTCTCAAACTCGCATCATATGATGCATGAGATCCGAAAGGGCAGAAAAAGTTTGCGGAACCGGTTTCCCTGCTCTAGATTCTGAACAAGCTGCAGAAACCTGAGTGCAGCTCAGGAGAGAAAAAGAAGGCAAAAACTCTGACCCGAAAAACTCTGGTACGGATTTTTTCAAAAAAATGAAAAGTATCCAAAGCGTTTCAAACTCGCGTCATATGATGCCCGAGATCAGAAAGGGCAGAAAGAATTTGCGGAACCTGTTTCCCTGCTCTAGATTCGGAACAAGCTGCAGAAACCTGAGTGCAGCTCAGGAGAGAAAAAGAAGGCAAAAACTCTGACCCCCGGGTCAGGATTTTTTCAAAAAAATGAAAAATATCGAAAGCATCTGAAACTGGCGTCATATGATGCATGAGATCCGAAAGGGCAGAAAAAGTTTGCGGAACCTGTTTCCCTGCTCTAGATTCTGAACAAGCTGCAGAAACCTGAGTGCAGCTCAGGAGAGAAAAAGAAGGCAAAAACTGTGACCCGCGGGTCAGGATTCTTTCAAAAAAATGGGAAGTATCCAAAGCGTCTCAAACTCGCGTCATATGATGCCCGAGATCCGAAAGGGCAGAAAAAGTTTGCGGAACCTGTTTCCCTGCTCTAGATTCTGAAAAAGCTGCAGAAATCTGAGTGCAGCTCAGGAGAGAAAAGGAAGGCAAAAACTGTGACCCGCGGGTCAGGATTTTTTCAAAAAAATGAAAAGTATCCAAAGCGTCTCAAACTCGCATCATATGATGCATGAGATCCGAAAGGGCAGAAAAAGTTTACGGAACCTGTTTCCCTGCTCTAGATTCTGAACAAGCTGCAGAAACCTGAGTGCAGCTCAGGAGAGAAAAAGAAGGCAAAAACTGTGACCCGCGGGTCAGGATTTTTTCAAAAAAATGAAAAGTATACAAAGCATCTCAAACTCGCGTCATATGATGCCCGAGATCCGAAAGGGCAGAAAAAGTTTTCGGAACCTGCTTCCCTGCTCTAGATTCTGAACAAGCTGCAGAAACCTGAGTGCAGCTCAGGAGAGAAAAAGAATGCAAAAACTCTCACCCGAAAAACTCTGGTCAGGATTTTTTCGAAAAAATGAAAAGTATCCAAAGCGTTTCAAACTCGCGTCATATGATGCCCGGGATCAGAAAGGGCAGAAAGAATTTGCGGAACCTGTTTCCCTGCTCTAGATTCTGAACAAGCTGCAGAAACCTGAGTGCAGCTCAGGAGAGAAAAAGAAGGCAAAAACTGTCTGAAGAAGCTGCAGAAATCTGAGTGCAGCTCAGGAGAGAAAAGGAAGGCAAAAACTGTGACCCGCGGGTCAGGATTTTTTCAAAAAAATGAGAAGTATACAAAGCATCTCAAACTCGTGTCATATGATGCCCGAGATCCGAAAGGGCAGAAAAAGTTTGTGAAACCTGTTTCCCTGCTCTAGATTCTGAACAAGCTGCAGAAACCTGAGTGCAGCTCAGGAGAGAAAAAGAAGGCAAAAACTCTGACCCGCGGGTCAGGATTTTTTCAAAAAAATGAAAAGTATCCAAAGCATCTGAAACTGGCATCATATGATGCCCGAGATCCGAAACGGCAGAAAAAGTTTACGGAAACTGTTTCCCTGCTCTAGATTCTGAACAAGCTGCAGAAACCTGAGTGCAGCTCAGGAGAGAAAAAGAATGCAAAAACTCTGACCCGAAAAACTCTAGTCAGGATTTTTTCAAAAAAATGAAAAGTATCCAAAGCGTTTCAAACTCGCGTCATATGATGCCCGAGATCAGAAAGGGCAGAAAGAATTTGCGGAACCTGTTTCCCTGCTCTAGATTCGGAACAAGCTGCAGAAACCTGAGTGCAGCTCAGGAGAGAAAAAGAAGGCAAAAACTCTGACCCCCGGGTCAGGATTTTTTCAAAAAAATGAAAAATATCGAAAGCATCTGAAACTGGCGTCATATGATGCATGAGATCCGAAAGGGCAGAAAAAGTTTGCGGAACCTGTTTCCCTGCTCTAGATTCTGAACAAGCTGCAGAAACCTGAGTGCAGCTCAGGAGAGAAAAAGAAGGCAAAAACTGTGACCCGCGGGTCAGGATTCTTTCAAAAAAATGGGAAGTATCCAAAGCGTCTCAAACTCGCGTCATATGATGCCCGAGATCCGAAAGGGCAGAAAAAGTTTGCGGAACCTGTTTCCCTGCTCTAGATTCTGAAAAAGCTGCAGAAATCTGAGTGCAGCTCAGGAGAGAAAAGGAAGGCAAAAACTGTGACCCGCGGGTCAGGATTTTTTCAAAAAAATGAAAAGTATCCAAAGCGTCTCAAACTCGCATCATATGATGCATGAGATCCGAAAGGGCAGAAAAAGTTTACGGAACCTGTTTCCCTGCTCTAGATTCTGAACAAGCTGCAGAAACCTGAGTGCAGCTCAGGAGAGAAAAAGAAGGCAAAAACTGTGACCCGCGGGTCAGGATTTTTTCAAAAAAATGAGAAGTATCCAAAGCGTGTCAAACTCGCGTCATATGATGCCCGAGATCCGAAAGGGCAGAAAAAGTTTGCGGAACCTGTTTCCCTGCTCTAGATTCTGAACAAGCTGCAGAAACCTGAGTGCAGCTCAGGAGAGAAAAAGAATGCAAAAACTCTCACCCGAAAAACTCTGGTCAGGATTTTTTCGAAAAAATGAAAAGTATCCAAAGCGTTTCAAACTCGCGTCATATGATGCCCGGGATCAGAAAGGGCAGAAAGAATTTGCGGAACCTGTTTCCCTGCTCTAGATTCTGAACAAGCTGCAGAAACCTGAGTGCAGCTCAGGAGAGAAAAAGAAGGCAAAAACTGTCTGAAGAAGCTGCAGAAATCTGAGTGCAGCTCAGGAGAGAAAAGGAAGGCAAAAACTGTGACCCGCGGGTCAGGATTTTTTCAAAAAAATGAGAAGTATACAAAGCATCTCAAACTCGTGTCATATGATGCCCGAGATCCGAAAGGGCAGAAAAAGTTTGTGAAACCTGTTTCCCTGCTCTAGATTCTGAACAAGCTGCAGAAACCTGAGTGCAGCTCAGGAGAGAAAAAGAATGCAAAAACTCTGACCCGAAAAACTCTAGTCAGGATTTTTTCAAAAAAATGAAAAGTATCCAAAGCGTTTCAAACTCGCGTCATATGATGCCCGAGATCAGAAAGGGCAGAAAGAATTTGCGGAACCTGTTTCCCTGCTCTAGATTCTGAACAAGCTGCAGAAACCTGAGTGCAGCTCAGGAGAGAAAAAGAAGGCAAAAACTGTGACCCGCGGGTCAGGATTTTTTCAAAAAAATGAAAAGTATCCAAAGCGTCTCAAACTCGCGTCATATGATGCCCGAGACCCGAAAGGGCAGAAAAAGTTTGCGCAACCTGTTTCCCTGCTCTAGATTCTGAACAAGCTGCAGAAACCTGAGTGCAGCTCAGGAGAGAAAAAGAAGGCAAAAACTGTGACCCGCGGGTCAGGATTTTTTCAAAAAAATGAAAAGTATCCAAAGCGTCTCAAACTCGCGTCATATGATGCCCGAGATCCGAAAGGGCAGAAAAAGTTTGCGGAACCTGTTTCCCTGCTCTAGATTCTGAACAGCTGCAGAAACCTGAGTGCAGCTCAGGAGAGAAAAAGAAGGCAAAAACTCTGACCCGAAAAACTCTGGCCAGGATTTTTTCAAAAAAATGAAAAGTATCCAAAGCGTCTCAAACTCGCGTTATATGATGCCCAAGATCAGAAAGGGCAGAAAGAATTTGTGGAACCTGTTTCCCTGCTCTAGATTTTGAACAAGCTGCAGAAACCTGAGTGCACCTCCGGAGAGAAAAAAAAGGCAAAAACTGTGACCCGCGGGTCAGGATTTTTTCAAAGAAATGAAAAGTATCCAAAGCGTCTCAAACTCGCGTCATATGATGCCCGAGATTCGAAGGGCAGAAAAGGTTTGTGGAACCTCTCTCCCGTCTCCAGATTCTGAACAAGCCGCAGAAACCTGAGTGCAGCTCAGGAGAGAAAAAGAATGCCAAAACTGTGACACGCGGATCAGGATTTTTTCAAAAACATGAAAAGTATGCAAAGCGTCTCAAACTCGCGTCATATGATGCCCGAGATCTGAAATGGCAGAAAAAGTTTGCGGAACCTGTTTACCTGCTCTAGATTCTGAACAAGCCGCAGAAACCTGAGTGCAGCTCAGGAGAGAAAAAGGAGGCAAAAACTGTGACCCGCGGATCAGGAGTTTTTCAAAGAAATGAAAAGTATCCAAAGCGTCTCAAACCCGCGTCATATGATGCCCGAGATTCGAAAGGGCAGAAAAAGTTTGCGGAACTCTCTCCCGTCTACAGATTCTGAACAAGCTGCAGAAACTTGAGTGCAGCTCAGGAGAGAAAAAGGAGGCAAAAACTGTGACCCGCGGATCAGGATTTTTTCAAAGAAAAGAAAAGTATCCAAAGCGTCTCAACTCGCGTCATATGATGCTCGAGATTCGAAAGGGCAGAAAAAGTTTGCAGAACCTGTTTCCCTGCTCTAGATTCTGAACAAGCTGCAGAAACCTGAGTGCTGCTCAGGAGAGAAAAAAAACGCAAAAACTGTGACCCGCAGGTCAGGATTTTTTCAAAAAAATGAAAAGTATCCAAAGTGTCTCAAACTCGCGTCATATGATGCCCGAGATTCAAAAGGGCAGAAAAGGTTTGCGGAACCTCTCTCCCGTCTCCAGATTCTGAACATGCCGCAGAAACCTGAGTGCAGCTCAGAAGAGAAAAAGAAGGCCAAACCTGTGACCCGCAAATGAAAAGTATGCAAAGCATGTGAAACTCGCGTCAAATGATGCCCGAGATCCGAAAGGGCAGAAAAAGTTTGCGGTACCTGTTTCCCTGCTCTAGGTTCTGAACACGCTGCAGAAACCTGAGTGCAGCTCAGGAGAGAAAAAGAAGGCAAAAACTGTGACCCGCGGATCAGGATTTTTTCAAAAAAATGAAAAGTATGCAAAGCATCTCAAACTTCCCTCAAATGATGTCCGAGTTCCGAAAGGGCAGAAAAAGTGTGCGGAACCTGTTTCCCTGCTCTAGATTCTGAACAAGCTGCAGAAACCAGAGTGCACCTCAGGAGAGAAAAAGAATGCCAAATCTGTGATCCGCGGATCAGGATTTTTTCAAAAAAAAGAAAAGTATGCAAAGCGTCTCAAACTCGCGTCATATGACCCCCGAGATCTGAAAGGGCAGAAACAGTTTGCAGAACCTGTTTCCCTGCTCTAGATTCTGAACAAGCTACAGAAACCTGAGTGCAGCTCAGGAGAGAAAAAGGAGGCAAAAACTGTGACCCGCGGATCAGGATTTTTTCAAAGAAATGAAAAGTATCCAAAGAGTCTCAAACTCGCGTCATATGATGCCCGAGATTCGAAAGGGCACAGAAAGTTTGCGGAACCTGTTTCCCTGCTCTAGATTTTGAACAAGCTGCAGAAACCTGAGTGCACCTCCGGAGAGAAAAAAAAGGCAAAAACTGTGACCCGCGGGTCAGGATTTTTTCAAAAAAATGAAAAGTATCCAAAGCGTCTCAAACTCGCGTCATATGATGCCCAAGATCCAAAAGGGCAGAAAAGGTTTGTGGAACCTGTTTCCCTTCTCTAGATTCTGAACAAGCCGCAGAAACCTGAGTGCACCTCAGGAGAGAAAAAGAAGGCAAGAACTGTGACCCGCGGGTCAGGATTTTTTCAAATAAATGAAAAGTATGCAAAGCATCTCAAACTTGCGTCACATGATGCCCGAGTTCCGAAAGGGCAGAAAAAATGTGCGGAACCTGTTTCCCTGCTCTAGATCCTGAACAAGCTGCAGAAACCTGAGTGCAGCTCAGGAGAGAAAAAGGAGGCAAAAACTGTGACCCGCGGATCAGGATTTTTTCAAAGAAATGAAAAGTATCCAAAGCGTCTCAAACTCGCGTCATATGATGCTCGAGATTCGAAAGGGAAGAAAAAGTTTGCAGAACCTGTTTCCCTGCTCTAGATTCTGAACAAGCTGCAGAAACATGAGTGCTGCTTAGGAGAGAAAAAGAAGGCAAAAACTGTGACCCGCAGGTCAGGATTTTTTCCAAAAAATGAAAAGTATCCAAAGCGTCTCAAACTCGCGTCATATGATGCCCGAGATTCGAAAGGGCAGAAAAGGTTTGCGGAACCTCTCTCCCATCTCCAGATTCTGAAAAAGCCGCAGAAACCTGAGTGCAGCTCAGGAGAGAAAAAGAAGGCAAAACCTGTGACCCGCAAATGAAAAGTATGCAAAGCATGTGAAACTTGCGTCAAATGATGCCCGAGATCCGAAAGGGCAGAAAAAGTTTGCGGAACCTGTTTTCCTGCTCTAGATTCTGAACACGCTGCAGAAACCTGAGTGCAGCTCAGGAGAGAAAAAGAAGGCAAAAACTGTGACCCGCGGATCAGGATTTTTTCAAAAAAATGAGAAGTATGCAAAGCAACTCAAACTTCCCTCACATGATGCCCGAGTTCCGAAAGGGCAGAAAAAGTGTGCGGAACCTGTTTCCCTGCTCTAGATTCTGAACAAGCTGCAGAAACCAGAGTGCACCTCAGGAGAGAAAAAGAATGCCAAAACTGTGACCCGCGGATCAGGATTTTTTCAAAAAAAAGAGAAGTATGCAAAGCGTCTCAAACTCGCATCATATGATCCCCGAGATCTGAAAGGGCAGAAACAGTTTGCAGAACCTGTTTCCCTGCTCTAGCTTCTGAACAAACCGCAGAAACCTGAGTGCAGCTCAGGAGAGAAAAAGGAGGCAAAAACTGTGGACCCGCGGATCAGGATTTTTTCAAAGAAATGAAAAGTATCCAAAGAGTCTCAAACTCGCGTCATATGATGCCCGAGATTCGAAAGGGCAGAAAAAGTTTGCGGAACCTGTTTCCCTGCTCTAGATTTTGAACAAGCTGCAGAAACCTGAGTGCACCTCCGGAGAGAAAAAAAAGGCAAAAACTGTGACCCGCGGGTCAGGATTTTTTCAAAAAATGAAAAGTATCCAAAGCGTCTCAAACTTGCGTCATATGATGCCCAAATTCCGAAAGGGCAGAAAAAGTTTGTGGAACCTGTTTCCCTGCTCTAGATTCTGAACAAGCTGCAGAAACCTGAGTGCAGCTCAGGAGAGAAAAAGAAGGCAAAAACTGTGAAAAGCGGATCAGGATTTTTTCAAAAAAATGAAAAGTATCCAAAGCATCTCAAACTCATGACATATGATGACCAAGATCCAAAAGGGCAGAAAAAGTGTGCGGAACCTCTCTCCTGTCTCCAGATTCTGAACAAGCTGCAGAAACCTGAGTGCAGCTCAGGAGAGAAAAAGAATACCAAAAATGTGACCAGCAGGTCAGGATTTTTTCAAAAAAATGAAAAGTATGCAAAGCATCTCAAACTCGCGTCATATGATGCCCGAGATCTGAAAGGGCAGAAAAAGTTTGCGGAACCTGTTTCCCTGCTCTAGATTCTGAACAAACCGCAGAAACCTGAGTGCAGCTCAGGAGAGAAAAAGGAGGCAAAAACTGTGACCCGCGGATCAGGATTTTTTCAA
Source organism: Rhineura floridana (assembly GCF_030035675.1). NCBI lineage: Eukaryota > Metazoa > Chordata > Lepidosauria > Squamata > Rhineuridae > Rhineura > Rhineura floridana. The sequence continues at coordinate 20,486,676 of NC_084488.1, read as the reverse complement.
AGAAATGAAAAGTATCCAAAGCGTCTCAAACCCGCGTCATATGATGCCCGAGATTCGAAAGGGCAGAAAAAGTTTGCGGAACCTCTCTCCCATCTCCAGATTCTGAACAAGCTGCAGAAACTTGAGTGCATCTCAGGAGAGAAAAAGAAGGCAAAAACTGTGACCCCCAGGTCAGGATTTTTTCCAAAAAATGAAAAGTATCCAAAGCGTCTCAAACTCGCGTCATATGATGCCCAAGATCCAAAAGGGCAGAAAAGGTTTGTGGAACCTGTTTCCCTTCTCTAGATTCTGAACAAGCCGCAGAAAGCTGAGTGCACCTCAGGAGAGATAAAGAAGGCAAAAACTGTGACCCGCGGGTCAGGATTTTTTCAAATAAATGAAAAGTATGCAAAGCATCTCAAACTTGCGTCACATGATGCCCGAGTTCCGAAAGGGCAGAAAAAGTGTGCGGAACCTGTTTCCCTGCTCTAGATTCTGAACAAGCTGCAGAAACCTGAGTGCAGCTCAGGAGAGAAAAAGGAGGCAAAACCTGTGACCTGCAAATGAAAAGTATGCAAAGCATGTGAAATTCGCGTCATATGATGCCCGAGATCCAAAAGGGCAGAAAAAGTTTGTGGAACCTCTCTCCCGTCTCCAGATTCTGAACAAGCTGCAGAAAGCTGAGTGCAGCTCAGGAGAGAAAAAGAAGGCAAAAACTGTGACCCGCAGGTCAGGATTTTTTCAAAAAAATGAAAAGTATCCAAAGCGTCTCAAACTCGCGTCATATGATGCCCGAGATCCGAAAGGGCAGAAAAAGTTTGCGGAACCTGTTTCCCTGCTCTAGATTCTGAACAAGCCGCAGAAACCTGAGTGCACCACAGGAGAGAAAAAGGAGGCAAAAACTGTGCCCCTCGGATCAGGATTTTTTCAAAGAAATGAAAAGTATCCAAAGCGTCTCAAACTCGCGTCATATGATGCCTGAGATTCGAAAGGGCAGAAAAAGTTTGCGGAACCTGTTTCCCTGCTCTAGATTTTGAACAAGCTGCAGAAACCTGAGTGCACCTCCGGAGAGAAAAAAAAAGGCAAAAACTGTGACCCGCGGGTCAGGATTTTTTCAAAAAAATGAAAAGTATCCAAAGCGTCTCAAACTTGCGTCATATGATGCCCAAATTCCGAAAGGGCAGAAAAAGTTTGTGGAACCTGTTTCCCTGCTCTAGATTCTGAACAAGCTGCAGAAACCTGAGTGCAGCTCAGGAGAGAAAAAGAAGGCAAAAACTGTGAAAAGCGGATCAGGATTTTTTCAAAAAAATGAAAAGTATCCAAAGCATCTCAAACTCATGACATATGATGCCCAAGATCCGAAAGGGCAGAAAAAGTGTGCGGAACCTCTCTCCTGTCTCCAGATTCTGCACAAGCTGCAGAAACCTGAGTGCAGCTCAGGAGAGAAAAAGAAGGCAAAAACTGTGACCCCCAGGTCAGGATTTTTTCAAAAAAATGAAAAGTATCCAAAGCGTCTCAAACTCATATCATATGACGCAAGAGATCCGAAAGGGCAGAAAAAGTTTGCGGAACCTGTTTCCCTGCTCTAGATTCTGAATACACTGCAGAAACCTGAGTGCAGCTCAGGAGAGAAAAAGAATGCCAAAACTGTGACACGCGGATCAGGATTTTTTCAAAAAAATGAAAAGTATGCAAAGCGTCTCAAACTCGCGTCATATGATGCCCGAGATCTGAAAGGGTAGAAAAAGTTTGCGGAACCTGTTTCCCTGCTCTAGATTCTGAACAAGCCGCAGAAACCTGAGTGCAGCTCAGGAGAGAAAAAGGAGGCAAAAACTGTGACCCGCGGATCAGGATTTTTTCAAAGAAATGAAAAGTATCCAAATCGTCTCAAACCCGCGTCATATGATGCCCGAGATTTGAAAGGGCAGAAAAAGTTTGCGGAACCTCTCTCCCGTCTCCAGATTCTGAACAAGCTGCAGAAACTTGAGTGCAGCTCAGGAGAGAAAAAGAAGGCAAAAACTGTGACCCCCAGGTCAGGATTTTTTCCAAAAAATGAAAAGTATCCAAAGCGTCTCAAACTCGCGTCATATGATGCCCAAGATCCGAAAGGGTAGAAAAGGTTTGTGGAACCTGTTTCCCTGCTCTAGATTCTGAACAAGCCGCAGAAACCTGGGTGCAGCTCAGGAGAGAAAAAGGAGGCAAAAACTGTGACCCGCGGATCAGGATTTTTTCAAAGAAATGAAAAGTATACAAAGCATCTCAAACTCGCGTCATATGATGCCCGAGATTCGAAAGGGCAGAAAAAGTTTGCGGAACCTGTTTCCCTGCTCTAGATTCTGAACATGCTGCCGAAACCTGAGTGCAGCTCAGGAGAGAAAAAGAAGGCAAAAACTGTGACCAGCGGATCAGGATTTTTTCAAAAAAATGAAAAGTATCCAAAGCATCTCAAACTCATGACATATGATGCTCAAGATCCGAAAGGGCAGAAAAAGTGTGCGGAACCTCTCTCCTGTCTCCAGATTCTGAACAAGGTGCAGAAACCTGAGTGCAGCTCAGGAGAGAAAAAGAAGGCAAAAACTGTGACCACCAGGTCAGGAGTTTTTCAAAAAAATGAAAAGTATGCAAAGCGTCTCAAACTTGCATCATATGATGCCCAAGATCCGAAAGGGCAGAAAAAGTTTACGGAACCTGTTTCCCTGCTCTAGATTCTGAATACGCTGCAGACACCTGAGTGCAGCTCAGGAGAGAAAAAGAAGGCAAAAACTGTGACCCGCAGATCAGGATTATTTCAAAAAAATGAAAAGTATCCAGAGCATCTCAAACTCGTGTCATATGATGCCCGAGATCCGAAAGGGCAGTAAAGGTTTGCGGAACCTGTTTCCCTGCTCTAGATTCTGAACACGCTGCAGAAACCTGAGTGCAGCTCAGGAGAGAAAAAGAAGGCAAAAACTGTAACCCGCGGATCAGGATTGTTTCAAAAAAATGAAAAGTATTCAAAGCATCTCAAACTTGCGTCACATGATGCCCAAGTTCCGAAAGGGCAGAAAAAGTGTGCGGAACCTGTTTCCCTTCTCTAGATTTTGAACAAGGTGCAGAAACCTGATTGCAGCTCAGGAGAGAAAAAGAATGGATCAGGATTTTTTCAAAAAAATGAAAAGTATGCAAAGCGTCTCAAACTCGCGTCACATGATGCCCGAGATTTGAAAGGGCAGAAAAAGTTTGCGGAACCTGTTTCCCTGCTCTAGATTCTGAACAAGCCGCAGAAACCTGAGTGCAGCTCAGGAGAGAAAAAGGAGGCAAAAACTGTGACCCGCGGATCAGGAGTTTTTCGAAGAAATGAAAAGTATCCAAAGCGTCTCAAACTTGCGTCATATGATGCCCGAGATTCGAAAGGGCAGAAAAGGTTTGCGGAATGTCTCTCCCGTCTCCAGATTCTGAACAAGCCGCAGAAACCTGAGTGCAGCTCACGAGAGGAAAAGAAGGCAAAAACTGTGACCCGCGGATCAGGATTTTTTCAAAAAAATGAAAAGTATCCAAAGCGTCTCAAACTCGCGTCATATGATGCCCGAGATCCGAAAGGGCAGAAAAAATTTGCGGAACCTGTTTCGCTGCTCTAGATTCTGAACAAGCTGCAGAAACCTGAGTGCAGCTCAGGAGAGAAAAAGCAGGCAAAAACTGTGACCCCCAGGTCAGGATTTTTTCAAAAAAATGAAAAGTATCCAGAGCGTCTCAAATTCACGTCATATGATGCCCGAGATCTGAAAGGGCAGAATAAGTGTGCAGAACCTCTTTCCCTGCTCTAGATACTGAACAAGCTGCAGAAACCTGAGTGCAGCTCAGGAGAGAAAAAGGAGGCAAAATCTGTGACCAGCGGATCAGGATTTTTTCAAAGAAATGAACAGTATCCAAAGCGTCTCAAACTCGCGTCATATGATGCTCGAGATCCGAAAGGGCAGAAAAAGTTTGCGAAACCTGTTTCCCTGCTCTAGATTCTGAATACGCTGCAGAAACCTGAGTGCAGCTCAGGAGAGAAAAAGAATGCCAAAACTGTGACACGCGGATCAGGATATTTTTCAAAAAAATGAAAAGTATGCAAAGCGTCTCAAACTCGCATCATATGATGCCCGAGATTTGAAAGTGCAGAAAAAGTTTGCGGAACCTGTTTCCCTGCTCTAGATTCTGAACAAGCCGCAGAAACCTGAGTGCAGCTCAGGAGAGAAAAAGGAGGCAAAAACTGTGACCCGCAGATCAGGATTTTTTCAAAGAAATGAAAAGTATCCAAAGCGTCTCAAACCCGTGTCATATGATGCCCGAGATTTGAAAGGGCAGAAAAAGTTTGCGGAACCTCTCTCCCGTCTCCAGATTCTGAACAAGCTGCAGAAACTTGAGTGCAGCTCAGGAGAGAAAAAGAAGGCAAAAACTGTGACTCCCAGGTCAGGATTTTTTCCAAAAAATGAAAAGTATCCAAAGCGTCTCAAACTCGCGTCATATGATGCCCAAGATCCGAAAGGGCAGAAAAGGTTTGTGGAACCTGTTTCGCTGCTCTAGATTCTGAACAAGCCGCAGAAACCTGAGTGCAGCTCAGGAGAGAAAAAGCAGGCAAAAACTGTGATCCGCGGATCAGGATTTTTTCAAAGAAATGAAAAGTATCCAAAGCATCTCAAAGTCGCGTCATATGATGCCCGAGATTCGAAAGGGCAGAAAAAGTTTGCGGAATCTGTTTCCCTGCTCTAGATTCTGAACAAGCTGCCGAAACCTGAGTGCAGCTCAGGAGAGAAAAAGAAGGCAGAAACTGTGACCAGCGGATCAGGATTTTTTCAAAAAAATGAAAAGTATCCCAAGCATCTCAAACTCATGACATATGATGCCCAAGGTCCGAAAGGGCAGAAAAAGTGTGCGGAACCTCTCTCCTGTCTCCAGATTCTGAACAAGGTGCAGAAACCTGAGTGCAGCTCAGGAGAGAAAAAAGAGGCAAAAACTGTGACCCGCGGATCAGGATTTTTTCAAAGAAATGAAAAGTATCCAAAGCGTCTCAAACTTCCGTCATATGATGCCCGAGATTCAAAAGGGCAGAAAAGGTTTGCGGAACGTCTCTCCCGTCTCCAGATTCTGAACAAGCCGCAGAAACCTGAGTGCAGCTCAGGAAAGGAAAAGAAGGCAAAAACTGTGACCCCCACGTCAAGATTTTTTCAAAAAAATGAAAAGTATCCAAAGCGTCTCAAACTCATATCATATGACGCAAGAGATCCGAAAGGGCAGAAAAAGTTTGCGGAACCTGTTTCCCTGCTCTAGATTCTGAATACACTGCAGAAACCTGAGTGCAGCTCAGGAGAGAAAAAGAATGCCAAAACTGTGACACGCGGATCAGGATTTTTTCAAAAAAATGAAAAGTATGCAAACGTCTCAAACTCGCGTCATATGATGCCCGAGATCTGAAAGGGTAGAAAAAGTTTGCGGAACCTGTTTCCCTGCTCTAGATTCTGAACAAGCCGCAGAAACCTGAGTGCAGCTCAGGAGAGAAAAAGGAGGCAAAAACTGTGACCCGCGGATCAGGATTTTTTCAAAGAAATGAAAAGTATCCAAATCGTCTCAAACCCGCGTCATATGATGCCCGAGATTTGAAAGGGCAGAAAAAGTTTGCGGAACCTCTCTCCCGTCTCCAGATTCTGAACAAGCTGCAGAAACTTGAGTGCAGCTCAGGAGAGAAAAAGAAGGCAAAAACTGTGACCCCCAGGTCAGGATTTTTTCCAAAAAATGAAAAGTATCCAAAGCGTCTCAAACTCGCGTCATATGATGCCCAAGATCCGAAAGGGTAGAAAAGGTTTGTGGAACCTGTTTCCCTGCTCTAGATTCTGAACAAGCCGCAGAAACCTGGGTGCAGCTCAGGAGAGAAAAAGGAGGCAAAAACTGTGACCCGCGGATCAGGATTTTTTCAAAGAAATGAAAAGTATACAAAGCATCTCAAACTCGCGTCATATGATGCCCGAGATTCGAAAGGGCAGAAAAAGTTTGCGGAACCTGTTTCCCTGCTCTAGATTCTGAACATGCTGCCGAAACCTGAGTGCAGCTCAGGAGAGAAAAAGAAGGCAAAAACTGTGACCAGCGGATCAGGATTTTTTCAAAAAAATGAAAAGTATCCAAAGCATCTCAAACTCATGACATATGATGCTCAAGATCCGAAAGGGCAGAAAAAGTGTGCGGAACCTCTCTCCTGTCTCCAGATTCTGAACAAGGTGCAGAAACCTGAGTGCAGCTCAGGAGAGAAAAAGAAGGCAAAAACTGTGACCACCAGGTCAGGAGTCTTTCAAAAAAATGAAAAGTATGCAAAGCGTCTCAAACTTGCATCATATGATGCCCAAGATCCGAAAGGGCAGAAAAAGTTTACGGAACCTGTTTCCCTGCTCTAGATTCTGAATACGCTGCAGACACCTGAGTGCAGCTCAGGAGAGAAAAAGAAGGCAAAAACTTTGACCCGCAGATCAGGATTATTTCAAAAAAATGAAAAGTATCCAGAGCATCTCAAACTCGTGTCATATGATGCCCGAGATCCGAAAGGGCAGTAAAGGTTTGCGGAACCTGTTTCCCTGCTCTAGATTCTGAACACGCTGCAGAAACCTGAGTGCAGCTCAGGAGAGAAAAAGAAGGCAAAAACTGTAACCCGCGGATCAGGATTGTTTCAAAAAAATGAAAAGTATTCAAAGCATCTCAAACTTGCGTCACATGATGCCCAAGTTCCGAAAGGGCAGAAAAAGTGTGCGGAACCTGTTTCCCTTCTCTAGATTTTGAACAAGGTGCAGAAACCTGATTGCAGCTCAGGAGAGAAAAAGAATGGATCAGGATTTTTTCAAAAAAATGAAAAGTATGCAAAGCGTCTCAAACTCGCGTCACATGATGCCCGAGATTTGAAAGGGCAGAAAAAGTTTGCGGAACCTGTTTCCCTGCTCTAGATTCTGAACAAGCCGCAGAAACCTGAGTGCAGCTCAGGAGAGAAAAAGGAGGCAAAAACTGTGACCCGCGGATCAGGAGTTTTTCGAAGAAATGAAAAGTATCCAAAGCGTCTCAAACTTGCGTCACATGATGCCCGAGATTCGAAAGGGCAGAAAAGGTTTGCGGAATGTCTCTCCCGTCTCCAGATTCTGAACAAGCCGCAGAAACCTGAGTGCAGCTCACGAGAGGAAAAGAAGGCAAAAACTGTGACCCGCGGATCAGGATTTTTTCAAAAAAATGAAAAGTATTCAAAGCATCTCAAACTTGCGTCACATGATGCCCAAGTTCCGAAAGGGCAGAAAAAGTGTGCGGAACCTGTTTCCCTTCTCTAGATTTTGAACAAGGTGCAGAAACCTGATTGCAGCTCAGGAGAGAAAAAGAATGGATCAGGATTTTTTCAAAAAAATGAAAAGTATGCAAAGCGTCTCAAACTCGCGTCATATGATGCCTGAGATTCAAAAGGGCAGAAAAAGTTTGCGGAACCAGTTTCCCTGCTCTAGATTCTGAACAAGCTGCAGAAACCTGAGTGCAGCTCAGGAGAGAAAAAGAAGGCAAAAACTGTGACCCGCGGGTCAGGATTTTTTCAAATAAATGAAAAGTATGCAAAGCATCTCAAACTTGCGTCACATGATGCCCGAGTTCCGAAAGGGCAGAAAAAGTGTGCGGAACCTGTTTCCCTGTCCTAGATTCTGAACAAGCTGCAGAAACCTGAGTGCAGCTCAGGAGAGAAAAAGGAGGCAAAACCTGTGACCTGCAAACGAAAAGTATGCAAAGCATGTGAAACTCGCGTCATATGATGCCCGAGATCCAAAAGGGCAGAAAAAGTTTGTGGAACCTCTCTCCCGTCTCCAGATTCTGAACAAGCTGCAGAAAGCTGAGTGCAGCTCAGGAGAGAAAAAGAAGGCAAAAACTGTGACCCGCAGGTCAGGATTTTTTCAAAAAAATGAAAAGTATCCAAAGCGTCTCAAACTCGCGTCATATGATGCCCGAGATCCGAAAGGGCAGAAAAAGTTTGCGGAACCTGTTTCCCTGCTCTAGATTCTGAACAAGCCGCAGAAACCTCAGTGCACCACAGGAGAGAAAAAGGAGGCAAAAAGTGTGACCCTCGGATCAGGATTTTTTCAAAAAAATGAAAAGTATCCAAAGCGTCTCAAACTCGCGTCATATGATGCCTGAGATTCAAAAGGGCAGAAAAAGTTTGCGGAACCAGTTTCCCTGCTCTAGATTCTGAACAAGCTGCAGAAACCTGAGTGCAGCTCAGGAGAGAAAAAGAAGGCCAAAACTGTGACCCGCGGATCATGCCTTTTTTTAAAAAAATGAAAAGTATGCAAAGTGTCTCATATTCACATCATATGACACCCTAGATCCGAAAGGGCAGAAAAAGTTTGCGGAATCTGTTTCCCTGCTCTAGATTCTGAACACGCTGCAGAAACCTGAGTGCAGCTCAGGAGAGAAAAAGAATGCCAAAACTGTGACCCGCGGATCAGGATTTTTTCAAAGAAATGAAATGTATCCAAAGCGTCTCAAACTCGCGTCATATGATGCCCGAGATTCGAAAGGGCAGAAAAAGTTTGCGGAACCTGTTTCCCTGCTCTAGATTCTGAACAAGCTGCAGAAAACTGAGTGCAGCTCAGGAGAGGAAAAAAAGGCAAAAAAATGAAAAGTATCCAAAGCATCTCAAACTCATGACATATGATGCCCAAGATCCGAAAGGGCAGAAAAAGTGTGCGGAACCTCTCTCCTGTCTCCAGATTCTGCACAAGCTGCAGAAACCTG